>NC_045973.1:29099105-29410434 GCF_010909765.2 Amblyraja radiata
GACTCTATTCCAGTTTAAGCCAATTTTGAAGTACACAGCATATAGGCCAAAGCACCAAAACAGAATGGTGGAAGAATTCAGCGGGTCAAGCAGGTCAAGCAGCATCTGCTGAGGCAAAAAATGTAAGTCAACATTTTGGGTGGTGACCCTTCATCTGGAGTGAGGGGGAACAGGAAACGTGACCTGCATACAACAGTGTGTAAGGGGGTGGGACAGAGGCTGGTAGGTGATAAGTGGCACCAGATAGGGAGGGGAGGATGGGTAAATTGAACCAGTTGACTAGTTGGGGGAGAGATGGGACAACAGGCACGAGATGATAGGTGGTATTAGATGGGAAGACGTTGGCGGATGGATGAAATCAGATATCTGGAGTATTGCGTACAATTTTGGTCTCCTAATTTGAGGAAATACATTCTTGCCATAGAGGGAGTACAGAGAAGGTTCACCAGACTGATTTCTGGGATGTCAGGACTTTCATATGAAGAAAGTCTGGATAGACTCGGCTTGTACTCGCTAGAATTTAGAAGATTGAGGGGGGATCTTATAGAAACTTACAAAATTCTTAAAGGGTTGGACAGGCTAGATGCAGGAAGATTGTCCCCGATGTTGGGGAAGTCCAGAACAAGGGATCACAGTTTTAGGATAAGGGGGAAATCTTTTAGGACCAAGATGAGGAAAACATTTTTCACACAGAGAGTGGTGAATCTCTGGAATTCTCTGCCACAGAAGGTAGTTGAGGCCAGTTCATTGGCTATATTTAAGAGGGAGTTAGATGTGGCCCTTGTGGCTAAAGGGATCAGGGGTATGGAGAGAAGGCAGGTACAGGATACTGAGTTGGATGATCAGCCATGATCATATTGAATGGCGGTGCAGGCTCGAAGGGCCGAATGGCCTACTCCTGCACCTATTTTCTATGTTTCTATGTTTCTATAAGGTGGAGCTTGGCACAATGGCTGCTGGATGATAGGTGAAGTGAGGGAGGAAGGGACGGATTGCTAATGGAACCAGGTGAGGCGAGGGGATGGGAGGGTTGGACACAGGGAGAAGAAAACTAGTTGGACAGATGTGCTTCCAACTTTGTTGCAATGGCGATGTAGTGATGGGATACACTTACCTGAGTTACATCAGGCCCAAGGTGGGGTAGATGAGAGACCACGTTGTACAGGAACTGCTTAACCTTTTGGAAATTCTCATACCCGATGCTCTCGGAGCCATCGACGAGGAACACAATGTCAGCTCGAGCTGTGCTGCACACTGCATCAAAACAAAACATAGCAGAATAGATAGGGTGAATGCACCCAGAGTAGGGGCATCGAGAACAAGAAGATACTGTATAGGTTTAAGGTAAGGGGAGAAAGATTTAATAGGAGGTACACAAAATTGCTGGAGGAACTCAGCGGGTGCAGCAGCATCTATGGAGCGAAGGAAATAGGCGACGTTTCGGGCCGAAACCCTTCTTCAGACTGATGGGGGGTGGGGAAAGAAAGAAGGAAAAAGGGAGGAGGAGGAGCCCGAGGGCGGGCGGATGGGAGGGTGGGAGGAGACAGCTAGAGGGTGAAGGAAGGGGATGGGACAGCACAGGCTAGCCAAATTGGGGGAATTCAATGTTGATGCCATAAGGGCGCAAGGACCCCAGACGGAATATGAGGTGCTGTTCCTCCAATTTCCGCTGTTGCTCACTCTGGCAATGGAGGAGACCCAGGACAGAGAGGTCGGATTGGGAATGGGAGGGGGAGTTGAAGTGCTGAGCCACCGGGAGGTCAGGTAGGTTAAGGCGGACTGAGCGGAGGTGTTCGGCGAAACGGTCACCCAACCTACGCTTGGTCTCACCGATGTAAATTAGCTGACATCTAGAGCAGCGGATGCAGTAGATGAGGTTGGAGGAGAAAGTGTACCTTTTGTGTACCTTCGATATTCCAGCATCTGCAGTTCCCTTTTGAACAAGATTTAATAGGAACCTGAGGGGCAACTTTTTTTTTTAATACAAAGCATGGTAGGTGTATGATTCAAGCAGCCGGAGAAGGTAGTTGAGGCAGGTACTATCACAATGTTTTAGAAACATTTGGGCAGGTACATAGATATGCATCACATTCAGGCAGAGGCATCCAGAACAAGGGGTCACAGTTTAAGGATAAGAGGGAAGTCTTTTAGGACTGAGATGAAAAAATCATTTTTTACACAGTGGTGAATCTGTGGAATTCTCTGCCACAGAAGGTAGTTGAGGCCAGTTCATTGGCTAGATTTAAGAGGGAGTTGGATGTGGCTCTTGTGGCTAAAGGGATCAGGGGGTATGGAGAGAAAGCAGGTACAGGATACTGTTGGATGATCAGCCATGATCATATTGAATGGCGGTGCAGGCTCGAAGGGCCAAATGGCCTACTCCTGCACCTATTTTCTATGTTTCTAAGAGGCAATTGGTTTACTTGGCATCATGTTCGGCACAGGCATTGTGGGCTGAAGACCCTGTTTCTGTGCAGTACTGTTCTATGATCACCTTCCACTGCTCTCCCTGCCAGTGTGTTCCAGATCACTAGGTGTTGTGCAATATAACATGTCCTTACGTCTCAGGGACCAGATGTTTTTAAAAGGAACCAGGACCCATTCTTTATTCATTTTTTGGATCTGAATGTCACTGGTATTTTTGGCCATCCCTAACTGTCCTTGCAAAGTGAGGTGCAATCGAGGCTATATATTGCTCAGAGTCAACAGGATACCAATTTGGATAAAGATGCCATATATTCCCCCCTGAAGTGTGTTTGTCAACTGGAATGTTTTTATACAACAACCTAGTACTTTGATGATCAGTATTATTGAGACTGACATTTACATTAATCCACATTTATAAATTAACTAATTTAATTAATTAGAAAACTATGTTTTCTAGGCATTGTGATCAGCATCAATTAGGATGTGAAAGGAATTTATAAGTTCATATTGTCAGTCATAGGAGCAGAATTAGGCCATTTGGCTCATTGAGTCTACTGCCCCCATTCAATCATGGTTGATCTATCATTCCCTCTCAACCCCTCTCTCTTGCCTTCTCCCCGTAACCTTTTTCGCCTATTTTGCTTTTGCGTTTTGTTTTACAGGATTTTATTTTGCTTTCCAAGTCATTAGTCAGGCTTCTGTGTCTTTTACCATAACCACTCCGCCACTACGCCTCTGAGAGAGGAAGGGCAACAATGGCGGGAGAGTGAGAGGGCAGCAGGAACAGACCAGAGAACCATTTGCTTGGGTCATCGCCACATACTCACCAAGACGCTCAGTGATGGAGGACTGAGGTCCAAACTCTGTGCCAAACATGGGCCGCAGTGTAAAGACGTACTCTCGCCCAATTTGCAGGTCGGTGATCTGGTAGGAAGCAGTTGTTGCTGGCAGCGTGATGGACCGTTGCTCTTCTTGTGCTGAAAGAGAAAATACGGAAGGATTAACGGGTTTGGTGTCAGCACCCACTTGCTTTCTCGCAGGCAGGTCCTGCAGGATTGAGGCCAACACTTTTAGGGCAGCACAGTGGTGCAATGGTAGAATTGCTGCATTACAGCACCAGCGACCTGGCTTTGGTCCTGACTATGGGTGCTGTCTGTACGAAGTTTGTACGTTCTTCCGTCACCACGTAGGTTTTCTCCAGGCTGGCTTCGGTAAAATTGTGAAAATGTCCCTCGTGTGTAGGATAGTGCTAGTGGATGGGGATCGCTGGAGTGGCACGTACTCAATGGGCTGAAGGGCCTGTTTCCATGCTGTATCTCCAAACTAAAATTAAAAATTAAACCCTCTGTGGATTCTGAGATGTCTAATGAGGTCCACATGAGTCCCACTGTCTCTGTCATAGGTGGAGCGGAAGGTACTGCACACTCGAGGCAGTTTGGGCGGTGCCCTGCCCCATTTACTATATCCATGGGGCTTCCACATGCACCAGGCATGGACACGAGGTTCTCAGTTCCCTCTCCATTCAAATCAGTCACGGGCCTGGGATTCCAATTCACCAACAGACAATTTTGATTCTTAAAATACTCACAGCAGGTGAATGCCCAGAACGGCATCAGGTCTCAGCTCCTGCTTTTAAGAGTTTAAACTTGTGTCTTGACCTGCTTGTTCTCCTGGGCATTTGCTGGTGCTGACATGGTGAGAGGCAAGTTCCCAGCTGCCTTCTGTTTATTCACATAACTTTAGACTTTTGACTTTAGAGATATAGCGCGGAAACGAGCCCTTCATCCCACCGAGTCCGCGCCGACCAGCGATCATCCCATACACTGGCACTATCCTTCACACTAGGGACAATTTACAATTTTACTGAAGCCAATAAACCTACAAACCTGCACGCCTTTGGGGTGTGGGAGGAAACCGGAGCGCCGGGAGAAACACGCGCGGTCACGGGGAGAACGTGGGATGTATTTAATCGTGGAATCATGGGAATGTCAATGTTCATTACTTAAAATGCCACTGAAGGGGACCATTTGGTCCATCGGATCCATGCCTGCTCACTATGGTATAATCCATTTAGTTCCATTCCCATCTCCTTATTTCCATATGGCCTTAAATCATCTTTGGAAGAAAATGGATAGCCAACATTTTGGGTCAGGATTCTTCCTCAGACTAAAGAGTCCTCGCCTGAAAAGTCGTCTGTCCATTTCCTTCCACAGATGCTGCCTGGCTTGTTGAGCTTCTCAGCGGTATGGATTCAAGCATCTACAATCTGTGGTGTCTCTCCAGCCCCACATCTCATTCTCTTTCATGCCGATCACTCTCCCATGGCACTCAGCTACATCAAGTGGAGTTTACAGCAACCAATTAACCTACCTGCATTGCTTTGGGATGTAGAAGGAAACAGGAGCATCTGGGAGAAACCCACGTGGTCAAAGGTAGAACGTGCAAACTCCACATAGACAGCACAGAGATCAGGGTTGTATCACTGGCTGGAAATCCACACAGACCGTGCAAACTCTACACGGATAGCACCCGAGTTCAGGATTGAAAATGGGTTTCTGGCGCTGTAAGGTGGCAGCTCTGTAGGCTTATGCCACTGTGCTGCCCACAATTTCTTATTCCTACCAGCCTCGGCCAAATTAAAAATGTCAACAGAAAATGCTGAGAGTTCTCTGTGGTGCGTTTTCTGATTTTATTTCAGATGTCCAGTCTTGACAGTTTGTTGCTTTTGAGTCAGAGTTAGTCATGGGTTAAAACAGTGTTGCTTTCCAGTTAAAGACAGTGACAAATTAGAGGTTTCTTGGTTTGGACTTACCTGTGGCAAGTCTCCATGAGAGGATGTAACTGGTTGCTGCTGGAGTGAGAATCCAGCCCAGGGTTACCTTGCTCGTGTCCACGCTCGTCACTCGGAAACCCTGCACCTCCTCGGCCCGGGCTGCAGGCAGAAGGGACGAGAGGACTCTGAGAAAGAAGGTTAACATCTAGCGCTATCCAAAGCCCACCTGAGTCACTGCGCATGCCCCATCCAATCCACCAGATAATCACAACCAACCTACCTCAGTGATCACACCGCTGCCCGTACTCATCACTCCCATTCCTGAACATACACATTCCTGAGATCCGTTCGCTGTTGGCGAGGTTCTACACACCACTTAACTACCTCAGTATAAAAGGCAAGACACATCCCTTTAGAAATAATTTGGTTAAAGCTTCAGAGCTACAGATGATAAGAATTAGGAGCACGAGGTGGGTATCTGGCCCTCAGAGCCTGTGCCATCATTTTGTAACTAATCTCTGACCTCAGCACCATTTCCCACATCCCAAAATCCCCCAGAAATATATCTATCTTTGCCGCACCTGGAAAGACTACACTTGTCGCTTTACCTCCCCCCTTGACTCCATTCAAGGGCTCAAGCAGTCGTTCCAGGTGCAACCGAGGTTCACCTGCACCTCCTCCAACCTCATCTATTGCATCCACTGCTCTAGACGTCAGCTGCTCTACATCGCTGAGATCAAGCGTAGGCTTGGCGATCGCTTTGCCCAACACCTCCGCTCAGTTCACAATAACCAACATGATCTCCCTGTGGCTCAGCACTTCAACTCCCCCTCCCATTCCGAATCTGACCTTTCTGGCCTGGCCTCCTCCATGGCCAGAGTGAGGCCCACCGTAAATAGGAGCAGCACCTCATATTTCGCTTGGGCAGTTTGCACCCCAGCGGTATGAACATTGACTTCTCTAATTTCAGGTAGTCCTTACTTTCTCCCCCCCTTCTCAGCTCTCCCTCAGTCCACTGGCTCCCCCTCTTCCTTTCTTCTTCCCCCCCCCCCCCCCCCCCCCCACCCTCACATCAGTCTGAAGAAGGATCTCGCCCCGAAACGTTGCCTATTTCCTTCGCTCCATAGAAGCTACCTCACCCGCTGAGTTTCTCCAGCATTTTTGTCCACCTCATCAACTAGAGTGTGTTACCCATCTCCCATCTACCTTACTGGAGACCTTTGAACTATCTTTAATCAGACTTTACTGGACTGCAATGTTACATTTTTACACTGAATGTGTACATTGTGGACGACTTGCTTGTTTTCATGCGTTGTGTTTTCTTTGACTGGATAGCATGCAAACAAAAGGTTTTCACTGTGTTTCGGTACACTTCACAATAATAAACTAAACTAAAATGAGAAATATAGCAAAATTCTCAGTAAATGCACCAGCAATTAATCATCTGCAATTCCTTGTTAACTGACCTGTTTTGACAGTGATTGTTGTGGGAGCTCCTTCACGATCACCTCGAACTGAGGAGACTCGAATGACGTAACTCCTCCCAGACTGCAGGTTCAATATATCAAATGTGTTGATGTTTGCTACAACCACTCTACTGCTCTCTGGGCCTCCTGTGGACAAAACAGAATCTTATTCAATAAGTAGTTTTTCTAAATATAACCTAGTCAAAGACTACTTTCAGTGTGTGTGTGTACATGGCTTGGTTAGGTCAGCATGGACAGGTTGGGCTAAAGATTTACAAGGATGTTGCCAGAACCTGAGGGGCTGAGTTATAGGGAGGGGTTGGGCAGGCTAGGACTATAGCCCTTGGTTTGCAGGAGGCTGAGGGGTGATCTTATAGAGATGTATAAGATCATGAGGGAAATAAATAGGGTGAATGGGCAGAATGTTTTACCCTGAGTAGGGCAATCAAGGACCGGAGGATATAGTTTTAAGCTGAGAGGGAAATAGGTACCTGAGGAGCAACATTTTTACACAGAGGATGGTGGGTATGAGATATGGAACAAGCTGCCAGAGGGGGTGCTTGAAGCAGGTACAATAACAACATTTAAAAGGCATTTGGACAGGTACAAGGATAGGTAAGGTGTAAAGGGATTTGGGCCAAACGTGGGCAAGTGAGATGGGGCATCGAGGTCGACATGGGCAAGTTGGGGTGAGAGATCTGTTTCAGTGCTTTATGACACTCTATATCGCTCTGAACACTTTACCCTCAGCCAGCCTCCAGTAGATTCGATATCCCGTGCTCCCTGGCACACTGTTCCAGGCAATCTGAATCCGCTTTGTCGTTAAGCTGATGGTACGCAGATTCCCAACTCCTCCCAGTGGATGCTCAACTGCAGCTGTGATTTCAATGCAAAGAAAAGACCCAAGAGGTTAACGCAGTCACAGAGAGGAGTGGGTGGGGAAGGGGGCAGGGCATGCATGTGGAAATGTAGTAACAACGTGCAAACTCCACACAGACAGCCATCAAGGTCAGGATTGAACCTGGATTGATGCTGCCAAATCTTTGAAGTTGGTTGGTTGCATTCTTTTATTGTGCCTATTCATATCTAGGAATAAGGTCAGCAGTTGGACTTTAGCAGAAGAGATCGCAAGACACGGCATGGGATAATATTTCTAAGAATGTTTATACGCCTCCTTAGTCCCGTGACAATCCCTGTCCTCATCTCTGCTCCCTGAATAATGTTTGCAAACCTGTCCACATTTACAAGAATGCTTACAATACCTCTCTGTCACTCAGCAATGAATGCACATCATAGTAGCAAACAACTAGCTGCTGAAAGCATAGACTTACCTTGGCAGCTGAATCAGGGACCACGGCTATTTTTATGAGGACATTAAATTACTATAGATAGGAAGACAGGATGCCATGGGTTATGGGGAGAAGGCAGGAGAATGGGGTTGAGAGGGAAAGATAGATCAGATATGATTGAATGGCAGACTATACTTGATGGGCCAAATGGCCTAATTCTGCTCCGACAACTTATGAAGACACAGGCAACAGGCAAGAGGAGGGTACAAACAGATATGACAAGCTAAATGGTTCCATTGGAGACATCAAGCATGGAATAGTATCGTAGCTATGAGTAACTTACGAGTAGTAGCAGTGATCGTTACTGGGTGTCCTTCTCGATTTTCAATCAACGCAACAACTTTTACGAGATAATTAATTCCACCTTCAAGATCCACAATATCAATGGTGCTTACATCTCCAGGTACAACCTTGCTGGTCTCAGGTCCTCCTGGAAACATTGAAGGGAAACAACAAGAGACCTTGGTTACTTTCCAAAATATATTCAGGGTTATCTCCTCTATCTCATGCTCATATCTACAATTCATATTCCTCATGGTGCTCCGGTTTGCTGCCACATTCCACGGCTTGCAGGTTTGGCAAAAAAAATCTAAAAATCTAAATTGTCCCTAGTGTGTAGGATAGCGCTAGTGCATGAGAGAGTCAAGAGAGAGTTAGATAGAGTTCTTAAAGATAGCGGAGTCAAGAGATATGGGGAGAAGGCAGGAACGGGGTACAGATTGTGGATGATCAGCCATGATCACAGTGAATGGTGGTGCTGGCTCGAAGGGCCGAATGGCCTACTCCAACAACTATTGTCGATTGGTCATATGTAGCTTTTTAAGCCCGATTGGTTTTGGAGGGATCAGAAGATCATATGTTGAAAAAAAGTCCAAGACGTTTCACTTGGGGAAAATATTATCTCATCTCAGAGCATCCTGGATGAGGAGAATTTTGGAGATAGTAGATTTCGTGAGTTAGTCACACCACAGATACAGGAAGAAAGATAGTGGGCGACCACTGGGAAGGGCAGTAGATGTTGTAGGAATCCACTGTGGTCATTCAACCCCCCTCAGGTAGAATGTGTTGGATTCTGTTGTGGGGGACTTGGCTGCAGGTTTATGGCACCACAGCTAGCTCTAATGCACAGCAGTGGAGAGAAGAGGAAAGATAAACAGAAGTGGCAGGGGATTCATTCGTGAGAGAAATAGACAGGTATTTCTGTGGCTGAGAGCGAGCCTCCAGAATAGTGTGTCACCTCCCTAGTGTGCCAGCATTATGGATATCTCGGAGTGGGTACAGGACATTCCGAAGCGGGAAGAATAACAGACAGAGGTTACAGTACACATTGGTGTTAATGACCTAGGTAGAAAGAGGGATGTTTTCCTGCAAAGTGAGTTTAGGATGCTAGGCAGGACTTTAGACTTGAGAGATAACAGGCCATTTGGCCCACCGAGTCCATGCCAAACAGTACACTAGCACTAGGAATAATTGACAATTTTACCAAATCCAATTAACTCAGCGGGTCAGGCAGCATCTCTGGAGAAAAGGAATATGCAACGTTTCAGATTGTGACCTGCATGTCTTTGGAGTGTGGGATGAAACCGGAGAACCCGGAGAAATCCCACGCATTCACAATGGGAACATATAAACTCCGTATAGACAGCATCCATAGTCAGGATCGAACCTGGGTCTCTGGCGCTGTAAGGCAGCAACTCCATCACTGCGCCACTGTGTGGCCCCACAGGTTAAGAAGCAGGACCTTTCGGGTTGTGATCTCAATATTACTCCCAATGGCGCATACCAGAGAGGGTAGGATGAATAAATATGTGGCTAAAGAGCTGCTGCATGAGATGGGCCTTTAGGTACATGGTTGACCAGAATAAGGCGGAGAGGTTGCATCTAAACTGGAAGGGGACCAACATTCTTGCAGGGTTGCTCACACTACTCGGGAGATTTTTAATTAATTTGGCAGAGGGGGAGGGAAGCCCAGTTGCAATGCAGCAGGTGGGGAGAAAAATGTGGAAGATCAATCGAGCAAGAGCATTAGGCAGATGGGGTGATGTGGATCATGTGCAGGCAGAGGAGATTAGTTTAATTTAGCATCATAATCACGAGCTGTACTATTCTATGATTTGTGTTCATTGGTGGGTCCTGGATCAAACTGGGACATAATATCACATTTCCTTCCCTGTAGACCAGTAATGAACCAGATGGATTTTTATTGCAGTCCAGTGGTCCCATGGTTCCTGAGGCAAACTTTTATTGCCAAATTCCAACTTTATTTAATAACATGAATTTAAATTCCCCAGCAAAAGTGAGATTTGAGCTCCTGTCTCTTGATTGGTTTGGTTGCACAGTTAGTAACTTAATCACTGTACTAATACTTTCTTTGTTCAATTATGGTTTTGAGGGGGCTCTAGAGGTAGAGGATGGTGTTTGAAGTGGACGTTCAGAGCTGGAGATATTTATTGGAGACTTGGCCATCGGCGACTTACCTTCACTGCGTTTCCAGCTGATTCTGTAGGACGTGGCTCCACGGACACCGACCCACGACACACGTAGAACGTTACTGCGAGCTTCAAGCACCCTGACGTCACTGACTCCAGCCACCAGGTCATCATCAGACAATGCTGCAGCCACACCAGAGGAATCACACACTTTGGTTACTAGATTTCAAGCCTGAACATTCAAACTGTAATCTCCAGGTTCAGGAACAGCTTCTCCCCACAACCATCAGGGCTATTAAACACTACAACCTCCAAATAAGCTCCAAACATCATAGTCTTGGATGTGTGTGTGTGAGTGTGTGTGAGTGTGAGTGTGAGTGTGCGTGTGCATGTGAGTGTGCGTGTGTATGTGCGTGAGTGTGGGTGTGAGTGCGTGTGCGTGCATGTGCGTGTGCGTATGCGCGTGTAGAATATATATTCTACTGAACTTTTTCATTGTTTATTTTGATATTGTTTATCAATGTTTTACAGAGTACAGCATTGACATATCTACTGTGCTGCTGCAAATAAGAATCTCATTGTTCCATTGTGGGTGACAATAACATACTCTTGACACTTAACTCTTACTGTCATGTGTAGCAGTTTTACAGCTAAAAACTTTGTCTTGCTTGCTGTCCCAACAGATTAGATATACCATACATAGATACTATCAGTTCAAACTCAAGTGCAGTAGATAGAGCAAAGGAGAAGATACAGAGTGCAGAATATAGTTCTCAACATGGTAGCACATCAATGCCATCAACAAAAAGGATACAAAGTGCTGGAGCAACTCAGAGGCTTTGGCAGCATCTCTGGCGAACATTTCAGCGACATTTTGGTTCAGGGCCCTTCTACAACCTGTTTGTAGGGAGGGAGGGGGAAAGAAAGCTGGGAGAGAGGAGAGGCTGGACAAAGCATGGCAGGTTCCTTATACAAAGTCCAATGTCTGTAATGGGGTAGAGGTGAATCGGACAGTACCCCTACTTATGGAAGGAGCCCCCCCGAAGGGATATATGGATGCAAACGGTTCAACTGGCAGGTCAACTAGGGTGGGGAAGGGCAGAGTGAGAGGGAATGCAGGGGTTACTTGAAATTAGATAAATCAAGATTCATACCGTTGGGTTGTAAGTTGCCCAACCAAAATATGAGGTGCTGTTCCTCCAATTTGCGTGTGACCTCACCCTGTCAGTGGAAGAGGCCCAGGACAAAAAGGTCAGTATGGGAATGGGATGGGGAGTTAAATTATTTGGCAACCGCGAGATTGCGTAGGCCAAGGCGGACTGAGCGTAGGTGTTCAGTTCACTGAGCTTGGGTCTGCACTGATGTGAACATTGTCCAGTGTAAAATCTCCCTCCACACATTCCCAACACCAAGCCTTGCAGAGGCCACCAAATACTCACTGGTCCTAGCCATTATATTGACAGAGATTCCTTCTCTGCTTCCCGTTACCGGTGTGACTCCAATAGCGTAAGCGGTCCCAGGCTTCAACTTCTTGATTTCGAATGTCTTGAACTCGCCGCTGATAATTTCACTCTCCTCAATTCCTAAAATAGAGGATCGGAAAATAGCTTGCATTGAAACAACACCCATCTGAACAAAAACGCTCTATAATGCAACATAAAGTAAGATTTTCAGCCTGATCAGAGAGTTACCGCACCTTTCGCCCACTTGGTCCACGCCGAACAGGGACCAACCCAGCGTTGTGCGGCAGTAGCTCTACCAGCCGCGCCACTGTGCCGCAGAGAATGTGATGGTGATCACATTGTTGAACCACCGGGTGGTTCACCAGACACAATACCCTAGCTAGGTCTGGTAAGTATATCTCGTTCCTTCCCTGAGAGACATTAGCAAATGGTGGATCTGTTCCAACAATTCAAAGTCATATTTTACTGCTCTTCATTTCCATACTCACAAGTTCTGAACTCCTACCTAGCTGATATCAGGCCACTGAACAGTCCTCTCATCAGCTACAGTGCGGTCCTGACTGTCCATTTACCTCACTGGAGACCTTTGAACAATTATTGATAGGACTTTAATGGAGCCTGAAGGATGTCCCGACCCAAAACATCTGCAACGAGACCTGGGTGTTGCAACGAGACCTGGGTGTCATGGTACACCAGTCATTGAAAGTAGGTATGCAGGTGCAGCAGGCAGTGAAGAAAGCAAATGGTATGTTAGCATTCATAGCAAAAGGATTTGAGTATAAGAGCAGGGAGGTTCTACTGCAGTTGTACAGGGTCTTGGTGAGACCACACCTGGAGTATTATGTACAGTTTTGGTCTCCGAATCTGAGGAAAGACATTCTTGCCATAGAGGGAGTACAGAGAAGGTTCACCAGACTGATTCCTGGGATGGCAGGACTTTTATATGAAGAAAGACTGGATAGACTCGGCTTGTACATGCTAGAATTTAGAAGATTGAGGGGGGATCTTATAGAAACTTACAAAATTCTTAAGGGGTAGGACAGGCTAGATGCAGGAAGATTATTCCCGATGTTGGGGAAGTCCAGAACTAGGGGTCACAGTTTAAGGATAAGAGGGAAGTCTTTTAGGACCGAGATGAGAAAATCATTTTTTACACAGAGAGTGGTGTATCTGTGGAATTCTCTGCCACAGAAGGTAGTTGAGGCCAGTTCATTGGCTATATTTAAGAGGGAGTTAGATGTGGCCCTTGTGGCTAAAGGTATCAGGGGGTATGGAGAGAAGGCAGGGATGGGATACTGAGTTGGATGATCAGTCATGATCATATTGAATGGCGGTGCAGGCTCGAAGGACCAAATGGCCTACTCCTGCACCTATTGTCTATGTTTCTATGTCACCCATCCTTTTTCTCCAGAGATGCTGCCTGATCCGCTAACTTACTCCAGTACTTTGTGTCTATCTTTAATCGGACTTTACTAACCAATGTTATATCTTTGTACTAAATTGTGTACCCTTTATCTGTGCACTGTGGACAGCTTGATTGATTTCATGTACAGTCTTTTCCTTGACTGAATGTCATGCAGCCAAAGGCTTTTCACTGTAGATTAGTACAGGAGAAATAATAAACTATACTAAACTACAAATATAATAAACTAAACTAAACCTTTCCGCTATATTATTTGTCTGGTAAAATAGCCCTCATGCTACATTGGGGAGAGTAAAGATCTGGTACTGGGCAATTGCAACGATGAAGAGGAGTAGGAGACACCCTGGCACAGATTCTGCACCACCGGCGAACCATGAAACCCACCATCAGAATTCTTCCAGGTGATTTTGTACACCGAAGCCCTGCCGACTGCAGTCCATGACACCTGGAGCATGTTGCTTCGAATCTTGGTCACTCTCAGTTTGGTCACATCTCCCACGATGGAATCTTATGATTAAAAATACCACAGAAATATGTTAGTCACAGCCATCAAAACGTCCTTACAAGCAGAAAATGTGGCGTTCATTCCTTCTTTCTCTCTAGGCTGCAGACGAGGCACTTTAGAATTTGCGTTACAGTTCTATGCCTGGTCGCAAAATGGTGTTGAATCGTACCGACTCTTTGCAAGCTCTTCTCAGAAGGGTCCTTCCATAAGCTGGGTACTGTCCAATTCACCTCTATCCCATAGAGGACATTGGACTTTGTCGATGGAACAAATCTGAGAACTATATTCTGCAGTCTTCCTCTTTGCACCATCTAATGTACTTGAGTATGTATTGATTGTATTTAAATATGGTATATTCCAATCTGTTTCGATATCATGCAAAACCACGGGGCGCCGCACGATGGCTGCCTCGCCAACGGTCTGTCTTCATCTTTTTCCTTCTGTGTTTTTAGTTTGTTGTAGTTTATCTTTAGTTTTGTATTTGTGGGGGTGGTGGGGGGGGGGGGGGGGGGGGTGGGGGAAGCTTTTCTTATCTTTTTCCTCGACGGGGATGTGACTTTTTTCTGTGTCGTATCTCCGTCTGCATTGCGGCCTAACATCGTGGAGCTGGCAGCCTCTTGTTTGAGACTTCTAGAGCTCCAAAACCGCGGAGCCTGCGGATTTTAACATCTTGGAGCGGATGATCCCTTTGCCAGGGGTCGTCCTCTGGTGCTCCAACCTGCGGGAGCTGCGGACTTTAACATCGTAGAGCTCGCGGTCCCTGGTTAGCGGCCAACTTCGGGGACTCCAAGCCGCAGGAGTTTGACTGCCCCTATGTGGGAGATTAGACCACCCTGACATGGGAGCTCGATCGCCGGCTGTGGATAGTTCGACTCCCCCGACCGCGGGTGTAAAATAGGAAAGAAGATAAGACTTCCATCACAGTGGGGAGTGGGGAGGAGCCGCTGTGGTGGATGTTTATGACAATTTTTTTATGTAGTTGTGTGTCTTGTTGCTTTTTTGGTATGACTGCATGGCAAACCAAATTCCTCATATGTTGCAAAACATGGCTAATAAATTACGATTATGATTATGATTATGAAAACAAAACATTTCAGTATACCTCAGTGCATGTGACAATAATAAACCTAAACTTAAAAATCAACTAATACAATCATTCTAATCTTTTAAGTCATTCTAATCTTTTCTACCTGCCGTAAAGCACAATTTCTAAATGTTCTACCTATTGTATTTGCGTTTGACTTGATTGTAGTTTTGTATAGTATACATAGCATGCAAAGCAAAGCTCTCACTGTACCTCAGTGCATGTGACAATACTAAACCTAAAACATAAAACCTGATGTGGCCTTTGGCAACATCCAAAGCCATGTGGGTTTGCGGGTTAATTGCCCTCTGTAAATTGCCCCTAGTGTGTAGGGAGTGGATGGGAAAGTGGAGTAACATAGAACCAGTGTGAACGGGTGATCAATGGTCAGTGTCTACTCAGTGGGCCAAAGCTGTTACCATGCTGTATCTCCAAACTAAACTAAATTAATACGAGCAGGCAATAAAATTATCCCAGACTAAATAATTCTCATCATTTATTCTAACTCTGTTCCTGTAGATTTATAGATGTTTACTCTTGCCTTTCCTATACACTTCTCACCTCTTGCCAAGTGGCCACCTATGAAGAGCTTTATTGATGATCTGCCTCACTAGAAATGTGGTGGTGAGGAAAGATTCTAACAACTAACTCCCACCTGGAAGTCTAACTCCCACCTGAAAGTTTAGACTTCCAGGTGGGAGTTAGTTGTTAGAATCTTTTGGGAGAGATGTTCTTCCAAGGACTCTCTCATCCCTTATGTGAACACAAAGTATTTGGTAGTCCTATTTTGAAAAACAACAAAGGATAAGAACACAAGAAAATATGAGCAGGAGTAGGCCATCATACCCCTCAAGCCTGCTCCTGCACGCAATATAATCATTTTGGAAGTCAGTGTGTAGGCAGGCTAGGCAGTAACCCTCTTGTGCACAAAGCTTCAATAAATACCACCTAAATAAAGACCATATTCTGAGACAGCAGGGCACCACAGCTGGTAGATCTACTGCCTCACAGCTCCAAAGACCCAAGTTCAATCCTGACCTCGAGTCCAAAATCTGAACAAAAAAAATCTGAGAGTATCACAAACTACACTCAGGATAAACACCCATAGTCACGATTGGAGTTAAAATTCAATGCTAAACACCAAAGATCCTATAGCGGATCCAGTCCATTGCATTTCGCAGGAGTAGCCTATCTTGCTCCGCTATAAGATCTTTGCTAAACACCACTAGAATTCCTAGCTCCACCTTGAGTCAAAATTCACACTAAAATCATTAGAGCTTCAGAACAAGAATATGTTTAGGTTTATTACTGTCACATGTACCAAGGTACCACGAACATTTTGCATGCTATCCAATCAAGGACTGCTCTCACCCCAACCACAGACTGTTTACCCTCCTACCATCCAGGAGGCACTACAGGTCTCTCCGTTGCCGGACCAGCAGGTCCAGGAACAGCTTCTTCCCTGCGGCTGTTACATTACTCAACACTGTACCTCGGTGATTGCCAATCCCCCCCCCCCGAACACCAGGAAAAAATAATTGCACTACTTTGACTGTATGCACGTAAATATATTTATTTATTGCTCATATTCTTTGTCGCTCTTCTAGGGAGATGCTAACTGCTTTTCGTTGTCTCTGTACTGTACACTGCACAATGACAATAAAGTTTGAATCTGAATCTGAATCTGAATCGGAGATCAGATAATAATATACATAAAAACAGTCAAATTCAAGTACTGTAGGTGGAGCGAAAGAGAAGATACCGAGTGCAGACTATAGTTCTCTGCATTGTAGCACATCGGTTCCACTGAGACAGGGTACTGAGTACAAGGGAAAATCCATACGGTGCAAGGGAAGTGGTTGAGGCAGCTATAATAACAATATTTAAAAGGCATTTGGACAGGTAAATAGCAAGGAAAGAGTTTGATGTAGACGGGTCAAATGCAGTCAAATGGGTATAGCTTACCAATTTGGTTATCAAATGGGCCTGTTACCCCACTCACTGAAAGGTTTGAGAGGTCACAGGGATACTCCTGCACCTATTTCTTTTGCACAGCATCAATGTTACCAACAGTGGGGCTGCAACCTCACCACTTACTGGTTGTTGTAGTCACCGTCACTGGGTTCCCCTCTCTGGATCCCACTAATGGCGAAATCTCAATTGCATAAACATTGTTGGGCTCCAAGCCTTCGATGACGAAAGAGGTAGTACCACTGCTGAGGAATCTGCTGTCCTTGACACCTGAGTGAACAAAATAATGAACCAGTCACACAGAGCATGTCCACAACAACTGTATTAAGGCATTCACGTAGTGCTTCACAGGCATAATTTGGCAACAGCCCCATGCAGGATGATTCTGGACAGGTAAGTTTGAATGAGTGTATTAAAGGAAAAGAGAGGTGGAGAGAGATCAGGGAAGAATTCCAGTGCTTAAGAAACGAGGAGAGAACCAGAGATGCACAAGTGGTCGGGATTGGAGGAGCACCAAGACTGAATGAGCAAGGTTCCCATTTTGACTCCACTGGGTTGGCAACTCTTCAGGAATTCCGTGGAATCTCCACAAATTGAGGATCATGCCCCCAATACACTGCCGCAAACAACCTGGCATTAATGCAAAAGGACAGCACAGTGGTACAGCTGATATAACCGCTACCTCATAGTGTCAGAGACCCGGGTTCGATCCTGACCACAGGAGCTGCCTGTGTGGAGTTTTCACGTTCTCCCTGTGACATGGATTTCCTCCAGCTGCTCGGGTTTTTTCCCACATCCCAATGACATGCAGGTTTGTAAGTTAATTGGCCTCTGTAAATTGTCCCTAGTATGTAGGGATGGGATGCAAAAAGTGGGATAACATATAACTACTGTGAATGGGTGATTGATGGTAAGCGTGGACTCAGTGGGGCTGTTTCCATGCTGTGTCAATGCTGTATCAATCAATCAATCAATCAATAATATAAGGCACCCATTAATAAATTCCACAGTGAGTTCAGGTGAAATATCTTTACACGGAGATTGGGGGAGATTGTGGTCAAAGTGAAAAACCAATGGGGATGTGATTCTGTTGTGTTTGTGGAAAAATGAACAGAGGGAATGTGTTGATGGGGATTAGCTGAGGAAGAGGGAAAGGAAGTTCATGTAAAGCGCTCAAAGTGCTGGGGTAACTCAGTGGGTCAGGCTACATCTCTGGAGAACATGGATGGGCATCGTTTCGGATCAAAATCCTTTAGGCCTTCAGAATCAGTCACCCTTCTATGTTCTCCGGAGATGCTGCCTCACCCGCTGAGTTACTCCAGCACTTCGTGTCGCTTTATATAAACCAGCATCTGCAGTTCCTTGTTTCTACCTCATGTAAAACACTGACCAACTGACCAGTTGGGCCAACTGGTAATGTTGTGGACCCAATATTACACAATGTAAGTCAAAGGCCTGGATAGTGGATGTGGGAAGGATGCTTCCACTAGTGGTAGAGTCTAGGTCCAGAAAGCACAGCCTCAGAATAAAAGGACCTAACTGTAGAAAGGAGATGAGGAGGAATTTTAGTTAGAGGGTGATGAATCTGTGGAATTGTTTGCCACAGACGGCTGTGGAGGCCATGACGTTGGGTATTTTTGAAGCGGAGATTGACGGGTTCTTGATTAGTAAGGGTGTCAAAGGTTACAGGGAGAAGGCAGGA
The DNA here is from genome assembly GCF_010909765.2 of Amblyraja radiata. Taxonomy (NCBI): domain Eukaryota; kingdom Metazoa; phylum Chordata; class Chondrichthyes; order Rajiformes; family Rajidae; genus Amblyraja; species Amblyraja radiata. Next base: position 29,117,698 of record NC_045973.1, read on the forward strand.
GAATGGTGTTGAGAGGAAAAGATAGAGCAGCCATGATTGAATGGCGGAGTAGACTCAATGGGCTGAATGGCCTAAGTCTGCTCCTGTGACTTATGAATAGGCTTCAGCAGAGCGAATGGAGGCCCGAGAAAACCTTCAGACACTTCAAACTCGTATCACGCGGACCCAACCCGCTGACAAGGCAGGACACGCACCGTCCGCTCGCATCCACGTCACCCTGTACGCCGTGGCTCCGATAACTCCGACCCAGCGGACATGAATCCGTGTGCTCTGCGTTTCAACCACCTGAAGGTCGGTCACCTCTCCTGTGACAAATGCTTGTGGAGAGAAAGTAGACTTTTACAAGCAAGCAAACAAATTCATATTTTGCAAAGGAATGCAGGAAAACGGCACCATGGTGCATGGGAACTCCACCATCTATAGATCACATCCAAGCCGCACCCCATCCTAATTTGGAAAATTATCAATGGGCACTTCATTGTCATCCAGTGTGGAAACAGGCCCTTTGGCCCAACTTGCCCATGCCGACCAAGATGCCCTATCTAGACTACTCCCACCTGCCTGCGTTTTGCTCGCATCCCCCTAAACTCATATACTTGTCCAAATGTCTTTTAAATGTTGTTTTAGTACCTGCCTCAACTACCTTCTCCGGCAGCTCGTTCCATATGCCCAGCACCCTGCTATGTGGATATTAGTCATCTTACAGAGAGTCAGCACAGACAGAAAAGGCTGAATGGCCTCATTCGGTACTATATGATTCTATAATCATATAGGAGTGTTCACCCGGCGCCGGAGTTCCATCTTCCCGGCAAGAGGGCCTGAAAACATCGGACTGGCAGCGGAGGCCACAAATAGGCCCCGACCTCGGATGATCACAGAGGAAGAGGACTGAACTTTTCGATGCCTTTCCCCACAGTGGAAATTTTTGATTCTGCTGTGGGGGGACGTTCATGTTGAATTCTATAATGTGTTGTGTCATTTTTCTTTTCTTTTAATTTTTCTATGGATGTACGGAAACTTATTATTTATTTATTTTATGTAATTATTTATTACTAATTATTTATTTTATGTAAAGCACTTTGGTTTCAACGCGAGTTGATTTAAATGTGCTATATAAATAAAATGTACTTATTTACTTACTTACATACTATAATAATGTCTCCACAATGCAGCAAATCATTTTTCTCTCCGGGCCGTTTGACAGGTCTGGAAACTCTTCCTTTAATAAAGTTACATGATAATATAATGACTGATGGTCAGGTAACTCACCGGTCCTGACTGTGAAGGTGGCAGGATTTCCCAGTCTGCTCCCTACCATTGCTGAAACTCCAATGACGTACACGGTGTTCGACTGCAATCCTACCAGGTCAAACGTGTTCACGGAAGCACTCAGGATTCTGCTCTCCTCGGTTCCTAACTCAAACAAAGGGAAACGTTGTGAAGGATGGAACGGTTGCCAGTGCAAGGTAACAACACCTGTCATCACCTCAAGACCTTTTATGCACGAGTTACTTGTGAACAGGCACCTGGTTCAAAACACTGAACAATGTGTGGTAACACTGAGGTGAAGGACATGTATTTCTATTCTTTTCTCAGGATTTGTCCCTAGTGTTTCATGTGGGATCAAAAAAACATTAATGCATAGTGGCACATTGGTAAAGTTGCTGCCTTACAGCGCCAGAAACTTAGGTTCGATCCTGACCATAGGTGCTGTCGGTATGGAGTTTGTGCGTTCTCTCTGTGACCGTGTGGGTTTTCTCTGGGTGATCCGATTTCCTCCCACACTCCAAAAATGTGCAGGTTTGTAGGTTCATTGGCTTCAGTAAAAATTGTGAATTGTCGCTAGTGTGCAGGATAATGCTAGTGTAGGGCAGAGCCAGTGCCAGTTTCCACACTGTATCTCAAATGTCTAAGCCTAAAATTGGACGTTCATGTCAATATTCATACCGTTCGGTTGCAAGCCTGAGGCGTTTTGGAAAGACAGAGGAAGCTGACGAGTTTAAAGCTATCAACAGAAAAGACTTACCGTCTGCACGTTTCCACATGATCTTGTACGCTGTTGCCTGGGACAATCCCCTCCACGCAATCCGGATTATATTACTCTGTGTGTCCAAGGAGCGGAGTTCCGTAACCCGTCCAACAGTTGCATCTTACATCACACCGAATGGAGAGAAAAGAGAAGAGGATATTTAAACCATCTGTAAAGTGAGCAAATCTAATCCTTAAACGAGATGTGTGCAAGCCATCAACAAAAGGGAACTGCACTGATTCCACCTAGCTACTCCAACAGAACCTTCTTCCCCAGGTGGAAATGTCAAAGACTAGCGGACATAGCTTTCAGGTGAGAGGGGCAAAGTTTAAAGGAGATATGTGGGCAAGTTTTTTTTTTTAAACACAGAGGGTGATGGGTGCCTGAAACACACTGCCAGGGGTGATGGTGGAGGCAGACACGATAGTGGCGTTTAAGCAGTTTTTAGATAGGTACATGGATATGCAGGGAATGGAGGGATCTGGATTACGTGCAGGCAGGTGAGATTAATTTATCTGGGCTTCATGTTCAGCACAAAAATTGTGGGCCAAAGGGCCTGTTGCCAATTGTGGGCCAAAGGGCCTATGATGTATAGGTGGGTGGTAGAATCAATGGAATTAGAGTAAATTGGTGTGCGACAGTAAGGCTGAAGTACCCGTTTCCATGAACCTATGTCTTCATGTGATATTCCCCTTGGAAACTCTTCACAGAGGGATCCTACCATGAAATGTTTCATGTGGGGCCTGTGTACTCTATGACAGAGTAGGGGAATCGAGGCCACTGGTTTTAGGTGAGAGAGGAAAGTTTAATTGGAACCTGAGGGGCAACTGTTTTTACACAAAGGATGGCAGGTATATGGAACAAGCTGCCAGAAGAAGTATGTGTAGGAAGGAACTGCACATTCTGGTTTAAACCGAAGATAGACACAAAATGCTGAAGTAACTCAGTGGGACAGTCAGCATCTATGGAGAAAAGGAATGGGTTGCGTTTTGGGTTGAGACCCTTCTTCAGCTTTCTGAAGAAGGGTCTCGACCCGAAATGTCACCCATTCCTTCTCTCCAGAGATGCTGCCTGTCCCGCTGAGTTACTCCAGCATTTTGTGTCTATTGTCAGAAGAGGTAGTTGAGGCAAGTACCATCACAACATTTACATTACATTTGGACACGTACATGGATAGGGTAGGTTTAGAAGGATATGGTAGACTAGTGTAGATGTGGCATGTTGGTAAGTGTGGGCAAGTTGGACGGAAGGGCCTGTTTCCACACTGTATGACTCTACGAAAGCATCTTCCAAACCTACGATCGCCAACAACAAGGGTAAGGGCAGCAGGTTCATGGGAACACCAGCTGATTCCTCTCCAAATTGTACCCTGTTCAGATTTGGAAATGTATCACCTGCACCTCTTTGCCGCTGGGTCTAAATCCTGGAACTCACTCTTTCAGAGCACTAGGATTGTAGCAGTTCAAAAAGATGGCTCAGCACCACCTTCTCATGGACAATTAGCAATGGACAACACACGTTGGGCTCGTTAGTGATCGCCTGTTCCTAAAAAATATTTTAAAATATCCTTGAATTATGGCTGTAAGGCCTATGCTTGGAGTCTTTGGGAGGTCAACCACAATGTATGGATCTGGAGTCCTTTGTCAGCCACACAAGGCGAGGATTTCAAATTCCTTCCCTGAATGAAATTAATGTATCAGACCATTTTTAAACAACAGTCAACATTACTAACACTAATGTTTCGTGTAGACGTAATTAAATATCTAAATAGAAAATTTGTTCACAGTCACTTGAACCCAATTCTTCAGATCATTAGCCCAACATTCTAGGTTGTTAGTTTAGTAATGTAAACCATTGAAGGGTTGTGGTTGAAAAAGGCTGTGCGTGACCTGTTTTAAGTTCATTTAGTCTGCTTTGAGCTGAACACGCAGATAGGGGCACAGTTCCTGATGGAGGTGGAGATGGCTAGCAGTGGGGATGGATTTGCAGCACATCATCTGTTCTGGATTGTTGCCATAACCTTTTGCCTTGTCCAAATGACTTCCCACCACACATACTGTTGATCACAAATGTACACAGGCATCCCACCTTCCTGACTTGGGAGCGGGGGTGGTGGGGGGGGGGAGTTTACTTGGAGCAGTGAACATCCTTGATGTGTGGAATATGTTTTGCAATACATCAGTTAGGCACTTTGAGCAACTTGGCAAGCTCTGCTCAATTGCTGGAGTTTCCTGTTTATCACATGCATCCTTAGGGGCACAGCACTCATGTTACCAACATCTGTCATTCGAAAAGCAGAGGGATCGATGCCAGAATTTAAATCCAAACCCTCCTGGTTCACCGTTTAACCAACTGAGCGACCTAACCCATTTTGTCACCGAAGGAACGAGACTCACTACCTGTAACTAACCGTTATGGGAATACAAACAAAGCAACAATAACGTGTTTATGCAGCATTTTTAACATTGTAAAACTTCACATGGATGACATCAAATAAAGAAAGACACAAAGTAGTGGAGTAACTCAACGGGTCAGGCAGCATCTCTGGTGGACATGGGTGGGTAATGGTTTGTGTTGGGACATTGTGTTCAGACATCAAACAAAATCTGACATCAAGCCACACAAGGATATAACATTTAAACAGTGGTGAGATATTGAAAAGCTTTGGTGTTCAGAGGGACCTGGATGTCTTTATTAAGTATTTTCTAAAGCGGAGATTGATAAGTTGGGGCACAGTTCCTGATTCAAAGAGGTAGCAGTGAGGATGGATTTGTGGCACATCATCTGTTTTGGATAGTTGCCGTAACCTTTTGCCTTGTCCAAATGACTTCCCACCACACATACTGATTGGTTAGGGCATCAAAGTTATGGGGAGAAAGCAGGAGAATGGGGTTGAGAGGGAAAAATAGATCAGCCATGATCGAATGGCACAGCAGACTCAATGGGACAAATGATTTAATTCTGCTCATTTGTCGTATGATCTTGTTATGGATTGAAAGTTAACTTGCAACTTTGTGATCTGCTATTGAGATAAGGCACAGTGAAATTCTTTGCTTGCATACACAAGGTAGGCAAATAGTGACCACCTATGGCACTGACAAGGTTACAAAGTAAGGTACACAAAATTGCTGGGGAAACTCAGCGGGTGCAGCAGCATCTATGGAGCGAAGGAAATAGGCGACGTTTCGGGCCGAAACCCTTCTTCAGTCTGAAGAAGGGTTTCGGCCCGAAACGTCGCCTATTTCCTTCGCTCCATAGATGCTGCTGCACCCGCTGAGTTTCCCCAGCAATTTTGTGTACCTTCGATATTCCAGCATCTGCAGTTCCCTTTTGAACCCAAGGTTACAAAGTATGTCCTTTGTTCTCCCCCTTCCCCTCCCCCACAGCGGTCCCCCCACGCCAGGACCTCACTGTCCATTGTTCTTCTTCCGCCCTCACGGCAGTCCCCCCCACGCCGGGTCCTTCATTGTTCATCCTCTCCCCCCACACGGCAGTCCCCCCAGGCTCTCATTGACTGCCGACCGCGGGTCAACCCGCTAGGCTTCGTCGCCGCGGCGAGGTATCAAGGACCGTGTGCCATACATACAGAATGTCTGATATCTGACCCCACTATAAACAGTGGTGCTGAACACAAGGCCCCATTTGAAGACAACATCTCTTTACGCCACTTGGTTCGAGTCAAATTTCTTGACCAAGACATTTTTTGGTTCCCAATAAACAGTTTTAGATTCAGATCGAATTAGCTTGCAGGAAGTTTGTGCAAGTTAACGTAGATGTGTATTTTCAGTCCAGGAGAAAGCATGTTTGTGTGGGGAAAGAATGGATTTAGAGTTAACACCCTGCTTATTTCATCTCTTACCTGCTCGAGCAACAATGCTGTCGGGTCTTCCCTCTCCCCCTCCTGAGAGGGCAGACACTTTGATGACGTACGCCACTCCCTGTTGCAAGCGGTCAATGTCAAATGTGGTTGTTTCACCCGACACAACTCTGGTGATCTCATAACCTGCACAGGAGATTAAAAAAACAGGTTAGCCAATTGACATTAACCCCTGCACGCAATGAGTGGTGCAGGAGCCAACCAGGCTATCCTGCCATCTTGTGAGGTGTGTTGGTCACTGTATCTCCTTGAAAAACTCCTTTTGTTCAGTTTAGTTTTTATTATTGTCACATGTATTGAGCTATAGTGAAAAGCTTTTTGTTGAGTACTATCCAGTCAGTGAAAAGACTACACATGAATACAATCAAGCCATCCACAGTGTACAGATTCAGGATAAGGGGAATAACATTTAGTGCACGATAAAGTCTAATAAAGTCCGATTAAAAGATAGTCCGAGGGTCTCCAATGAGATAGATGGGAGGTCAGGACTGCTCTCTAGATGTTGGTAAGAAGGTTCAGTGCCGGATAACAGCTGGGAAGAAAGAAATCCTAAATATGGAGGTATGCATTTTCACACTTCTATAGGGGAGAAGAGGGAGTGACCATGGCGAGACTGGTCCTCGATTATGCCAGTGGCCTTGCCGAGGCAGCATGAAGTGTAGATAGAAATTCACAGCCTCTATCAATGATTTAGGTGAGGGTTCCAAGTATAATATATTAAAGATTGCTGATGAATCTAAGCCATGTGATAGTGAGGTTGTGAGGAGAATGCACAGGAGCTTCAAGAGGATGTTTAGTGCAGAGATACAACATAGAATCAGGCCCTTCGGCCCACAGAATGCACGGTGACCCGTTCACTCTAGTTCCATGTTATCCCAATTTCCATTCTAGTCCCTATACATTAGAAGACATTTACGACCAATTAGGCTATGAACCCACACGTTTTAGGGACATGGAAAGAATCTGGAGCACCTGGAGGAAGCCCACATGGTCACGTCATCTATCCATTTTCTCCAGAGATGCTACCTGACCCGCAGAGTTACTCCAGTACTTTGTGTCCTCTTTTATCATTAAAGGCTGAGGCAGAGAGGGCTGAATGGCAGGTTGATGGCAAATGCAAATAAATGTGGATACATTTAACCCATTATAAGTCTGGAGTAAAAGAGAATGAGAATTTGGTGCTAAGGGTGTTAGAGGGACATATGTTTGTTGAGGCAGGAATGACCTTGCAGATGTGCCGCCTTAAGGGTGGTAGAGTGGCACAGCGGTAGAGCTGCTGCCTCAAGGTGCCAGAGACTCGGATTCAATCCTGACTAACAATGTTGTCTGTGTGGAGTTTGTAAGTTCTCCCTGTGACCACATGAATTTTCCCCGGGTGCTCTGGTTTCCTCCCACATTCTAGACGTGCTGGTTTGCAGGTAAATTCCCCCTAGGGTGTCGGATGCGAAAGTGGGATAACATGGAACGAGTGTGCGGGTAATCAACAGTTGCTACGGATTTGGTGGACCGATGGGCTTGTTTCCACGCTGTATCTCCAAACTACATGAGGCAAAGGGCTCTGTGTCTACATTACTGTTGTCTTTTATCTGCTCTATCAGCATTACTAAATCTGCTGCCACAATAATGTTATGTCTGATTTACCAATGCTAATTTGCGTTGACCTACCATCTGGGTTTCTCCAGGTTATTTTATATGCCGTTGCTCCTTGCACTGCTGTCCAACCGATCCGGATCCGGTTGTGATTTGTTTCTATTATCCTCAAATTTGTCACGGTGCCCGGACCTATTTCTTCATCCCCTGCGTGGAGAACACAAATACGGTGACAATGAAACAAAATACCATTTCCCCAAACTTCCGCGCAAGTGACCTAGCTTCAATGTTATCACCACAGTAACTGGCTGATCTCGCATGTTATCCCACACGGTGGAAGATTTCGAACCTGGAACTCAGGAGCTATAAGGCAGCAACTCTACCCCTGCGCCACGTTATCAAAACCAATAGCATCAAGGATGCAATATAGAGAAAGTACAGGTGTTGGCATAAGCCTCTTAGCTTCAGGGCTCTAGACCCATGTGGCGATGGATGATAAGGCTTTGTAATTCTGCATAACTAACCTGTCTTTGACATGGTCGCTGGAGTTGCCACCTCTCTGTCGTTGTACAGAGTGTAGAGAGTGATGGCGTACTCGGTACCAGGAAACAAGTTGCTGATATCATAGTTGTTGTAGGCGGCAGTCAGCACAACTTTCTTGGACTGTGATTGTTCCTCTGTCAAAAATTGAAAGGATAAGATATGTTCAGTGCCCAGAATTCCAAGTTAACATCTAAGCACCAGACTTTGCACATCGCGTACATTTTTTTGCAGAGGGTGATCTCATCCAGTTGAGTGACAATGGTGTTGGGAAGCAAGGAGGTCTCCATTTCAGAGGCAGCATTAACATGGAATACAGCAGAACCAGAAATCCCTTACATTCTCCTCCACTCATTCATGGGATGTGGGTCTGTCCCATCCAAATCAGGATGGGATAATGGAATCTCGACCCAAAGCAATAAAAATTAACAATATAGTTCCAAGTCAGCATACAATTGAGTAGGAAGATAGTCATCTTCCCCAACACTTGCTGCTCTTGTCGTTCTGCCCACCAGAGATTGCTGTCTTGGGAGGTCTACCCCAATGAACACTGCCTCCAAGCCCAGTTTGCCCATGCAGCTACTATTCAAGAGCAATATTTCACCTCATGCCCAGAGCAGCCATCAACAGATCTCGCTAAATGAGAAGCCAGTTTTGCCCCGTTGCAATTGGCAGCATCAGGTTATAATTAAAATAATCGCAATCGTTACATTTAGTGCTATTTAATCGTGAATACATTCCAATACTAAGGCATGGGATCAGTCATGATATTACTGAAAGGCCAAGCAAGTTTGAAGATTCTACAGTCTATAGTTCGAAAGCCTACTGCAGTGGCTGTAGGACTATAGGCTACGCAAGAGGCTTGAGGGGTTCTATGGTTTACACCGTCGCCTATTACAGATGATCTCCTATCAGGCCAGAAGCGTCTACCTGTGGCTTTCCTCCACTCTATTCTGTAGTTGCTGGCATCACGCTGGAGGTTCCACGTCAAACGTATGGCATTCGCATTAATCGCCACCGTCCTCAAATTCAGGTTTTCTGTCACTTCTGGAGGAGAAAAGGGGAGGAAGGGAGAACAATGTCAAATGTCCCGCAACCACATAAACAATGCGAAGACCACTTGATATCCAAATACTCAGCACGTTCAAACCTAAACAATTCATTACAAAATACCTCAGATGCCGTTCCCAAAATCTGAAATAAAAGCAAGAATATTTGTCAGTCAGTCAGTCAGTCAGGTCGGTCAGTCCAAAGGCAATGGCTTAAACCACTTAATCCTTAATCCTTAACCACTTAATTCTTAATCCCAATCCCATCCAATGTGTCTGTCAGTGTCTTTATGAGGCCCAATGTAAACTAGAAGAACTAGGTTTGTGGTCACCTGATCTAATAACTAGACTGGTCCATCACGGGCACATCCCTCCCCACCATCGAAAGCATGGACATGAGACACTGCTTCAAGAAGACGGCATCTATCATCAAGGATCCCCACCATGCAGACCATGCTCTCTTCTCGCTGTTCTCATTGGGTACAGAAGCCTGAAGTCCTACACCACCAGGTCACAACAACAATCAATTTTTGGAATCAACCCTTACAACTCTAATACGGCCTGACCCGCTGTTATTCCAGCATTTTCATCCATCTTCGATATGAACCAGCATCTGCAGTTTCTTCCTCACATCCTACCTTGGCAACAGAACACCACAGATTACTCTTGCACTGCAATCGACTTGTTTATATTTATAATTGTCTTATGGGCTAATTGCTTTTTACAACCTTATTCTCTATACTAACTTTCTGAATTTATGTAATTCATGGAATCAAGAACCAAAGGACATTGATTTAAGGTGAGATGGGACAGATTTATTAGGAACCTGAGGGTCAACAACACGAAGGGTGGTGTGTGAATGAAATGAGCTGCCAGTGGATGTGAGGCAGGTAAGATAACATCATTAAAAAGACATTTGGACTGGTGCATGAATAGCAAAGGTTTAGAGTGATATGGGTCAATCTCAGGCAGGTGGGACTAATGTAGATGGAACATCTTCATTGGCACGAGCAAGTTGGGCTGAGAGGCTATTTCCATGCAGGGAGCATCTCTGGAGAACATAGATGGTGACCCTTCAGGTCGGCACCCTTCTTCAGACTGATTGGGGGGGGGGGGAGAGGAAGGAAAGCTGGGTAGGTGGAGCGGCAGGACATGGTGTCGTAGGTGTGGACACAGGCGAGGAAGGGGGGGGGGGGGGGGGGGGGGGGGGGAGATAGTTGATAGGCAGATGGTTGGAACAAAGGCCAGAGATTAAAACAGAAGGTGTAAGACAAAAGGATTGACGAAAAGGATTGAAACCAGAGGAAGGAATGTGGGAGGATAGGGAGGGGAGAAATAGGTGTGAGTTCGGGTGGTGAATAGGGGAGGTAGGGTGGGGGTGTGGGAGAGGAGGGGTAGTTGTTAGAGGTTAGCTAAAATTGGAGAATTGTCAGGGTCTCTCCAGTTGTTTTCCTTTTGGGTCGAATGCCAAAGCCAGAGACAGAGGGTTTTATATTTCCTGCACTGCTCTTTAATCTGCAATTTATTATCCTTTATTATGCTCCAAGCTAACTCTGTTTTGGCAACACAACTATCTCTAAGTAAAAGATTCATGTGCAATAAAAGTACAAAGAGCCTGTTACATTGAAAGGAAACTATGTGTTGCAGAGTTCAAGTTGCATTTAGACGAAGTGTTTTTTTAACGCATATTATAGGATGTGGGAGCTGCTGTCAAGGCTGGCATTTGTTTTCCCAATTGCCTCCGAGAAGATGATGGGGAACTAACTTCCAGTGAACGTACTTGTAGAGTTTTGTTAGGCATGGAGTTCCAGGGTTTAGGCCTGCGATGTTGATGTTGATGTTGAATCAAATCACTGAATTGTGGACACTTGAAGATTTTAATAACATTCTCCAGCTGAACTACTGCAGCCTGTCCTCCTAATCTACGGCCATTAGAGGTCTTTGAACTCCTCCAATAGCTATTTTAATTAATTCGCCCTTGATGGTCCAACTTCAATATCTTTGATCCCATACGTTGAATTCCCTTCTCTTTATTTTGGGAGGACATACTTGCATTGGAAGAAGCTCAGAGTGGCTCCAATTGGTAGAGATGGGGTGGGAGATTGCAACCTACATGTGGTCCACCCTGTTTCGACTAATGCAATCAACCCGATGTGCACAAACAAATAGATCAAATAGAACAAGTTGACCTGCAACTTTAGGCTGTGCACGATATACGCAAGAAGAAGAAGATTGATAGAGATAAGATTCTGAGAGGGATTGATGAGAAGATCCTTCCCTTGGTGGGGGAATGTAGAACCAAGAACACTGTTTAGGGGTAAAGAGTTTCCCATTTAAGGCAGATATGACAAATAATTTCTTCTCTCAAGGCGCATGAGGTCATAGGAATCATCTTACCCTGTGAAATCTTTGGTTATTTCACAATCACGTTTGACGGAAACAGCATTGAAAAAGGCCCTTCGGCCCACTGACCACGCTGACCATTGATCACCCGTTCACATTCATTCTATGCAATCCCATTTTCTCATCCACTCTCTATACAATTTACAGAGGCCAATTAACCTACAAACCCGCACAACTTTGGGATGCGAGAGAAAACCGTAGCACATGGATGAAACCCACCCAATCACAGAGAGAATATGCAACCTGCAAACAGCACTCGAGGTCCATCAAGTACACTACATTTATGTGTAGGAACTGCAGATGCTGGTTTAAACCAAAGTTAGACACAAACAGCTGGAGTAACTCAGCGGATCAGAAAGCATCTCTGGAGAAAAGGAATAGGTGATGTTTCAGGTCGAGACCTTTCTTCAGACTGAGGGGAAAGGGATACGAGAGATATATTGGAGGAACAGCATCTCATATTTCGCTTGGGTGGCTTACAACCCAGTGGTATGAATTTTATTTCTCCAACTTCAAGTAACCCCTGCATTCCCTCTCGCTCTATCCCATCCCCACCCAAGTCGTACCAGCTTCAAAGTCGTCTGGTTGAGTCTCATTGTCTGTACTCGTTCGCACTTAGCAAACAGCTAACAATGGCCTGTTTCCGTTATCATCGTTACTTTTTTGCATATATTCATTCATCTGTTCTGTATCTCCCTACATCACTGTCTATATCTCTCGTTTCCCTTCCCCTGACTCTCAGTCCAAAGAAGGGTATCCATCCAAAGTCACCTATTCCTTTTCTCCAGACATGACTTGCTACATTACTCCAGCATTTTGTGTCTGAGTCTACATTTATAACTACTTTCGCAATTGAATCTTGAAAAATGGCGACTAAACATGGCGGCTTCTTGTATAATGTCATAACGCACTCTTCCTATATACTCACGCTTAACTAAGATCATGTTTATGTGCAGTAATATTTTTACTGAACTGTGTGGAGAAAAGGAGTTTCACTGTCTTGGTACATGTGACAGCACAGTACAATTGACCAGGATCTCTGATGCAGTGAGGCAGCAATTCTATCTGTTACGCCACTGTGCTGTCTTGTGCCATTGTGCAATTCTCGTTTTATTTTCCATATCCTTCACCCACATGGGACTGTTGGTCTGAAAGCCCTCCCATTACTTCCTTCTTGCAAGCTATGTTGCAGAAAGTAAAATATGTCATCTACTTGGCAGAGTTATCAACCATCCAGGATTAGCCAGGAGTTCCCTGATATTAAAGACTCATCTTCCCCTCTTTGAGCATCTAAGGTAAAAAAATCCATAGCAGTGTTAATAAAACAAATGTACCTTCAAATAAGAAAAATGTATTGCTTCTCCATTGGATATGGAAATAAACATCTTTTGGACAATCAAGCATCCTTGATTAATGAAAAAAATCGCTTTGCTTTATAAATGGCTGGGAGGGCAGGAAATGCAAGCATAACTGATGAAAGGTTGATGGTGGGGCCCATCTATTAAATACGTCCAAGTGTTGGAAACACCTGGAGCATGCGATTGTCATAGTGGAAACAGGCCCTTCGGCCCAACATGCCCACACCGCCCGCCATGTCCCACCTGCCCGCATTTGGTCCACATCCCTCGCAACCTGTCCTATGTACTGGTCTAATCTATATAATTAAAATTCTCATCTTGACCACTTCCTGTCTGCACTGTATATTGATTTTAGAAAAAACACTACCCCGTATCACTGTGATTTTTGGCCATTTTACTCACAAGTCCTCCTCCACTGAGCCAGCCCCGAGGATTTTTCCCATCGATGAAAAATAAAAAAGTTATGAGTGTTTAAAAAACCTTGAGATCAGCTGATTGGTCCTCTCGCCTGTCAATCACCGAGATGGTAACGCCCCTTCTGGGGGGGGGGGGTTGGGGGGGGGGGGGTGGGGGGGGATAGGACTATAAAATCCTGGATGACTGGAAGTGAGTCAGTCACTCTGCAAGATCATGAGGGAGAGGCCACGACTGTCATTTGAAGCTGTGAACTGTGAGTCTGCAATGTACTTGCAAAAAATGATTTGTACGCCTTAATGACAATGCCGTGGGTCATTTGGCCTGCTGACCTGCCTGCGCTTGAAAGTGCAAAGCTCAAATGGACATGAAATTAAATGAAATGACAATGCCATGAGTTGTTTGGCCTGCTGCCCTGCCTGTGCTTGAAACTGCAATGCTTTATTAGGTCCGGCTGTGTTTGGAAGGAATAAATGTTTTATAAGATCCGACTGTGTTTGGAAGGAATAAATGCTTTATTAGGTCCGACTGGGTTTGGAAGAAATAAATGCTTTATTAGGACCGACTGTGTTTAGTCCAAAAGTCCCGCTCATTTCGTGACTTCCGCTTAGTGGAAAGGTCGCGCTGATTGCGTAATTTCCAGTGAGTGCAGAGGTCGCACTGATTGCATAATTTACGGTAAGTGCAGAGGTCACGCTGATTGCGGAAGTGCCACTGACTGTGGAAGCCCCACAGTGGAGAGGCCGCGCTCCGCCGTGTGAGTAGATTCAAGAAAGTTTACTGTCATATATATGGTGTGTGTGTGTGTGTGTGTGTGTGTGTGTGTGTGTGTGTGTGTGTGTATGTATGTGTGTGTGTGTGAGTGAGTGTGAGTATATTGGAATTGGTAGAGAGGTGGAATATTGCATTGCGGGACCAGCCCTCCCGTGTGAAGCAGGGACCCAACGGGTCCCACTTAGTCTAGTTATTTCTTAAATGTTGGGATAGTCCCTGCCTCAACTACCCCCCCTGGCAGCTTGTTCCATACACCCACCCCCTTTGTGTGAAAAAGTTACTCCTTAGATTCCTATTATATCTTTTCCCCCTCACTTTAAACCTATGTCGTCTTGTCCTCGATTCACCTACTCAGGGCAAGAGACTGTGCATCTACCCAATCTATTCCTCTCATGATTTTATACACCTCTATAAGATCATCCCTCATCCTCCTGCTCTCCAACGAATAGAGTTTCAGCCTACTCAACCTCTCCCTATTGCTCAGCCCCTCTAGCCTTGGCAACAATAAACAATAGTCAATAGGTGCCGGAGTAGGCCATTCGGCCCTTCGAGCCAGCATAACATCCTCATAAATCTTCTATGTATGCTTTCCAGCTTGACAATATCTTTCCTATAGCATGGTGCCCAGAACTGAACACAATACAATAAATACGGCCTCACCATGGTTTTATACAACTGCAACATGACCTCCAAACTTCTATACTCACTCGGACGTGTGCATTGAAGCAGTTTTGAACCATAAGTGGGTGAGGTTGGGGAAGGTACCTGTTTTCATCCTGGTATTGACAGGAGGTCCCTCTGTTCTTCCGTACAATGGTATTAAGGTTACTGTATAATCAGTGTTTGGCAGAAGACCTTGAATATGGTAAAATTCCGTAGATCGATCGAACGTGACTATCAGGACATCTCTTCCTAAGGAGGAACAGAATGGATTATCAAGTGAAATTCAACCACTGTTATACACAAAGCAATGACATTTCTACACAAGGGAATTTCAGAACCAGAGCTAATCACGCCAAACTCACACATTCAGTGCTTGCAACAAAAGGATCATTGTTAATATAATAGAAATAATGAGCTGGTTATTGAATAATGGTACTGGTTAATACACACTAGGACACAAAGTGCTACAGTACAGTCCAACAGCATCTGTGGAGAACATGGATAGGTAAGGTTTCCGGTTGAGACCCTTTGTTAGAATCCCCATCTGGATTTGCATATATTTATCCCTCCTCCCTGACCTCTTCCACCTATATTTCTTCCTCTAGTTTCACAATTTGCACCTCTTTTATCCTTCTCACACGTTGTCCTTTCATCTCTGGTCTTTGCCCAACCATTTGCCTATCAAAACCCCACCTAACTATGTACACCTATCAGTTGCCAGGCTTTGTCTTGCCCCCAAATCTCTTCCAACTTTCTACATCCATCACCCACCCCCCCCCCCCCCCCCAACCACACTACAATCGGTCTGAAGAAGGGTCCCGACCCAAATCGTCACCTATCCATGTTCTCTAGGAATTCTACCTGACCCAGCTGAGTTGCTCCAGCACTTTATGTCCTATTGCACATATGGTTCCAATTATTTATTCCATGTTAACAAAATACAAATCTCTGCCTCAATCTAGCAATGTTGCCAGGGTTGGCCAGAGAAAGTCAGAAAAACAAGTTTAAATTAAACTATTACTGCTAGACCAGTCAGAGTGCATCAACCTGCTGCATTCCTCCAGCACTTTGTGTTTAGTTGAGGATTCCACCATCTGCAATTTCTTGTGTACCCTATTTTTTTGTTTGATTTGTTTTTACAGTATTTGCAACATCGGTGAGAATATGACAAAACTGGCTTAAAAAGTACTTCTGCACTTTCTCTCAATTTTTAGTTTAGTTTACATCAGCTTAGAGATACGGCGTAGAAACAGACCCTTCAGCCCACCGAGTTCACGGTGACCATTGTTCACCCATACACTAGTTAGAATATATAGATAGATTATAGTTTTATGCCCACTATTATTGAGATTAGATTTTAAAGAATCAGATTTATCGTTAGTTTAACTTAAATTCCCCAAGTAGGGCGGCATAGCGGTGCAGCGGTAGAGTTGCTGCTTTACAGCACCAGAGACGCGGGTTCGATCCTGGCTAAGGGTGCTGTCTGTACAGCGTTTGTATGGTCTCCCATGACTGTTGAGGTTTCCTCCCCATGCTCCCGATTTCTCCCACACTCCAGAGACGTACAGGTTTGCAGGTTAATTGGCATCTGTAAATTGTCCCTAGTGTGTAGGATAGAACTAGTGTATAGAATCGCTGGGCGGCATGGACCAGGTGGGCTGAAGGGCCTGCTTCCACGCTGTATCTCTACAGGGTCTAAGATTTGAATGTCTCACAATCAGTAGTCCAGGTCTTGGGATCACAAGCCCAGACTGTGCCCACATGGCCCACTCTCTTTAGATGTCTGGAGTGGTCAGGTATTCTCACCTGCAGATGGGCCCCACTTTAGTCGGTAGCCTGTAGCTCCACTCGCTCCTCTCCACCTGACCTCCGCGCTCTGGGGAGTCACATTCTGAACAGTCAGTTGTTGCACCGGTTTCAGAGCCACTGAAAGCACAAAACAAATTCCATTTTATTTTAACCTCCAGTCCCCTGTGGATCTTCTCCCCACAAACTCTGGGAGGAGAATCCATCTGGCAACATTTGCCTGTGGAATTGGAACTGTCCAAGCTTGATAGACTTGTGAAGACACACAAATGATTCAGGTTATCAATGTTCTAGCACTGGTTTGGAGCTAAAACAGAAACTGCCAAAGACATTCAGCAGGTCGGGCGGCATCCGTGGCGAGAGAAACAGAGTTAAAAATTAAGGTCAAAGTTGCTTCATCAGAACTAGAAAAATTGGGAAAAAGAATGTTTCAAGTTGTGGAGAAAGGGATAGATGGAGAGAAGGGGAATGTGTGTGATAATGGGAGACTCGGATAGTACAGGTGACACGGTGCCGTTGGTGCCATCTGAGAGAGAGAGTAATGGATGCTCAGCAATCACAGGTAATCTGTTTGTAGTAGGCCTGATAGATGATTGAGGGCAGGAGAGAGAAAAAGCAATGCAACTCAACTAAGATGCAAAACACAACTGTGTTTGAAATCCAATATAAAGACAATATTGGAAATGTGGAGAGAGTAAGAGAGACACTTAAAGACCGTTCCCTCCATAACTCCGTGGTCAACTCGTCCCTTCCCATCCAAACCACCCACTCCCCAGGTACTTCCCCCTGCAACCGCAGGAGATGCAACACCTGTCCGTTTTCCTACCCTCTCGATTCAATCCAAGGACCCTGGCAGTCTTTCTAGGTGAGGCAGAGGTTCACTTGCACCTCCTCCAACCTCATCTACTGTATCCGCTGTTCCAGGTGTCAACTCCTGTACATCGGCGAGATCAAGCGAAGGCTCGGCGATCGTTTCGCTGAACACCTCCGCTCAGTCCGCTTTAACCTAGCTGATCTCCACTCCACTGAGCTCAGCACTTTAACTCCCCTTCCCATTCCCAATCTGATCTTTCCATCCTGGGTCTCCTCCATTGTCGGAGTTAGGCCCAGCGCAAATTGGAGGAACAGCACCCCATATTTCGCTTACATCCCAGCAGTATGAATATTGACTTCTCTAACTTCAAAAAACCATTGCTTTCCCTCTCTCTCCATCCCTTCCCTCTTCCCAGTTCTCCCATCAGTCCTATTGTCTCCAACTACATTCTATCTCTATTCCGCCCACTCCCCTGACATCAGTCTGAAGAAGGGTCTCGACCCAAAATGTCTCCCATTCCTTTTCTCCAGAGATGCTGCCTGTCCCGCTGAATTACTCCAGAATTTTGTGTTTACCTTTGATTATGTTACAGGTGAATAGATAAGATCTGGCCAATTCTGATACAAACAGGAAATATTTGTTGTCTGAAATTACGGAATTCAATATTGGATCCTTAAGGGCCTGTCCCACGAGCATGCGACTCCATGCGGCAAGCGCGACCTAAAGCCCGCAGCCGCCTCGACGACGTACGCACGGAAGTCGAGTGAGTGACGTGAAGTTCAAGCGAAGTCCGACGGGCGTATGACCGTCGAGGCAGTGCATACGGCATCGAGGCGGCTGCTGGCCGGCAAGCCTTGCAGCGCGGAATCTTTGAACCCGGTCAGTTTTTCGGAGCCCCGCGCAATGTCGGGACCAGCTCCGCACAGCCCCATATGGCTCCGGCAATCGAAGTGGGACCGGCCCCATGAGGCCGGACGACTCAAGCGACCATGTTAGGTTGCGCTTGCCACATGCAGGCGGGACCGGCCCTTTAGGTCGCGCTTGTTGCATGGAGTCGCATGCTCGTGGGACAGGCCCTTAACTGTTCTCGGAATGTCCAGGCTTTGATGGAACTAAAGGACTACAGTTGTTGGTTGTGTCTGTGCCTGTATGAGGGTATCTGTGTGTTTGTGTGTCTGAGTGTATGTGTTTCTCTGTATGTCTCTGTGTGTATTGGGAGAATGAGGGAGGGTCGTGGGAGACACAGAATTCAGATAATTGCCAAAAAAACCTCAGCAGGCCGTTGGGAAGTATTCTTGTACTTAATGTGATCTGAAACGCAGTGTGAAAAATGATTGATGGAAGGTTATTCAGTAGTAATACTCAAAAGATAATTTGGATAAGTTATGTGAAAAGACTAAATCAAAGGTTCACTGGAAGCACAAGGAACTGCAGATGCTGGAATCTTCTACAAAACACAAAACACAGAATGAACAGTGGGTCAGGCGGCAGCCGTGGAGGGAATGGACAAGTGACATTTCAATTCGGGTCTCTTCTTCACACCACTAAACACACTCAAGTTCCGACGCAAACAGGTTGGGCCAAATGCCCATCTCCTGTACTGTGTGGCTCAATGAAAAAAAAAGGATGAAAAGAATGAGA
Organism: Amblyraja radiata; assembly: GCF_010909765.2. Classification (NCBI taxonomy): domain Eukaryota; kingdom Metazoa; phylum Chordata; class Chondrichthyes; order Rajiformes; family Rajidae; genus Amblyraja; species Amblyraja radiata. The sequence goes on from NC_045973.1 coordinate 29,136,656, forward strand.
GCACAGGCATTTTGAATCGCTTAAAGGAAAGCAAAGTCCCATTGATATCCCTTCACAGAGTTCGAGTTCCTTCTCCACCAGCACACTCAATGCTTGCTAAAGGCTCCCCAGAAAGGCTCCCAAGAAGGTTCTCAACTCCAGAAGGGGCTCATGCGGCAAAAGCTCCTGAAAGGCCGCAAGCTGCTGCCATATCCTAGCAGGCAGCAGGCATGGTTCACTTGCTGCCTGGAGTGAGTGACTTGTCTGCGGCTTGTCTTCTGGTCGTCCCCGTAGACCAGGAGCCAAAGGGTGGTGTGAGTCAGCGACGGTGGTGAACGCTGGACAAAGGGGCCTGCAAGGAGACCTGAGAGGCATAGCTTCTGTGGCCCCAAGTTGGCTATGGAGGCACACACAGAAGTACAAGCTTGTAGGTTACTTGGCTTTGGTAAAAATTGTAAATTGTCCCTCGTGGTTAGGATAGTGCTGGTGTATGGGGGTCGCTGGTCGGTGCAGACTTGGTGGGCTTAAGGACCCGTTTCCTCATTCTATCTATAAATTAAACTAAAACTAAACCGGTCTACTCTTGCATATGGACTCATCAGCTGTTTCTATACATTCGATACTTAATTGGGGATTGTACTTCTGTATTGCAATAATCTTTCTGATCTGTGAGCAAAATCTTTTTAAAATTGTGCCTTGGAACATGTGATAATAAGAGAATTATTGTCTTTAAACGTCACCTATTCATGTTCTCCTGAGATGCTGCCTGACCCGCTGAGTTACTCCAGCACTCTGTGTCTTCTGTCCAGGTCATGCTGGCCATCTCTCAGAAGCTCAGAGGTACTTACATGTCTTTCCAGAGATTGAAATCGGCAGTGTTGTGTTGCCTGTGTGCATGGGCTGAAGGGTGACGATGTACTTGGTGTCTGGCACCAGGTTCTCCAGGGTGAAGGAGGCTGTGTTCGCATTCAGGATCTTCTCTGCCAGCCGGCTATCTGAATCTCCTGAGAGCAACAGTGGAGAAATCGACAAGGAAAATCACATTTCAAGTTGGGTTGAGTTAATGCAATTTTACATCTGCTTTCTTCATAAAGACAACAATATAATCACTTCTGCTGCGTAGGGAATAATGTGGTGAGTGTCCACTTTTCAATCTAAACTCAGATTCCCCATAATACACAGGGCGGCATGGTGGCGCAGTGGTAGAGTTGCTGCCTTATGGTGCCAGAGACCCGGATTCGATCCTGACCATGGGTGCTGTCTGTACGGAGTTTGTACGTTCTTCCTGTGACCGTGGGGTTTTCTCCGGGTGCTCCGGTTTCCTCCCACACTCCAACGATGTATAGGTTTATAGGTTAAATGGCTTTGGTAAAATTGTAAACTATTCCTAGTGTGTAGGATAGCGCTAGTGTACAGGGATCAGTGGGCCGAAGGGCCTGTTTCAGCATTGTATCTATAAACTAAACTAAACTCAAAAATGTATGGTTCTTTTAAGTTTAGTTTAGTTTAAAGATGCAGCATGGATACAGGCCCTTCGCTCACTGAGTCCATGCTGACCATTGTTCATCCGTTCACACTTGTTCTATGTTATCACACTTTCCTACATATTTTGGTCAATTTTACAGAGGCCAAATAACCTACACTTGTACACTCCCACATGTTTAAACATTAGACTTTAGAGATGCAGCGCGGAAACCGGCCCACTCTACTACGTATTAGGGACAGTTTGCAATTTTACTGAAGCCTATTAACCTGCAAACCTGAATGTCTTTGGAGTGTGGGAGGAAACTGGAGCACCTGGAGGAAAACTACATTGTCACAGGGATAAACAGCAAACTCCACACAGGCAGCACCTAAGGTCAGGATTGAACCCGAGTCCCTGGCGGCAGCAGCTCTACGAGCTGTCACTGCTCTGCACACCATAGTCTCGAACATGATGACTAATCATCCACAGCTCTTTGAATCAGTGCTTTCTAATGCTTCAGAAGCCTCTTCTCAGGCAAGCCCTCATCCTGAGACAGTGACCAAGGTACTCCATCCCATGAAAGCCCTCAGACTAAATCACTCGCAAGCTGAATCAATAAACCAGTCAAATCAAAGGACTGGTAAGTACGGGGTTTAACCCAAGCAAGGCCGGTCAGGAGTGGGGAAATAAGCACCATGCACAGAGGCTAACGAAAATCTGGATTTCCATCCTCACAAAAAACAGTTGAGTCTGGGAGTTAGTTGAATGGTTAAAGATTTTTAGGTTGGCAACTGGGAGAGCTGCAGCCTCACAGTGCCAGAGACCCAGGTTTGTGGCTGATCTCTGGCTGACTGTGTGGAGTTTGGACGTTCTCCCTGTGACCACATGGGCTTCCTCTGGGTGCTCTGGTCTCCTCCCACGTCCCAAAGACGTGTGGGTTTGTACTGTAGATTAACTGGCCCCTGTAAATTCCCACTGGTGTGAAGGAGATTGAAGGTTGAAGGAGTGGATGAGAAAGTTTCTGTAAATAGCCCTGAGTGTGTAAGACATAGAGCTAGTGTGAATGGGTGATTAATGATCGGCATGGATTCAGTTCAATGCTGTATCTCTAAACTATATCAGGATTGAAAGATTTTGTTCAAGTTGTCAATGCACATAGAGCCAAACAGGTAAATGGAGTTAAAGCTTATTTGCTGGTCTTCTCCAGGTTATTAATGCCTTAAGCCCAGATATAAGAAAGAGTGGTTGGGAGACCGGCGAGATGGACTCGCTGACTGCTGCAGACATCTTCTGTTGTGTGGGAAAGCAGTTCTCGGCCACATCCGAATGCTTGAGGTATACGCCCGGATTTAACAACACATTGCCCTTGGTTGGCCTATGTTATATTTAAATATCTGCCGAACAACCTCATTTCTGATTTGCAAACTGTATGGATTATGAACGGTTCTTAGGAGCAGACCCTGTTTTAATCTGTGGAGGACAGTGGGGGGCAGAGTAGCACAACGGTAGAGTTGCTGCCTTACAGTGCCAGAGACCCAAGTTCAATCCTGACTGCAAGTGCTGTCTGTATGGAGTTTGTACCGCATATCTTTACCCCAGACCTATCGTCACACAGCACAGAACATGTCCTTCGGCCCAGCGGGTACATGCTGACCATTAAGCATTCATTTATACTAATTCTATTTTCGTCTCCCCACATTCCCACCACCCCACCCACATTCTTCCTACACACTTGCCTACACACTTGGGGTAATGAACCCGTCAACCCACTGGGTCTTTGGCATGTAGGAGGAAACCAGAGCACCTGAAGAAAAGCCATATGGTCACGGAGAAAGTGCAGACTCCACAGGTCAGGTCTGAACCTAGGGCCCTGGAGCAGCAAAGCAGCAGCACTACCAGCTGCGCTGCTGTACGAGGTCTGTCATGATCTCGAAAGCCACCTCCTGCTTCGACGCATCACATTAAATCATCCCCCTACAAACAGGCCCCATTGCATGGGTTCTCGCAACAAGGTTTACAATGAATGCTGCAGTTGTGGTTTACAATGAATGGTTGTGCACTATGTTCTGCAGAGCAACTTCCTTTCTGTTTGAGTGAAGTTGGCGATGGGCCAAATGGGAGGGCACTGTTGAACTCAGCGAGTAAGAGGAGGATCCTAGGAAGCCTGGAGAATGGGTGGAAGACAAAGAATTCTATAGTTCGGCACAACAGGAGATGGCATGTCTTGTCTGGATAATAAGGGGAGCAAAAAGTCTAATGGGAAAAGGTATTTAGAAGTTCAGACTTAACTTCGTGACCAAACCTGTCGCAATCCTGGGACCAGGTTTGATTCCAAAGTACACAGACTTTTACAAGAAAGGCAGGATTAAGTAAAGGATGACTAAAAAAATGGTATGCCTAATTGACGTGTCAACTTCGTTGCTTCTGGTGCTTTCGACGATCCGTGAACTTAGTGGAGGAGGAACTAGCTGCCGAAGAAGTTTAGGAATTTAAAACAAAACATTCCTTTCACACGGATGAATTACCTCTCCTCAGGCTCACCATGTGCCCCATTGAAAAGAATGACCCTCACACATTGACAGCACCAAAGTACACCATCCCAACCCCACAGGTCTCTGTTTAAGCATTAATAGTAAGATTAAACGAGAACTTACCAGTTTGAAGTTTGATCTGTATTTTATGAGGAGTTACGATGAGGGATTACGTGAAGAAGCCCGCCAGGCGCATGCGTGTCATTCTTCAAAGCAGCGGTGTGGAATCACAGATAACTGTAATGACTAAACATAGTAAGATTAGAGAAGAGGTACCAGTTAAGTATATGATCTGGGTGGGAGCGGAGGGCACGTAATCCCTCATCGTAACTCCTCATAAAATACAGATCAAACCTCAAACTGGTAAGTTCTCGTTTAATCTTACTATTTTACTTCGGAGTCACGTGAGTGACTACGTGAAGATTTTAAAGCTCTGTGATTTCATGCCGTGGAACGAGTCCATGCATCACGTCTGCCTTGACTGTTGGGAGGATTGTGTTAACATAATTTGGACATGAATTCGACATTGAAATCATAAAATTTTTAACACAAGTTTATAACCCCTTTATATGGGTTTAAATTAATTTACAGAACTTAAATTGTTTCTGCAAATGTTCCAGGTTTCATTCCTGGTTTTACAAATAATTGGAATGTTTTTCCCCTCCAGGCCATCCTGCTGCCTTGAGGATTTGGTCCATTGGTACATCCAACTGTATCGCTGCCGATGTAGCTGCAGCCCTGGTGGAAAGAGATTTTTAAAATTTTAATATCCACCCCAGCCTGTGTTTAGCAACTGTTTCAGCCATCTTGAGATGGTCTGGACCGTCACTCTTGGTGTGGTTGCTAGTGGCTGATAAAAAATGTGCCTTTTCATTGCCTCTTAGGATATTCGTTTTCTCCATGTGTAACGACAGATGTTTTATTATACACAGACGGTCATCTGTTGGGTATGACCTAATTGTATATAGAGGCCTGCTGATCCCTTTTTCTGTTCTGCTTACTATCTCATAAATATGAAACGTAATATTTTCCGTTGAGAAAGTCATGTTGTCCAGTCTTGTTTTGCAGTGACTGTATCCTCTGTGCCGTGACCAATACCATTAGCATGACCGTTTTAATGTCAGTCTGTGTAAAGACAGAACTGTTGCTGGAGACCACTCCTGAGCATCTTCAGGATTATACTCACATCCCATATATGGGAGTATCTGGTACTCCTCATAGGCTTTGTACCAGTGGGTCAGTCCCAACAGTGTAATGGTCTGTCCCCTGCCATAGGTAAGTCGATAGGGCACTTCTGGCGCAGTTGATGGCACTGTAACTGAGCCCCTCATCGTAGTGGAGGCCTGCCAGATATTCCAGAACAGATGGGAGGTTCATGTCTCTGATTCCATGTTTGATACCACTGGGAACCATGGTTGTGTAGGCCAATCGGGTACTACCAATTCCAGATGCAGAGTCTGTTGTATTTCCTTAATACCCGACTGATGAGGCAGGAAAGGAAGGAATGCGTAAATAAACAATTTCCCCTCCCCTCCAATGCAGCGAAAATGCATCTGTCGCCGCTGCCCCAGGGTCTGGTTCCTGTGTAACATAACTTGATAACTGGGACCTGGTGTCTGCCACTGAATTTAGTCTTCCTGGTAGATAAGTGGTTGATATCCAAATATCTTTCTGGAGACACCATTGCCAATTTGTATGGCCAGATTGTCACATGATGTCGATTTGTTTCCACCCTGTGGTTAATGTATGCTACCATAGAAACATAGAAATTAGGTGCAGGAGTAGGCCATTCGGCCCTTCGAGCCTGCACCGCCATTCAATATGATCATGGCTGATCATCCAACTCAGTATCCTGTACCTGCCTTCTCTCCATACCCTCTGATCCCCTTAGCCACAAGGGCCACATCTAACTCCCTCTTAAATATAGCCAATGAACTGGCCTCGACTACCCTCTGTGGCAGAGAGTTCCAGAGATTCACCACTCTCTGTGTGAAAAAAGTTCTTCTCATCTCGGTTTTAAAGGATTTCCCCCTTATCCTTAAAGGGCTTTCTCATTGTGCGACCTGAAGCAAGACCTAACAAGATTTAACATCGTGGGAACCTTCTGCGATAGCAGTACGGCATTCGTGGACCACCGAGGACCTCCGTGGCGCTAACGGCAGGTAGTCGTGTGACTTGGTAAGGTCGGGAGAAAATTCAAACATTTTTGAATTTCTCCAAGAGTGTCTTGAGCAGCGTTGCAACATTGTATGGACGCAGATGCCAGTGCGATATCCGTGCGATATCCGTAATGACACTTGCGAATACCGTGGGAACTTCTGCGAACGGTAAACCCGGAAGCTGGACAGAAGGGACATAAGGTGAGTAAAAGAGGTGGTCTCAATATCGCCAATGGACCATGTGTCCATCGAGGACGTCCCACCTAATTGTCATTGTTTGAGAATCTTTTTCACAGTAAGACTTGCAGAGATGCCTCTCAGAAAATCGCAAAGAAAGGGGTCAAAGAAAGTCGGAAAGTTTTTAGCCATGCAGGTAAATGAGGAGGAAACTCAGCAAGAGAGACAGGTGGAGAGGCAAGAGGAGATGCCAGAGATACCACTGCCTGTGGGCTCCTTGGAGCAGGGAGAGGGTGATCAAGGTGGATTTGAGATTGCCTCCCCAGTAGCTGTTGCCTCCACAATATTCTCAGCAGACGAGAACATAAAGGTTAGATGGCAGAAGGTAAAGCCATATAACTTCAACAGGGAACAAGAGGGTGAACTGGTGGAGTGGTACCACTTCAATGAGATTCTCTATGACAAATCCAGAGAGGATTATAGAAATAGGGAGAGAAAGCGCAACCTGCTGGAGACGAAGGCTGCTGAGTATCCCCGGTGCTCATGTGAGTAACTATAACAATATATTAGTTTATGTACAGGAGAACAATTTAATGTTATCCATGATTTTAAAACATACAATGCTACAGATGTAAAAGTGCTGTTTTTGCAGTCACCTTTAATTTATCTTATAAGTCTGTCTGTTCCCTGCAGCTGCAATGTAAAAGTAGTGGCAGACAGCTTTTACACCCTCTTCGTTTGAAGTGGGAATCATGTCTCTTTTAGAGCCATAAAATAAATTATGCATGAGGTCCCAAATTATTCTTTAACTCATTAAAGAGCTCGGGTGAAATTCTGACAAAGTTTTTGAATGCACTTTTATCCTCTTCGCACAGCACATTAAGCAGTTGCTCATATTGTCCTAATTGAGGTCTCCGTTGAAACATGGGCTTAACCCAGTGAGACTTCCTCTTAATTATCTTTTTAATTAATCTCACCCTTCTGCCTTCACGCAAGCGTTTTCGATGCACATGTTGCGCTAATGCATACAGCACGTCAATGAAAATAACAACCAGCCTGTACTCGAACCAACTTTGTATAGGCATGTCTGCAAATGAGACAATTCTACGAACGGAGGATATTTATATAGCGTGTGAAAAAAAAGTGACATCATTTGTGCCACGTGATTAACTACACTACAGTCCACGATGTTCATTCACGATTAACGGGAAAGATCGGGAGACGGACAAGTCAGTCGCACAAATGACAGAATTGCCGAGTACCGTGGGAACTCTTTATCGTGGGAACACTTTATCGTGCGGAACTCGTGCTGGACCACGACCACTTCACTCGGGTGACATCTTGCTTCAGGTCGCACCGTGAGAACTCGCCATTAAGCTGTGACCCCTTGTCCTGGACTTCCCCAACATCGGGAGCAATCTTCCTGCATCTAGCCTGTCCAACCCCTTAAGACCCCTTAATACCACGGTGGTATTGGTATTGGTGGCTCCACACCAATTGTACTGGCATCAGTTGGTAGTACCATGGAAAAGGTTACTGACAATGCTTGGATAGGAACAAGGCTAGAGTTATCTATCCACCATTTTAGTTCCATTTTAGCCTGATTGGTAGTTTCACAGATCTGTCAAAGTGACCTGCATAATTTAGAGTGCTTGTTTTTTGCTCTCTGTATGTTTTGGTAATGTAGAGGTCCAAATTGTGTGGCTGGAAAGGCAGCCATCATTATGCCAATTACTTTGGCTACCAATCTGATGGATGGTTTGCTGATGTCAGTGAGGTTTTTATAAGCCTCTATTAAATCTGTAGCCTTTCCCTTAGGCAGAGTCATCGACATGTGAACTGAGTCAATGGTGAAACCCCAGGTAGTCCATAGTATTGGAAGACGTTAGTTTAGATTTAACTGGATGAAATCCCAGTTCCCCAAATAACTTTTTTGTGGCTGTTACAGTTTGTTTGGCCAATTCCAAAGTTTTTGCACATAATGAGTATGTCATCTAAATATGCCATGACCATTTGTATACGTTTCCGTAGAAACGCTTGGGCTGGTTTCAAAAATTTTTGTGAACAGCTTGGGCTGATGATAACCCATTTGGCAGTGCTTTATACTGCTAGAGTTGTCCCATCCAGTTGAATTTAAGTAACATCTGTGGTCACCTCATATAGGCACTGAATAGTAAGCATCTTTAAAAATGATGCTGGCCATTGAAGTAACCTTTGGGAATTAATTGTTAAGCAGTAACAAAGGTATCTATTTTGTTAGATCTATGATGATGCGATGACCATTATCTTTTTGTTTATATCTCGGACACGAATTTTAATGGTTCGTGTTGAGTATTCTCAATTACACCTTTTATGTAAAGTCGCTTCAGTTCAGCTTGCGCTTTTGATTTCTTTCATCAGAAAGCACGAACATTCAGTTCAGTATATGTTGAACTGGAGGGCTGTACCTGTGTATAAACTCTATTGTATATCCCTGGATACTGCTTAAGATGTAGATATCGGTTGTTATCATGCTCCATGCATTCAGAAGAGAGTGTTATCTCCACCCAATCTCCGTGCCCACTGTTTGTAGGGAACCAGACTCACCTACCTCCATAGTTAGCAGTGGCAGGTTTACCTTTTTGTAGGTTCTTCGCTGTTGTAGCGCTGGGGTCTGGATTTACGGTTGGTTTGCGTTGGAGGTCCCGCATCTTCGGAGAAGGCCGGTCTGGGCCATGGCCTAAAGACTCATGTTTTTGAGTACCGGTCCTTCGAGCTTTCACCAGTTTTGCTGGTGGGTGCGTGGGGGTGCTAGGTTCCAGTAGGTTCTCTTGTTCCTGCACCCCTTGCACACTTTCTTCTGCGGACCCCTCTTCCAGGTCAGCCCAGAACTGACCCGCAGTGTTTCCCTCTGATGAGGTAGAAGCACTGTGCTGCCCTCAAAGAGGTACTGCTGTGGGTTATCATAGGGCCCACAGTGACCCGACTCCATGTCCCGGAGTCTGTCACGTTGGAGCAAAGCTCCATACACCGCTTCTTCCCGCTCCAGCGCTCTCGGGCGCTGGCCGCCGGCGGTGATTCAAAGTCGGACTCCTCTGAGTCCACGACCTTGTTTGTTTTGTGTCTAGCCTTTCCGCCCGGCCGCGTGGATCTGGCCGGTGCGGAGGCGACATTGGGCACAGCTGATCCCACTACGGGTGATCCAAGTGCCGCTGGCTGCTACTGGCTGCCCGCTGCTCCACGGTCCTCCTTCTCCAGCTTTGTCCTTACTGTCCTTCCGTGGAGTGGATATGGCTGGTGTGGAGGACATCTGGCACAGCTGATTCCATCTAGCCCACCAGCTTTGTCGCAGCTCGTTGTTTCTGCACCTGCAATCAGCATAGAAATGCAAAAAAGACCGCAGCTCTTACCTGCAGGTCCAAGTTTAAATCGTTGCTACGGGTGAGCGTCATTCTACCCCGTCTGCTGCCGTTAATGACTGGTCAAGTCAACGGCCCCATTTGAATGGTCTCCCGCTCGGCCATGGTGTTCTGGCCGGCGCGGGACCAAAAGTCAGCACTGCTCTCCTTAACGGGAGATAAACGTGCCTTTGGCTGCTGCTGCCGGCTGCCTGCGACTCAGCTGTCTTCCCCAGCCAGCTTCACTAGCAGCACTGTGGACACTCCTTTGTCCAGCTTCCCCTCCTGTACAGACCTAGCGCGGGGAAAACATTAGTTTTGCTCCCTCTCCCGCCCGGCCCGGTGCGGGAGCGAGTCGGGAGCGAAAGTCGGGTACAGCTATTCCCATTACGGGAGCCGATTCCGGCCACAGCTGTTGTCCCCTGTTGCGCTTACTCCACCTGGTTTAGCCACGGCAGGAGCGCAATCTCCTTTTGTCCCCTAATTTTAAAAAAGGGGACAGAGCACAAATACAACCCACTGTCTTTGTGGGTTGTTGGCTCCCATTTCCTCCACCCGTTTGGGGTGAAGTTTGGCACTCCCTCCCGTTATGGGAGATGGTGGTGCCGACGTCCGTTGCTGGCTGCCTGTTGCTTTTCAGCGGCAGCTCGGCAGCCTTCCTGCAATGAAGAAAAAGGTAAGGAAATCTCTTACCTGTGTTGCTGGTTCTCAACCTGCCGTTTCGGGAGGAACGTCCTTCCTCCCGCTGTGATTTCCGCAGCTCCACGGACCCATGTAGCGTCCTCGGGGCTGTTGTCCGAGTTTGTCGGACTGACGGCTCCGGAGTACTCCGTTCTTTTTACCGGAGCTGAAGACGCACGGACTCCCGCTAAGGGAGACTGTCGTGCCACTGGCCGTTGCTGGCTGCCTGCTGCTTGCAGACTCCTCCCCCGCCAGCTTTCAACAGCCTTCTGTAGAAAAAAAGGTAAGTATGGAACGAAGTTCCCTTACCTTACTGTTGCAGGTTCGAAATCCTGACAATGACGAGTTGCAATGCGTGTAGCGCAATGACACGCGTGCGCCTGGCGGGCTTCTTCACGTAGTCACTCACGTGACTCCGAAGTAAAATCTCAGCACAGTTACACATCTTCCCACCGAACACCAGAGACCCCACCCCCCACCGAGTCTCCCCCTGGACATTTCCTCTTCTCGGGACCCTGGCCCCAGTTCATTAACTTCCTAATTGTTCAGTCAACTACTTCCTCTGCCAGCTCATTCCATTTCCCCACTGTGTGAAAACGTTATCCCTCAGGTTTCTACCTTTGCCCTCTCAACTTAAACCTATGCCCCCTTGTTCTTTATTCCCCTACTCCAGGAAAAAAAACTCTGTGCTCTCACCCTACTTATTCCCCTCATGATTTTATACACCTCTATAAGATCAACTATCAGCCTCATCTGCTCCTGATCCAATTGCCCCATTATGGCTTTGGAGATGGTGCATCAGGGGTTGCCAGAATGATGCCTGGTTAGGAGGTGTTATTAGCTACACGGAGAGGTTGGACAGACATGGATTGTATTCTCTATAACGCCAGAGGTTGAGGGGAGACCTGAAAGAAGTATATAAAATTATGAAAGGCATAGATAGGGTAGACCGTTAGAGCCTGTTTCCCAGACTGGAAATATCAAATATACGAGGCATAGCATTACGGTGAGAGGGCAAACTTTAAAGGAGATTTGCGGAGATTGTATTTTTTTTAACAGAGGGTGATGAGTGCCTGGGGTGGTGGAGGCAGTTACAATAGTGGTGTTTGAGAGACTTTTGGATAGGCACGTGGATATGCAGGGAGTGGAGGGATATGGATTATGCGCAGGTAGATAAGTGATGGCCTTGGCATCATGTTTGGCACAGACATTGTGGGCCGAAGGGCCAGTTCCCATGGTGTATTCTTCTAGGTTTTATGTTCTATGAATAAAGCCTTCCCAATCTCTCCTGATAGTTCAGGCCTTTGAGACCTGGCACCATCTTGGTAAACCTTTCCAGCTTAAGGGCATCTTTCCAATAGCAGGGTGACCATCTGCACTCTTGTGGGTCTACTTTAGGTTGTGCTTCTGTTGCCTTTAAATCTGATAATTTCAATACTCCCTTAACCTTTTTCCCCTACTCTAAGCTCTAGTCACACTGGCTCCCAGTGCAGCAAAATTGCATCCTAATATTTATTTTCCATGTTTTCTGACTCCCCATGGTCTCTGTCCTCCATGATCTCTTCCAGCCATGTCGTCCTTTGAGGTCTCTGCATTACACCATATCCGGCCTTTGTTTCCTGTTTCCAATCACTCCACCACTGGCAACCATGCCTTCAGCTGCCTGGGCTCTAAGCTCTGCAGTCACCTCTCTCTCTCTCTCTTCTACTGCAAGATGCTTCTTAAATCCTAAGTCTTCTTTGGAATTGAGGGTTGTTGGCCAACGTTGCCAGGAAGTGCCGAGGGAGATGAATGTTCTGTGCTTTATAAATGACAGCTGTTGATGCTGAAACAATGCCTGCAAACCCAGCCTTGAGTTACCACAGTCAATGTAATGAACAAGTGCTCGGAAATTAACACTTCCGTAATTTTGCACACAATGCCATCGTTGAATGTTGCTGGGCGGATCAGATAAAGCGCAGATCGGATGCAAATTAAAGCCATGTTCCTCCTGAGTGGCTTTTCTGCAAAAGAGGACTTTGCCCCATTAATCTGCCAACATGCCTATGCTACACTGTGAACTGATCTTTTGTTTAGTAAACCACCATCTGCAGTTTGTTTAAGAAGGAACTGCAGATGCTGGAAAATCGAAGGTACACAAAAAAGCTGGAGAAACTCAGCGGGTGCAGCAGCATCTATGGAGCGAAGGAAATAGGCAACGTTTCGGCCCGAAACTTTGCCTATTTCCTTCACTCCATAGATGCTGCTGCACCTGCTTGGTTTCTCCAGCTTTTTTGTGTACCACCATCTGCAGTTCCTGGTTTCTAAATTTTGAGAGCTTTGCCCAGTCTTTTATCTACCTTACCGACCTAACCTCTACCTTAAAACTTCATTCAATTCTCCCAGACTAAACTCAGCAAGCTTGTCGGCAAATATTCAGCCATCCTCCATGAGCAAAGATTCAATGTCTTGCACGAGGTTTACCTTCTCAAATTTTAAACAGAGGATCCAAATCTTTGCTTTTATCAACACACCTGTTGTTCCCTTTGAAATAAAATCTAATTGAAAAGCAACTGCCTGAGGGCTACACAAGAACATCAGAGCAGGAGCACTTTCTTTGATTTGCTCAAAAGATGGGAACATCACCATGGACACCAGCACTTATTGTACATCATTGCCCCACTGTGGTTATGTGCCAACCAAAATAGTGTGTCTAGAGTCACATGCAGGCCAGACAGGGGAAGGACAGCAGATTTATTTTCTAGAGGAGCATTAGCGAAACACGAGGGCTTTGACAACACAGGAGAACGTAACATGCTGGAAAAACTCAGCAGGTCAGACAGCTTCTGTGGAAAGAGCAGCAGTTAGGAGAAGCAGTTAACATTTACTTTAACAAGACCTTTCATTGGAACAGAGAAAGGGAGAAAACAAGTTATCCTCGCCAGTAAAGATTATGGGGGAAGTAGGCAATGTGTGGAAAATGGGAACTTCTATGTCGGGTGAAATGGCATAGCAGTGGGCAGTTAAGTTGCTTTGTCTGCAAAACTAATTGCTAATACTGATTTTCTTTTTAGGTTTTGATGACAGTCTGGTAGTTACATGATTACTATCCATGAGACTAGCTTTTACATGATGTGCCAGAATTTAAAAAATGTAATCACTGAATTAAACCTACACAGTCACAGGGAGAACATGCAAACTTTGTACAAACTGCACCTGCAGTCAAGGTCGAACCCGAGTCGCCGGCGCATAAGGTTATATCCTTTAACACGTTCCTTAATCCTTCACACTGAACAGGCATATATATTAGTGGTTGCTCATTTTACCCAGTTCCAAAATTTGGTTCCATCAAAGCCAAAATTATCTTCTGGCTTGATAATTTGATGGAATCAAGTGACAGAAGGGAATACAATAATGATATGCACAACTTTCACAATCAAAGAAACATTTCTACCCCCTTAGGTTTCACAACTGCTCATCCACAATAAAGCTTTAATTGCAGGCAAACTTACATTAATGTTTATAGTATGTTTCCTTTCTTAATTTGGAAATCTGTCCCACTAAATTACAGGTTTCTGTGAACCACAATAACCTTCACCTCAAGTCTATGATTGGCTTCCAACAACACAATACTCTTAATCCTGAATTGATTCATCTGCCGAGCTCAGGGAAAGCATCTGAACAGCAGGAAGCAAATTAATATCACTGTTTGACAACCCAGAGGGTGACACAGTTGCTGCCTTACAGCGCCAGAGACCCGGATTCAATCCTGACCCCGGATGCTGGCTGTACTGTGTTTTTTTTTGTTTTTTTGGTTTCATTTAGTTTATTGTCATGTGTACTGAGTTGTGGCAAAGAGCTTTTTATTGCATGCTTCATTATCCCTGTAACCACGTGGATTTTCTCCAGGAGCTCTGGTTTCCTCCCACACTAGGATCTTGATCAATTGGCCAGGTGGGCTGAGGAATGGTTGATGGAATTTAATACAGAGAAATGTTAGGTGTTGCATTTTGGGAAGTTTAACATGGGCAGGACCGACACAGTGAATGGTAGGGCTTCGAGGAGTGCTGTAAAGCAGAGGGATATAGGAGTGCAGGTGCATGGTTCCTTGAAGGAGGAGTTGCAGGTAGATAGGGTGTCAAAAAGACATTGGGCTTCATCAGTCAGAGTATTGAGTATAGAAGTTGGGAGGTCATGTTGCAGTTGTATAAAACGTTGTTGAGGCCACATTTGGAGTATGTTGTTCAGTTCTGGGCACTATGTTATAGAAAAAAAGTTATCAAGCTGGGAAGGGTACAGAGAAGATTTACAAGGATTTTGCCGGGACTAGAGGGTCCGATCTATATGGAGGTTTAGACTGGGACTCTATTCCTTGAAGTGCAGGAGGGTGAAGGGTGATCTTACAGAGGTAGAAGAATGAGGAATAGATCGGGTAGATGCATAGTCTCTTACTCAGAGTAGGTGAATCGAGGACAAGAGGACATAGGTTTAAGGTGAAGAGAAATAGATTTAATAGGAATCTGAGGGGTACCTTTTTCACACAAACGGTGGTGGAAGTATGGAGCTAGCTGCCAGAGGAGGTAGTTGAGGCAGGGATTATCTCAACATTTAAGAAACAGTTAGACAGGTACATGGATAGGACAGGTTTGGAGGGATACGGGCGAAAAGCGGGCATGTGGGACTAGTGTAGCTGGGTGATGTTGATCATTGTGGGAATGTTGGGACGAAGTTGTTTCCACGCTATATCACTCTATGTCTCTATGACTCCAAAGACATGTAGGTTTGTAGGTTAATAGGGTTCAGTAAAAATTGTAAATTGTCAGTGGGTTTCCGTGCTGTATCTCTAAAGTCTAAGGGAGTATTCCATCATGGTCCTAACTTGTGAATGGGTAGCAATCATTTTTCAAGGTCAGAGGAGAAAGCAATCCAGCAACTTGCGCCCAGTCTATGTTTCACTGTTGTTATTGCTGGTGTACACTGAGCCCCATTAACATTTCTATTCCCTCGGCACCTCCCATCTCTAGAACCGTTCTTCAAAGGTAATTAAATGACAACTATACAAAGGAAACATCTCCCTCTTTATCGTCTGAATTTTATGTCTCTCCGCCATAAAACATTTCAAGAGAAAATGCACATAAAAAGTGGAAAGTGAATTATATTTCCATCAGAACTGGTGATTACTTGTGCTGATCGCATCTGAACTTGCAACTAGATGGAGGCAACAAGCTTTGAGCTGAACTAAAAACGATCAAAATTCATAACCGAACAGCTCCAAATAATTCTCCAATGTCAGGTGCAAATGTGAACAAGTCATAAACTGAACACAATACTGCAAGTAAATCTTGAACAGCCGTAACATAATGTCCCAACCTCTATACGGTTGCACACCGTATGCCCGGCACATTCGGTGGCACACTGAGGCAACCTCTACATGGCGCAGAGGTAGAGTTGCTTCCTTAGAACACCAGAGACCAGGGTTCAATCTTGACCACGGTTGCTGCCTGTACAGACTTTTGTACATACTCCCCGTGATCTGCGTGGGTTGGCTCCAGGGGCTCCGGTTTCCTCCCACACTACAAAGATGTACAGGTTTATAGGCTAATTGGCTTGGTAAAATTGTAAAATTATCCATGGTGGGTGCAGGATAGTGTTTGTGTGCGGGAATCGCAGGTTGACGTTGTCTCAATGGGTCGGACGGCCTGTTTCCATACTGTATCTCTAAATTAAACTACTCAATGCTCTTATTGTTGATGGGCGACAAGCCAAAGCCTTCACATGCAAACAGAAATGGGAAATGGTCGTACCAGAGGCTGAACTCTCCCAAGTGGCCTTGGCATTTATTCAAGAGGAATGTTTGCATCAGGGACCCAAGACTAAAATAACCATTCAGCAATACAGGGGCGGCACGGTGGCACAGCTGGTAGACCTGTTGCCACACCACTCCGGCAACCCGAGTTCAATGCTGACCCTGTGTGGAGTTTGTGTGTTCTCCCTGTGACTGCATACGTTTCCTCCGTGTGGTCGGTTTCCTCTCACATCCCTGCGACATGCAGGTTGGCATGTTAATTAGCCTTGGTGTGTCAGTGAGTGACAGAGTCTGAGGGGAGGGCTAAATGTTGGGGATATGGGAAGATTATAATGGGATTGCTGTAGGTTCAGTGAAACAAATTGAGGTTTGGTGGTTGGCACAGACTCTGTGCTGTGTCTCTTTAAGACTCTGTCACACCGCCAATGCTGTATTGTAACTGTTAAGCCAATGCTTTCCACAACCACTTTATATTTATATATCAGTGTCCTCTGTTTAAACTGAGCAACAACATCCTGAAGTAGGAATTCAATCGTTTATGCACAGATGTTATACAGCACTGTCTCTACACTGAACTCCCCTTTTGATATTTGATTAAGTTGAAGCCAACAAACATACATCAATAAATCGCATATTTAGTGTAGGGAGCCACAGACTATTTTCACGCTGCTCAGACTTGTCACGGTGGGTTCTTGTTTCACAAGAGAACATTACAACATCACCTCGAGTTGCTCTGCAACTGTGTAAGACTTGGAACATAAAAGGCAGTACAGGCGTTCATTTGAAATATATACCTCTCTCCTGCACTGGCACACCTGGCACAGATGCATGAAGTGGCAGATGTTGTATCGTCTGTTGTTTTATTCACCTCACATCTCCCTTGGCTCACGTCAGCGTGAGACACACCCAGCCTCCACCTGCACACCAAACAAAGCACCAGCCTCTCGGGACAAGCAGAGGCTCCAGGCCATCATTCCACAGAGCACAAAAGAAGACATTACGGTCACAAACCCTTCCTATCTTTCCTCTGATGGTTCAGAAGCAAAAGCCTGAAGCTACGGCACTAAAAGCAGCAAACAGACTCGCTCTGTCGGTAGCATGGGCGGTGAGTGAAAGACGACACAAATCAGTCTGTCATCTCACTTACCCCCTGGAGGAAAAAAACTAGCAGTGGCATAAAGTAAACCAAGCAGAATGAGAGCAGATACCAGAGGGAGAGGGTTCAGTGATGGGGTCATGTTGGGGTGTAATCAACTTTCCCTCGTCCGCAGGTGGTGTTGGTAGCATCTCCTCACGCTCAGGAACTTCCCATGGAATTATCCCAGGAAAAATACTCCCAGCCCTGTATCCCAGGTAAGAAACTCTTACCTGGGATACTGGCAAGAATTTAAACATTCTTGACCCAAATCCTGGAATAAACACTCCTTATTCCGTACCCAAATAAAAAGCACTCCATGTCCGATATCCCAGAATAAGCACTCCATGCCGTGTATCCCAGTATAGGCACTCACTGTCCGTTCCCCAGCATAACTCCTTGTCCTGCACCCCAGAATAAACACTCTCTGTCCCATCTCCTCAATAAGCACTCTGCGCCAAACCCGAGAAAAGGCACTCTCTGCCCTAACCCCAGAACATCCCGTTCCATCCCCAGAATAGTAGTCTCTGTACCCAATACACTGTCCAAATGAGTAATAAGAGAAGTTGTCAGTACAACATCACAGTACAACTCCTCAACCCTGAAATCCTTTAGCCTTCCAGCCAAGAGGAATGAAGGATGCACATTGACGGCAGGGTGAAGTCACGCTCCACTCAACGTTAGTGCAAACACTTGCAGAAGAAGGAGAACATTTCTCCAACATTTTCTTCTCTCTAACACAAATGTTGCTGTAAGTCTGAATGTTCAGCTGCAGGAGAATTTGTCCCTATGAAATATATTCTGACTTCTTCCTCCCCAAAGGAACCAAAGGAAAAATAAGCATGCATTGTGCGCGACTGGATATGCAAAATAACAAGCTTTCTCAGACCTCTCTGCTTGAAGGTCAGTCGGTATCCTTGCAGAGCGAAGGTCGGTGGTTTCCACGCCAGACGCAGTGTGAAGGGCCCAGCTGTGACCACACGGAAGTTAAATGATCCTGGCAGCGGCTCTGAAAGAGACGTATGGTTAAAGATCATGTTCATAAGTCATAGGAGCAGAATTAGGACATTTGGCCCATCAAATCTATTCTGCCATTCAATTACGGCTGATCTATCTTTCCCTCTCAATCCTATTCTCCTGCCTTCTCTCCATAACCCTTGACACCCTTACTAATCAAGTATCTGTCAATCTCCACTTTAAACATACCCAATGACAGCCCACTGTGGCAATGAATTCCACTGATTCACCACCGTCTGACTAAAGAAATTGCTCATCTCCTTTCTAAAGGTACATCCTTTTATTCTGAGGCTGTGCCGTCTGGTCCTAGACTCTCCCACTAGTGGAAACATCCACTCTAAGCATGCCTTTCACTATTCAGTATGTTTAAATGAGGTTCCCTCCTCATCCTTCTAAATTCCAGCGAATACAGGCCCAGAGCTGTCAAACGTTGATCATAACCCAATCATCTCCGGGATCAGTCACGTAAATCTCCTCCAGACCCTCTCCAACACCATACATCCCTCCTCAAATATGGGGCCCAAAACCACAGAGGCTCTTTCACAGCTTGTATCGCCAAGTGTAGACATCAAACTGAGGCAATGATTACAGGTTACATGCGACAGATGCCTTGGAAGATCACTTCCAAGGATCCACTTGGAAGATCAGCTGGGGAACCTGCGCAACATCTACAATAAGATTTATGGTGGAATGCCACCTCACAGCACCAAAAACCCAGGTTCGATCCTGACCTCGGGTGCTGTCTGCATGTGGAGTTGCATGCTCTACCCCGTGACCTCGTGGTTTCATAAAATCATGTGCGGTAGGAGTAGAATGAGGCCATTTGGCTCATCAAGTCTACTCCGCCATTCAATCATGGCTGATCTATCTCTCCCTCCATACCCCATTCTCCTGCCTTCTCCCCATAACCTCTGACACCCGTACTAATCAAGAATCTATCCATCTCTGCCTTCAATCTATCCACTGACTTTGCCTCTACAGCCTTGTGAGGCAAAGAATTCCACAGATTCACCACCCTCTTCCAGGTGCTCCATTTCCTCCAACATTCCAAAGACGTGTGGGGTTTGTAGGTTAATTGGTCTATGTAAAATTGCTCCTAATGTGTAGAGAGTGGATGCAAAAGTGGGTAACATAAAACCAGTGTGAACGGGTGATCGATGGTTGGGGTGGACTCGGTGGGCCAAAAATCCTGTTTCCATGCTGTGTCTTTAAACTTAAACTAAATTTAATGATCTTTCACTTCAGGGAAACATTTATTGATATATCTCATTGCTCTTATTTTGTTCTTGGTTGTGCAAAAATCGAGTGTCATTATTTTCATTTAGTTGTTCAATTACAGGATGGGGACTATTCACTGCACATCTCAAAACACTCTGATTTTTGCAACTGACACTAAATGCTGCATGTGTCTATGGCACACAAGGTCAGCTGGGTGTGATCAAGACTTCCCTCTTAGTGAACCACATGGATTTTAATGACAATCCGATAGTCTCCCATATTCTGGTAAAATTCCAACAATCCAGTATCCCATTGGATGGAAATCCCGATAGTTCAGCATCAGACCCACACTCCCTTTAAATGCACCTGGTCCCCAATTTCCTTCATAAACAGCGGGTTCAGCTTTCAGCAAAGAGTCATTGTCATAGAGTCATACAGCATGGAAACAGGCACTTCAACCCAACTTGCCCACACCAACCAACGTGCCCCTGCTGTACTAGTCTCACCTGCTCACGATTGGTCCATATCCCTCTAAACCGATGAGACTGGTGTAGAAGGGGTATGTTGGTTGGCGTGGGCAAGTACCTGTCTAAATGTTTCTTAAATGTTTGATAGTACCTGCCCCAACTACCTCCTCCAGCAGCTTGTACCATATACTTCTCACCCTTTATGTAAAAAACTTGCCCCTCAGGTTACTACTAAATCTTTCCCCCCTTCACCTTAAACCTATGTCCTCTGGTTCTCGATTCCCCTACTCTGGGTAAAAGGAATCTGCTGGGATTCCAACATCTGCAGTCTTGTGTTGCTAAATAGGCTGGTTTGTCTGGGCTCATGTCAAACGCCTTGAATACTGCACTCATCCACATCAGCAAAAGGTTACTCCACCACACTCCTGACTCGTGCCTCGTGGATGGTGGAAAAGCTATTGTGCACTGGGAGGCGAATTACTCACTGCAGGAGCCTCAAGTTACCCAAGACGGTGTTGGGTCATAATCTACAGTCACAGGATTTGATCAAATTATCTCTGGTACACTAATCCGAGAGGTGGAGTGAGGAGAAAGCTGAGTAAGCATGGGGACAAAGGTTTTACATTAAATCATTTCACGATACTCACTTGTCCTCCCATTACCCGAGGTAGACTCTCCAATGCTGTTGGCGTACTGAGCAATCACTGTCACCAGGTATTCCGTTGCAGGTTTCAGCTCTTGCAAAACCGCCCTGGTTGCGTCTGCTCCAACGGTAATCTGCTCAAAAACAAAGACATCAACAGAAGAGGCTTACCAAAATGCTGCCTAGATTAGAGGGTTTCAGCTACAAGGAGAGGTTGGATAAACTTTGGATTGCATTCTCTGGATCTTTGGAGGTTGACGGGATATGATAGAAGTATATAAAATTATGAGAAGCATAGAACCATTTTGCAGGGTGAAATGTCCAGCACTAGAGGGCATAGCTATAAGGTAAGAGGGGGGATGTTTAATGGAGATGTGTGGGCAAAATTTTTTTTTACACAGAGAGTGGGGTGGCCTGGAATGTATTGCCAGGGTTGGTGATGGAGGCAGATACGATAGTGTCATTTAAGAGGCTTTCAGATATGCATATGGAAGTGCAAGGAATAGAGGGAGATGGATCATGTCCAGGCAGATTAAGTCAGTTTAACTTGGTATCATGTTCAGCACAAGCACTGTCGGTTGAAGGGCCCGTTCCTGTGCTGTATTGTTGTATGTTCTATATTCCATGGACCTGGTTAACTCATCGATCTGAGCTAGTAGTTCCCACCACCTAGAAGAATAATGGGTTTTGGTACATGACAACATTACCATTTAGAGATTCCTCTCCAAGTCACGCACCATCCTGACTTGGAAGAACATCAGGGAATATCAGAGGGA
The DNA here is from genome assembly GCF_010909765.2 of Amblyraja radiata. Lineage (NCBI taxonomy): Eukaryota > Metazoa > Chordata > Chondrichthyes > Rajiformes > Rajidae > Amblyraja > Amblyraja radiata. The sequence continues at coordinate 29,158,066 of NC_045973.1, forward strand.
ATGGAGAAAACATGGCAAAAGGTGGAACTGGGAAAGAGATGAGGTGGGCGTAAAGTGAAAGGGGAGAGGAAATGATCCAAAAGGAGTTTGCAATCTTTGAGGTCTGAAGGAGGTAAAAGAAGATCTTTTGTTGGAGCAATAAATGTAGTAAAGAATAAAGTGAAACTGTGGACCACAACGGCTTTGAGATATAGTGATTCGGTGTTGCAGTTTCAGTGAGAGGTTGAGATTATGTATATGCTGATGTTAGATGTAGATCCTGGGATGTGAGAAGAGCCATGATTGGAAAAACACTGGATAGTTTGAATAGAGTCGTGATCATAAGTGGAACTGAACCAAGGAGAGTGACATTTCAGGCAGAAATCATGTGGCTACGTTGGAGCTGGAGTTAAGAGTTGGTTTGTTAAAGAAGGAGATGAGGCTGTAGATGTGAGTTTCAGTCAAGACCTTATCAAAAACAACTAGGGAAGCATTTTATTTATTTTCTAAATGGGGAGAGAAGCCAGAAATCGGAGGTGCAAAGGGACTTGGGAGTGTTGGTGCAGGACTCCCAAAAAGTTAATTTGTGAGTCGAATCCATTGTAAGGAAGGCAAATTCAACGCTAGTATTTATATCAAGAGCACTGGAATACAAAAACAGAGATGTATTGCTGAGGCTCCATAAGGCACTGGTCAGGCCGCATATGGAGGACCGTGAGCAAATTTGGGCCCCATATCTGAGGAAGGAAGTGCTGGCTCTGGAGAGGGTCCAGAGGAGGTTTACAAGAATGATTCCAGGAATGAGTGGGTTAGCATATGATGAGCGTTTGACAGCACTGGGCCTGTATTCGATGGAGTTTAGAATGTTGAGGGGGGACCTCATTGAAACTTACAGAATAATGAAAGGCATAGATAGAGTGGATGTGGAAAGGATGTTTCCACTTGTGAGGGAGGCTAGGACCAGAGGTCATAGCCTCAGAATTAAAGGGCGTTCTTTTGGAAAGGAGGTGAGGAGGAACTTCTTTAGTCAGAGAGAACTCATTGCCACTGAGGGCTGTGGAAGCCGTCAGTGGATATTTGTAAGGCAGAGATAAACAAATTCTTGATTAGAACCTGTGTCAAGGGTTATGGGGAGAAGGCAGGAAAATGGGATTAGGAGGCAGAGGTCAGCAGTGATTGAATGGCAGAGTAGACTCGATGGACTGAATGGCCTAATTCTACTCCTATAACTTGTGAAGGAGAAAGCATTGAGATTGAGAGTAAAGAAACAAATAAAAATCCCATAGCAAAGACATACAGAAGTTCTTCAAGATCGGCACTCTTGAATGAAACGTGGCAATGAACACAACAGTAATTAAAAAGGAAAAAATAACCTGCAGATGTTGGTCAGGGCTTTATTCCTTGGAGTATAGGAGACTGAAGAATGATTTCTTATACCACATTCGCACCTCTGCAATTCCTTGCAGTCTTTGGCAAAGCTGCTGCCAAACCAAGCTGTGATGCATCCCGCTAGGATACCTTAGATATTGTTGATGTACACCACTCACCTCTTGGAGTTCAGCTGAGATTGGAAAGCCCAATGCATTGAGAGGAGTGTACTGAACTTTGTAGCCAGTCACAGGCCCCACTGCCGCAGTCCAGCGAATCCGCATCGACTCAAAGCCCTTTTCGCTGAAGATTAAATTTGTGGGACCACCAGGTACTTGGCTAGCTGCAAGCAATAGCAAAGAAATAATCAGTATATTAGCCAATTAACCTACAAACCTGCACGTCTTTAGGATGTGGGAGGAAACCAGAGCACCCAGAGTAAACCTGTGCGGTCATAGGGAGAACTTGCAAACTCCACAGAGACAGCAAGTTCGAGGTCAGAATCGAACCTAGGTCTCTGGCATTGTGAGGCAGCAGGTCTACCAGCTGTGACACCCCTTCATTAACAAAGAATGATGATGGGCGATGTTGACCGTGATCAACGTCAATGATGATGACCAACTGCGCCAATGCCTCCAACCTTCATCCATGCAAGTTGTTCAATTACTATATATGTGCAAGTTATGTGTTGTCTATGTGCCTGTGATGCCTTGGTAAGTGAGATTTTCATTAGAGCTGTACCTTACCATACTTGAGCAAGTGACAACAAACCCTAACATGACTTCGCTTGATTTGATAAAGCTCATCTCTATCTAACTGCCAGTAAGCAATAAATAAGAATCCTAGCCAATGTTCTGGTAAGAATGTCATATTGCAAGTAGCTAAAACATATCCAAAAGGCCCAGAACATATTGTCTTTCTTACTCCTCAGTTCTTCCAGGGTACCGCCAGTGGTGGAGCAAACCCTCTTGGAAATCAGCGGTGTCAGAGTCCGTAGGATTTTGAAGTCATTCACAAAGAACGAGTAATCCTCGGTAGGTGTTGAGGTGATATCATCGAGTTCCTGCTTATCTGCATTCTTGATCCCTGGAGAAGTGAACATTGAACCGTTAGCCTCATCACCAGCACCAGTGCCAAAAATTGCTCCTCATTTCCAATGCACGAACATCACCCAAGCAAATGGACAGAGGACGTACCGACTGCAAACAACTTCACATCTTGGTTCCGTAACTTCAAGGCTGGTTGGTTCACGTTATCTTGAGACTTTCCATCGGTTATCAGGATAGTGATCTAAACGAAGAATGAAATTAAAAAAAGTCATGTTTAAAGATACTTTTCACCTACGCTCCATTGTTTGGCCTGGTTTAGTGCTTGGTATCTCAAGGTTTGTTCCCACACTTAAGCAGATTTGGTATACTACTAACAGGCTACTTCATCCAGCTCCATTAGCATCTAATAGACTGAGAGGCAATGGGGCCTTTTCCACCGGGACTCAACTCTGAGCTTTCCAGTGAGATTGCCGTTCTCTTAGTGTGTTCCCTGGCAAAGGACATATGCCCAAACCAACAGCAACTTCCCTTGCCTCGATGGCTGCCCAAGTATGGGATAAGAAGGACCTAACATCCAAAACAAAGGCACCTGGTTGCCATTGTGCCCCTCAGATTTGTTCCACCCTTTAATGATCTGTATCCCAACTATAACTGGCTTGGAGGCACAAGGAACTGCAGATGCTGGTTTCCAATATGACACTGAGTGCTGGAGTAACACAGTGGATCAAGCAACATTCTAGAAAAGATGGATGGGTGGATGGAAAACATGAATTGCAGACCTCCAGTGGATAGATGATGTTTCAGGTTGGCACCCTTCAGTCTGAAGATAGGCCCTAACCTGAAATGTCACCTATCCATGTTCTCCAGGGATGCTGCCTAACCTGTTGAGTTACTCCAGCACTTTGTGTCTCCAATTAGTTTGGCTGCATATCCCTTCGGCCAGCAACATGTCCATTGATTTCAGATTAATATTATTGATTGATCCAAGACCTATGTTTTTGTTTGGGGTTCCATATCTCTACCCTATGTATGTAAAGTGTCTCCAATTCTCACTGCTGAATAGATTGGCTATAATCATAATACTGGACCAGACCAATCTATATATTGTCCTTGCAGCGGAAGGAGGTGGGTGAAGGGAATATGCCAGATGTTATTCCACGCGGTTGTCTGGACCCTGCACGATTATGCCCATCATAAAGCAGATGAAAGATGCAAAAGATTTACTTGTATGACCTGAAAAAAGTGAGGCCATTTCTCCATTATTTCTCTGTTTACATCTTCCATTCCAATAATATTCATCAAACATTTCCATTACATTCACTGAGCAAAGAATGAAGAGTTTGGGGCCCTATACGTAGATATGTTGCAAAGCCTACCTGAAGCGTCGCTGAAAATCTGTCGCTGCGGGTGTGCGCGATTTTGGCGCCGTTTAGAGGGGGGCGGGTTTAAAACGCGATTTTCTCTAGGCTGTTCAAATCGAAGATGTTCAGCCTTGTTAATTATTAATGAACCGCTGGAAGACCCCGTCGCAAAAGCTATTATTAGTTTTAAAGGCCTTGGATAATAGTTATAGTAGTTTAAAAATCAATCTCTAAACCCGCGACCACCGACAGCCGTCAGGGTCTCATAGAGCAAACCACAGAAGGTATGTAGCTTATTTTTACATTAAAAAGGGCTTCTTAAGATCCCTTTATACAAAGTTTAATATTGCGAGTAGCTCATTTTGGCCCCATTATATCCCGCAGTATTTTTCTGGGCATTTGAGGGCACAAATCTACCGTAATGTGAACGTTCTAAACCAGCGCGTTCACAGGATCCCACTAGAAAGCTGATTTAAAATGGACTTTAATTTACAGCAATTGAACACTAAATTCCTTCCATTCGGCCTATAAATTAATGTAAATGAGATTTAAAAATCATGTTTTATTGTGAATTATTTATGAATATTATTTGCACACTTAGGCTATTTAAAAATGTTAATCATTTATTAAGAAATGGATAGAAGTTTAGATCTAGTAATTGAAGTTTGAAATTAGCTACACTTGGGTAACTAACTAATTATATGCTTTAATTTCAGGTCATCCAAGTAAGATTATGTTATATTTGTTTCAGAATGGTTCAATCTATGATAACTGAAAATTTCATTCAGTTCTCTTAATTTTTAAGAAAGTTATGGGCTTTTGACTGTCCACGATCACAGCTTTTTTGTTACGTCCATAGAAAATCAATAGGGAACAAGATGCTAATTTCCGAGTATGAAAATGGCCATAACTTTTTAAATACATGAGATATGAAAGTGAATTAGGTGTCAAATTAAACTTCTTTTTATGCTTTATCTGATGGGATAAATTACAGACTTGATTTTTTAAATCTCAAAATTTTGTAACATTGCTACTATACGCCAGAACGGCTGAAGATTAACCTCTCATTCACAGGTCCTAACGTCCTTCCTAGAGTGTGGCAATGCCACATTAAAACTCAAGAGATATTTAATGGAAGACAGCCTTGCGATGAAGATGCTTCTCTCACCTACCTTGGGAACATTGCGCCTCAGTTTGGGAGATCCAAAGAAGTTGTCAGCGACGTACTTCAGCCCAGCCCCTGTCCTTGTGTTGCCGCTTTTGTAACTCAGATTACGGACTGCATTCAGTGTTTGGAATCCTGTGCTGTGATCTTGAAATGAGAACTCAATCCTTTGAAGAGAAACAGAACACTGAGCCAGGTTGGGAAAGGCTTACTGCCGAGATACATCAAAGATTAGATGTGAGTATAGAAGCTGGGATGTAATGTTAAAATTGTACAAGGCATTGGTGAGACCAAATCTGGAGTATGGTGTACAATTTTGGTCGCCCAATTATAGGAAGGATGTCAACAAAATAGAGAGAGTACAGAGGAGATTTACTAGAATGTTGCCTGGGTTTCAACAACTAAGTTACAGAGATAGGTTGAATAAGTTAGGTCTTTATTCTCTGGAGCGTAGAAGGTTAAGGGGGGACTTGATAGAGGTCTTTAAAATGATGAGAGGGATAGACAGAGTTGATGTGATCAAGCTTTTCCCTTTGAGAATAGGGAAGATTCAAACAAGAGGACATGACTTCAGAATTAAGGGACAGAAGTTTAGGGGTAACATGAGGGGGAACTTCTTTACTCAGAGAGTGGTAGCGGTCTGGAATGAGCTTCCAGTGGAAGTGGTGGCGGCAGGTTCGTTGGTATCATTTTAAGAATAAATTGGATAGGCATATGGATGAGAAGGGAATGGAGGGTTATGGTATGAGTGCAGGCAGGTGGGACTAAGGGAAAAAAATTGTTCGGCGCGGACTTGTAGGGCCGAGATGGCCTGTTTCCATGCTGTAATTGTTATATGGTTGTTATATGGTTAATCACGGCGGGTGTGGGTAAGTAAGGTGCAACCAGATATTTATTCCCATTCCCCTCCCCACTTTCCCCCACATTTTCCCTTCTCTCCATGGCTGCCTTTTGTGCAATCGTTCCCATGGTGAATATACTTTAACATTCTTCCTATGATCCCTCACAATATTTGCAGGCAGCTGCTAAAGGGAAATCATGCAGCTTACAGATCCATGCATCAACAAGGGGGGAGAAATTGATGTAACTTTAGGGGGTGATCCTCAGATTCAGCATTAGCTGTACATGCACCACTTATGAATGAAAAAGTGTGAAAACACACGCCTCCAGATTCAGGGACAGTTTCTTCCCAGCTGTCATCAGGCAACTGAACAACCTATCAACAACTAGAGAGCTGTCCTGAGCTATCATCTACCTCATTGGACACCCTCAGACTATTTTAAAATCAGACTTTACTGAACTCCTTTATTAAAAAGAATAACAGGATAAAGTTATTCCCTTTTTCCTATATCTGTACACTGTGGACGGCTCGATTGGAATCATGGATAATCTTTCCGCTGACTGGATAGTATGCAACAAAAAACTTTTCACAGTACCAAAAACTTTTCACTGTACCTCAGTGAAACTAAACTAAACTAAATTAAATTAATCTAAAGATAGACACAAGAATGCTGGAGTACTCTGAGTTACTCCTGCATTTTGTATCTATCTTTGGTGTAAACCAGCATCTGCAGTTCCTTCCTACGCATCTAAACTAAACTAAACCCAATTTCTCGGCAGTAAATATTATAACTTCCTAGTCAAACTATCCTTAGGGGTTAAAATGACTCATTCAGACTCATACTGGCCTGAACAACATCATCAGTTTCAAAAGGAAATAATTTATTATCACTCAGTAACTATGCAATTCCCCAAAGCCCAAATGCAGAGAGCGACTGGTTTCTTATTTATGCTGACTCAGCTTTTTTAAGATCTCAGTGGGACTGAGTGTCTGAACTGCCATTTCATTTAGTTAAACTGGCATGCATTCTAACTTGTACACTCATGTGTGAATGTCCCTGATACTGGCAGCCAAAGCGACGTCAGGACAGATGCAAAGATCATTATGGCAACTTTGACCGGTGTTGGACCAGATATGTGGAATGGATTGATGCAATAACAAGTGGGTGAGAGATTTGCAAATATCTGAATTGCAAAAACATCTGCAATGTCAGGGAATTATTAAACCATGTTTCACTTTGAGGCAAATTTTAAAACATGGACCAGTGAAAGGGCTGTTCTCTCTGTGTTTGAAGTAAAATCCTTTAAGGGCCTGTCCCACTTTCACGACTTAATTCACAACCTTTTTTACTCGTGGACATTTTTCATCATATTGAAAAAACGCCTCGACCTACTTGATGCCACGAGTACCTACGACTAGCATCACGACCTACCTACGACCTCATGACGACCATGCTGCGAGAATGTCAAGGGCAAACTCAGCAGAGGTCGTGAATTAGGTCGTGAAAGTGGAACAGGCCCTTTACCAAATTAATTTGTCTGCCACTTCAGGGAGCAAACTATCCATGTTGGCTGATGATAGCTGGACTTCTAACACTGGCTATATTTTAAAGGGGATGAACTGACTTTGAAGGTCTTTGGGATATCCTAGTGATGAAACAGGAATAATGGATATAAAATGTTTTCCTTTCAAGGAATAGTATGCACAAAGAATCTGAAAGGTGAAGGAGTAGAAATATTAAGTAAAATGCAAACACAAGGAACTGTAGATGCTGGTTTACAAAAAAAGACAAAAAAAGTTGGAGTAACTCAGCGGATCAGGCACATTGTGCCTTTCCTTGTACTGCATGCTGCCTGACCTGCTGAGTTACTCTAACAATTTGTGTCCTTTTTAAAATGGAATAAATTACTCCTGATTCCTGATGTATTCGGCTTCCTTTGTCCAATGTCCCATTCACCAGTCACCAATCCGCTTGCTGGCCAAGTCTGACTGCCAATCTTAATCATTTTGATATTTCCTTTTCGATTCCCAAGACATCCCACCCCGTTCCAAACTCCAGCTCATCGATATTTTCACGTCTCCGTGTTTTTCCGATCTGACCTGTTGAGTAACTCCAATCTTAATCGTTCCATCATTGGTGGCCGTGACTGGCAACCATTCCTTAAACCTGTCTATTCCTCCTTTAAGAAGTTATTTGAGCAAGCTTATAGTCATCCAACCCATTCGTTTCTTCTGTGGTTTCATAGTCCACCGCAAGCAAAAACTTTCACGGATCACATTAATGTACTTGCTAAGGTGAAGGAGGCCTCTTAGCCCATCAAGTCCATGCTAGCTCACAGCAGAGCAATCTCTTCAGATCCCTTTCATCTCTAACCCCCCTCTCTCTCTGCCTTACATTGCCGTTAGATACTTCTGGCACATTAACAGACATGGCCAGTGCGGATGTAGATATGTAGGGTGCAACCAGGCACTTATTCCCCATTCATAACAACATAGAATAGTGCAGCACAAGAACAGGGCCTTCGGCCCACAATGTCTATGCCAAACATGATGCCAAGACCATCTCTTATCTACCTGCGCATAATCCATTCCCTGCATATCCATGTCTTCTCCAGAAGCCTCTTATATGCCACTATCGTATCAAAATTACAGAGTTGTGGACATAGCCCAGACCATTACGCAAACCAACCTCCCTTCCATTGACTCCATCTACACTTCACGCTGCCACGGCAAGGTCAGCGACATAATCAAGGACTAGTCTCACCCCGGTCACTCCTTTTTCTTCACTCTCCCATCAGGCAAGAGGTACAGAAATTTGAAAATGCATACCTCCTGATTCAGAGACAGACTGATTCAGAGGATAGCATGCCTCAAATAAAGCTTTTCACTGTACCTCAGTACACGTGACACTAAACTAAACTGTACATGCAAATTATTTAATTCCCTTTATGCATGCATTCCCATCCAAGGAATACACTCCAGTGTCACCAAATCCTCAGACCACGTTCCCTTCATGCACAGCTGGCTGCTGGCAACTTGCTTTCCAGCCTTTGTCCCTGACATTACAAGTACTGAGCAGCATCTTACCTGGGATCATCACTGTACTGGATAAGCCCGATTCTTACTGCACTTTGACCAATCACATTTGCAAATGGTTGAATGGTTGCTTCGATAAAGCTCTTGACTTGTTCAAACTTGACCCTCCCGATGCTTGAGGAGCCATCTACGAGGTAGACAATATCAGCTGCGTGGACGTTTTTGCAAATTGCTGAAATGCAAGGAGACATGCGTTAAAGCGAGAGACTGGATTGGTGTTTGCTTTCCCTAGTGCAGACAGATGTTTGCTTCAGTTCGTTTGAAGAGTCAAGAGTGTTTTATTGTCATATGTCCCAAAACAGAACAATGAAATTCTTACTTGCAGCAACATAACAGATATGTAAACATAGTACTCTGTAAAACATCATGATATACAAAAAAATATATATATATAGTTTTATAATATATATTTATATATTTATATATAAACAGACAATATTAGTGCAAACACTAAAACAATGCTCCCAAGACATTGTATTCACTGGAATTTAGAAGGATGAAGGGGAATCTAATAGAAACAAATAATATTATAAAAGGTCTGGACAAGCTAGATGCATCTGCTTGTCCAGACCTTTTATAATTTTGGAGGAGTCCAGAAACAGGGACCACAGTCTAAGAATAAAGGGGAGGCCATTTAAAACTGCGATGAGAAAAAACCTTTTCACCCAGAGAGTTGTGAATTTGTGGAATTCTCTGCCACGGATGGCAGTGGAGGCCAATTCACTGGATGAATTTAAAAGTGAGTTAGATAGAGCTCTTGGGGCTAGCGGAATCAAGGGGTATGGGGAGAAGGCAGGCACGGGTTACTGATTGTAGATGATCAGCCATGATCACAATGAAGGGCGGTGCTGGCTCGAAGGGCCAAATGGCCTCCTCCTGCACCTATTTTCTATGTTCCTATGTAGTATGGAGCTTATTTGGAGGTTGTAGTGTTTAATAGCTTGATGGTTGGGGGGAAGAATCTGCTCCTGACCTTGGACGTCACAGTTTTTAGGCTCCTGTACCCTCTTCCCAACAGCAGGAGGGAAATGAGAATGTGGCAAGGGTGGCGTGTGTCTCTGATGATGCTGGATGTCTTTTTGAGGCAGCGACTCCTGTAAATCCCTTCGATCTTCTTCTTGAACCACGACGGCCACCATAAAGATGTCTGTTTAGTAAGTCACCTTTCTGCTGCTAGGGTCAGTGATGTCTCGGAGTGGCTACAGGTTATTCTGAAGGGGAAGAGTGAAGAGCCAGCAGTTGTGGGGGTATGTTGGTGCCAATAACATAGCTAAGAGAAGGCATGAGTTACTGCAACAATAGTTTAGGGAGCTGTGTGAAGAGCGGTATGCAAAGGTTGTTGGATTGTTTCCAGTGCCAGGAGCTAGTGGGTATAGAAGTAGAAGAATGTGTGATTCAGGGATGGTGCAAGGAGATGGGATTTAGGTTCCTGGATCTCTGAAACCTTTTCAGTAGTAGACGGGATCTGTACAAGCAGAACATGTTACTTCTTAACCAAAACTGGATCAATATCATTCCGGATGATTTGCTGGTGCTGTTGGGGAAAGTTTAAACCAGAGATAGAACTGATATGTAGGCAGATATATGAGTAATACAATAAAAATAGGGTTATATTACAGAGATTTTAATTTCCTGAAGATTAACTGGGATTGATAGCATAAAAGGCTCGGAGGGGGTGGATTTTTTTGAGGTATATATGGAGCCAAAAGGTAGAGTGATCCAAAGTGTATATTTTTCATCAGCACTCACTGAGGAAATGGACTTTGTTTGTTCGTAAAGGGGAAGATTAAATTCTAAGGTACGTCTCAATAAAGTAAAAGGAGGTAGTTGATGCCTCAGCATGCTTATGGATGGATGAAGATAAGATTGATCCTAGACTACTGTGGAAAACAAAGGAACAGGTTGCTGGAGCCTTAACTGAGATTTTTTAATCCTTTAATGTGATTAAGTGCCCAATGGTCAGCATGGGTGTGGTGGGTCAAATGCCCAGTTTCCATGCTGTATGTCTTAATACCAGAGGAAGCTATAGAAGTGGATACAATTACACGTTTCATAGAAACATAGAAAATAGGTGCAGGAGTAGGCCATTCGGCCCTTCGAGCCTGCACCGCCATTTGATATGATCATGGCTGATCATCCAACTCAGTATCCCATCCCTGCCTTCTCTCCATACCCCCTGATCCCTTTGGCCACAAGGGCCACATCTAACTCCCTCTTAAATATAGCCAATGAGCTGGCCTCAACTACCTTCTGTGGCAGAGAATTCCACAGATTCACCACTTTTCATAAGACATTTGGACTGATATAGGGATAGGAAGGGTTTAGAGGGAAGTGGGCCAAATGCAGGCAAATGGGACTAGCCCAGAATGGCAAGTTGGCATGGACAAGGGCTATGTACAGATGAAGGGCCTGTTACCATGCTATGATTCTCCATTACAGATAACACCTACAACAGTCCCACATTCCCACAGACCTGTGAATGTGTGTGTTTGTGTCTGTGCCTAAGTGTGTGCATGTGCATTACATGAACGCATCCAAAAATGTTTTGTGATATGCACTCTGGATGCAGTTTTACAGGAGACTTGTCCCATTATGGCTATAGCTTTACCAGAATGCTGCCTGAATTTGAGGATTTCAGCTACAAGGAGAGGATAGGTAAATGTGGATTGTTTGTCGGATCATCGGAGGTTGAGAGGAGACGATAGAAGTATATAAAATTATGAGAGGCATAGATTGGGTATTCAGTCAGAACCCTTTTCCACAGGGTGGAAATATCCAGCAGTAGAGGGCATAGCTATAAGGTGAGAGGGGCAAAGTTAAATGGAGATGTGTGGGGTAAGTCTTTTAACACAGAGAGTGGTGGGAGCCTGAAATGCATTGACAGAGATGGTGGTGGAGGCAGATACAACAGTGGCATTTAGGAGGCTTTTAGATAGTCACATGGAAATGCAAGGAATAGAGTGATATGGATCATTAATAGGCAGATGAGATCAGTTTAACTTGGTATCATATTCGGCACAAACATTGTGGCTGAAGAGCCTGTTCCTGTGCTGTACTGTTCCATCTTCTATGTTCGATTAGCCTAGGCTGAGCTTTCAGCTTCAGTATTTGTTCCCACTGACAATACAACCCTCCATCTACCAGCCATGTCAATAGTCAAACTGCTCCACCGAGTCTGGCTTTATCCTCGTCACAAATCTTTTACCAATGATGTAGCAACCCACGTTACCTTTCTGTGCTTGTCCCAGTGAGCTGGTGAGGAACAAAGCCTGGATGGTTCCAAGCAACAAGAGAGATGTTGCCATTGTCTGTGATGGAAAAAGTAGAGAACAGTGTGGCATTAATGGAGGCTTCGCAACCACAGGGCAAACCAGTATCTTAGCAAATACACTTCCTTAGCACAAACTGCATATTCACCACAGTATGGATATTGGGAACAGAGAAACAGCCCCCGCTAGCCACTTGCACCAGGTCTGATCGTGGCTGATTTGTAGTGTTGAAGAATACTTTGGTACACAAAAATCACTGCTTACGGTAACTTCGGAACTGGTTCCCAGACCACTGAGTATTTATAGAGCTTCTTTAATATAGTAAACAGCTCCAAAGAACTTCACAGGAATGCTAACAGGAAGGTGGCGAGTCTTGTGTACTGCCACAGCATTATCTACTATTCTTACACTCTTGTACTCAAGTATGATTGTGCTTGGGTGTAGTAAGATTTTTACTGAAAAAAAATGGAATTTCACTTTACCTAGGTACATGTGACAAAAAAGTACCATTGAACATATGGGTAGTTCAGGTGCGCAGCGGTAGAGTTGCTGCCTTACAGTGCCAGAGACCCAGGTTCGATCCTGACTGTGGGTGTTGTCTGTATGGAGTTTGTTTGTTCTTCTTGTCTATACAGACTTTGATCATTCGCCCCAAGAACCCGTGTTTTTTTTCCCGGATTCTCCAAACGCGTATATATTTATCAGTTAATTAGATTTGGTAAAAACTGTAAATTGTCCCTGGTGTGTAGGATCGTGCTGGTGTATGTGGTGATCGCTGGTCGGCGCGGACTCTGCAGGCCAATTGTCCTGTTTCCACGCTGTATCTCTAAAATCTAAAGTAAAGAACCATCGAGCACTCCGACACAGAAGGAGATAGCAGGCAACATTGTTCCAAGAGTATGCCATCAAGAGCTTCTTGAAGGACAGGACTGGAGTCACTGCAGGAGGATGGTCTCGGGCCCCAAGGGCACACAAACCGATTTGCAATGGGCAACATTATTCACAGAGGCTACCATAATAATAATTACCAAGAGCAATTAAACAAAGCTTACCACAACCTCTAACCTTCACTTCTAACCCTAACTTGACAGCACTGTCGTTTTTCCCTTTCACTGAAAAGATTATAACTAATAAATAAGTGTTCAAAGCAGCTGAAAAAGCACATAGATTGTTTTAATGCCCCTATAATCTTTCTCCTGGATCGTGGCAATAGTATTCAGTAATTTCTGAACATTTCCAGGACATTCCTCGAGGATTGACAATCCTGTAGACCTTTGTTGCCAGAAGCAGAAATGTTCTCCCCAGAGTTAAATCAACCCATTGCTTAGTCAAAGACACAGGAAAAACTATCAGGACTATCTTAGGAAAGGTCTTGATCGCTTCACAGTCAAAGAATGGATTTTGAAAAGTATGTACAAACTCCTACGGACCTACTACGGACATTCTCTGAGTTCAAATCAGGACAAAACTCGGGAGTACTCGTGAATTAGCTCGTACAGTGAGACAGGGGCTTAACGGTGCTGGAGTAACTCAGCAGGTTAGGCAGCATCTCTGGAAAATATGGATAGGTGACGTCTCGTGTCGGGACCCTTTTCAGACTGATGTTTTGGGCTGGGACCTTTCTCCAATCTGAAGAAAGGTCCCAACCCGAAATGGCAGTCTAAGGAAGGGGCCCGACCAGAAATGTCACCTAACATGTTCACCAGAGATTTTACCTGTCTTCAGTTACTTCCGCACTTAGTGTTTCTTCTTGTATCTTCAGTTCTTACTGGCTCCCCACAGCATCTGAATAATGTTGGAATTGCAAGTTTAATTTTTGCACATCTGGAGAACAGAAGAGTTCTTTGCGTTCGATGGGACACCGTCCCCCCACCCCCACAACCACCACCACCCACCCACAATAGCCCAGCGGATGGGAGAGCCCTTGGACTGGAGAAGAGACAGAGATATCTTAATTGAGAAACAAGATGTGGCCTTGCTGGGATTTAACAAGATGTGGGAGGAAGGAATGATTCCTGGAAGTTAAGGAGCTTTACAGTGATCTTGGCAATTAATATTCTTTGGTTTTTAAACTTATTGAGTTTGAGGAATAGTCAGAGTGGTTTTAAAAGATTTAGGAATACCAGTTCTAGCTAAGCCTGGTGTAAAACTATAGTAGCTGTCTAATTTTATTTTCCTCATTTTATTTGTGGAATTTAGTTTCATACGACATGGAGGACACTATAGGCTGCCTCATAAAAGTGGCCAATTAAATCAAAGACTTGTCCCACCGTTGTCAGTCCTTCTTTTCCCGCTTCTATTGTCACAGATCCTGAAGATATAGAATCTAGAAGGCATGCACCATTAGACTCAGGACCAGCTTTTCACCCTATATTATCAGGTTTCTGAACGGTCCATAGGCTAGGGTCCAATTCACCTCTACCCCATTGGAGACACTGGACTTTGTCTATAGAGCTGGTGCGCTACAAAGCTGAGAACCGTATACTGTACTCTGTATCTTCCCAGTTGGTCTGCCTACGTACAGCTGTGGATGTTATATGTAAACTCAAGAATGAAATATGCTGCAGGGTGTTTATAACCTGATTTCAAGCCCGCAAGGTCACTGGGCTCAAAAGGACACAAAGTGATGGAGTAATTCAACGGGTCAGGCAGCATGTCTGGAGAACATAAATAGATGCCGCTTCAGACAATCAGTTCATTCCAAAGAAGTGCAGGTTTGTTGGTTAATTGGTGCCTGTAAAATGTCCCGAGGGTGTGGGATAGGACTAGTGTATGGGTGATCGCTGGTCAGTACGGACTCGTTCGGCGAAAGAGCCTGTTTTTGCTCTGTATCTCTAATTGATTGTACTTGAGTATGACTTGATTTTATTGATGCATAGTATTATCAAATCTGAAAGGATAGCATGCAAAACTAAGCTTATCACTGTACCCCGGTACATGTGACAATAGTGCACCGAAACCTAAACTGAGAATTCTCACGGTGCTTCCATCTGGACCACCACCATAAGTGCACGTTATTTGTAACCATGTCAGTGATAATATAGCTGGCTGCAAAATGGACCGCCTAAACACAGGTAGCAGCGAATTATAAGGAAAAGGATAGAATGGTTTAGGCTGAGAATCCCTTAGCTCAGGTCTTTGAAAGTTAAAAGCAGGGCAGACATTGGCATAGGCATTAAAATCAGTGGTCAGAAATGGAGGAACAAGCTAACTATGGAAACAAGGAACTCCAGATGCTGGTTTACACAAAAGGATCCAAAGTGATGGAGTAAAGCGCCTGTCCCACTTGTCGGTTTTTTCGGCGACTGTCGGCGTCATATCAGTGTCACCAAAAGATCTTGAATATTTCAAAATCCAGCGGCGACAAAAAAATGTTGCGACACTTGAAAAAATCACCGCGGGTGATAGGTCATCGCGCCGAGTCACCGCCGCAAATTTTTCAGTGACCTGATACGTCAGTCAATGATGCCGGCAGACGGCGAAAAAATCGCCAAGTGGGACAGGCCCTTTTCTCTGCGGGTCAGGCAGCATCTCCAGAGAACATGGATAGGTGACGTTTCGGGTGGGGACTCTTACACACATTTATTGTCTGAAGAAGGCCCAAACCAAAACATCACCTATTCATATTCTCCAGCGATGTTGCCTGACCCGCTGAGTTACTCCAGCACTTTGTGTCCTTTTGAGCCCAGTTACCTTGCTGGCTTAGTGATTGGTCTGAAATCACGTCATAAACTCCCTGTGGCATATCTCATTCCTGAGTTTACATTTAATGTGTAATTGAAAGGAGACGTAAAACCACCAGATAACACATCCCTCTGACATAACATGCCTTTTGTATAATTTGGAAAACTTGACACATGGAAAAGGGTTGGTTTAGCATACCTTGAGTAGAAGGAATGCAAGCTTGAATTATTTCTGCCTCACGCCGTTAACCCTTTACAGTCACAGATCTCACTCTTAGTAAGTCCTCACTTAAACCTCAATCATTTTTAACATTATAAACCAAGCCTTCAAATTACCTCTCCCTTGCTTTGAATTAAATTCATGCAATGATTATCACTTTGAGAGTGTTCTTTCAGTTAAATGGTTTAAATGTGAAAAGGGTTGAGAGGATAAAAGGGACGCCGGTGGCAGAAGAAACGGAATGACACAAGGGGCGATGGTGCTACCTAAATACCTGGTGAATCACCCAGTACACCAGCACTACCCTACACCTAAGGAACAAATTAATCAAAGGCAATTAACTTACAAACCAGTACATCTTTGGAGTGTGGGAGGAAACCGGAGCACTCAGAGAAAACCTGCACGGTCATAGGGAGAACGTACAAACTCTGTACAGACGGCACTCGGCATCACGATTGAACCCAGGTCGCTGGCGCTGTAAGGCAGCAACTCTACCGCTGCGCTACTGTGTTGTCCGTGTTTCGGAGATATCTTCCATTCATATTTCTCGCAGCACACAGGGAGCCCTACAGCCCATCATGCCTGTGCCAGGTCTCGGAACAATCCTATTGATCCCATTTCCCAGTAACCTGTGATCCCATTTCCCAGTAACCAGTCTCCCACATGCCAACTAAAATGCCCATCTAAGCTAGTCCTATTTTCATGCATTTGACCCATATCCCTCTAAACCTTTCCCATCCATGTATCTGGTCAAATGTCTTTTAAATGTTGCTATGTACCTGCATGAACCATTGTTGAAGATTACTTTTAGAAAGGGAAACCTCATGACAATGATTCCTCCATCAAACGCACTCCCGGAGATCTTAAACTTAATATTTATGTTCAATCGAGGTAAAAGCTACAGCTCCAGGGCCACTTCTGTGCAGTTCACATCATCGTCACATCTGGCCTCAATTGGGTTTGAGATATTCAGATAGCTAAGTGAACATGATTAAGGTAGGTGTATTTAAAAGTGATGGACATATTGAACACAGGCCTGTGCAGTATTACCATACTACATCTAAGGACTGGGGATATCGGGAACAGTGGGAAAGAGGCAGATGAACTCCCAAAAACCATTAAGGATTATGGATAACAGCTCCCACCCGGCTTCCAACAGCAGCAATTAATCAACACACCAGTCTACTGGGCTTCTAACTGCCAGAAGTGAGCCAAATGGGGAGACTAAAAAGGGCGACCGACGCACAGCTTTGTCAAAAAGTTAAATTTTAAAAAGCATCTTAAAAGAGGAAAGAAGTGCAAGGGGAGAGATTTAGCGCAGATGGTCAGATGGTCTGCTCATTAGCTCAATGTTATGTTTTAGACTGTGCTGCATGCCAATTGGCTGATCAGCTATCCTGGTTACAATTACCATCAATTGTGAAGGTTGGGAACCGTTGGTAGAAACATGAGCGAACACGGGAAATAGGAAGGCTTTTAATCCCTCTTGACTGCTCCATCATTCAAAAGGTTTTTAACCTCACCACCAATTTTGTTCAAAACTGCTCAACACTTGTTTCCCTTAATATTGTCAAATCTGCACCTGGCGGCACAGTGGTGCAGCGGTAGAGTTGCTGCCTTACTGCACTTGCAGTGACAGAGACCCGGGTTCGATCCCGACTACGGGTGCTGTCTGTACGGAGTATTTCGTTCTCCCCGCGAGGGCGTCGATTTTTTCGAGATCTTTGGTTTCCTCTCACTCTGTGTAGGTTAGTAGGCTAATTGGCTTCTGTAAATTGTAAATAGTCCCTAGTGTGTAGGATAGTGTTACTGCACGGGGATCGCTGGTCGGCGCAGACTCGGTGGGCCTGTTTCCACAGTGTATCTAAACTCCACCTTGAATCTGGTCAGTGAGTGAAGCTCCACGGGCCCTCTTAGGTGAACAATTGAAGATAAGCCACCTGATGGACGAAGACATTTCTTCCAACCTCTATCCTAATTGTCAACCTCTTATTGAGTCTACAAATTGGTTCTGGAAACCCCATTCAGAGGAAACATCAACTCCTCATCTACCATCTCAAGCCCTGAAAGAATTTTGTTCCTTTCATAGAATAAAGAACATTGAACAGAAGAGCACAAGAACAGATGTTTCTACCCACATGTCCTATACCGAATATGATGCCAAGACCAACCCTTATCTGCCTACACAATCCACATCCCTCCATTCCCTGCATATCCATGTGCCTATCCAAAAGTCTCTTAAATGTCACTATCATATCTGCTTCAACCACCACCTCCGGCAACGCGCTCCAGGAACCCACCACCCTCTGTGTAAAAAACTTGCATCGCACATCTCCTTTAAACTTTGCCCCTCTTACCTTAAAGCTATATCCTCTAGTATTTGATTTTTCCATCCTGGGAAAAAAGGTTCTGTCTGTATATCCTATCAGTGTCTCGCATAATTGTATACACTTCTATTAGGTCTCCCCGCAACCTCCAAAATTCAATGAGATCACCCCGTGTTCTTTGAAGCTCGATACCTGGTCTTTTTTTTAACCACTTCTCAGGTGGCAAACTTGCTGTTACAGGAATGACATTGGCAGTTCTTTTACTGCATTCCTTCAATCCTAAGAAAATCATTCCTTGGATGAGGACATGGGAAAAACAACACCAAATCCCATTATACATGGATTAAAACATCTCTGTTCTTGCATGTGACGCCTCTTGTAATAAAGGCTGACACACCGTGAGCTTTCGTAATCAAGTCATGTCTAATTTACGGCCATAGGCACAAGTACAATGAGGTGCAGGTACAACAAAACTCTTTCTTGTAGAAGCATCACAGGCACATAGACTCAGACACACACACAAAAACCATAAATTATACATAACATTTCTAAAAGAAAAAAAAACTGCAAAAAACAAAACAACAAGACATACGTGGACATTTATTACTCTTATTGCGCATAAATGTAGTGGCGGCACTGTGGCACAGCAGTAAATCTGCTGCCTTACAGCGCCAGAGACCCCGGGTTCGATCCTGAGTACGGGTGCCGTCTGTACAGAATTTGCACGTTCTCCTTGTGGCCACACGGGTTTTCTCCGGGTGCTCCGGTTTCCTCCCACACTCCAAAGACATGCAGGTTTGTAGGTTAAATGGCTTCTGTAAATTGTCAAAGTTGTCCCTAGTGTGTAGGATAGTGTACACTATCGACATTTCGTTTGGACCTCAAAGGGTCCAAATGACAATAAATTGAATTGTATTGTATTGTATTGTACTGGTCAGCGTGGACTTAGTGGGCCGAAGATCTTATTTCCGCGCTGTATCTCTAAAAGTTTTTTTTAAACTTTCAATGGTTTTTGTACAAAGTTATTCAGATCCCTCTGAATGCCAAATACCTTTAAATTTTTTGCCATTTAAAAACTTATTCCATTTTTCAAATTTTTTCCAAGTGGCTGGCATCATGTTTCATCTGTCACCTCCCTGCCTTTTCACTTAGCATATCCTTACCTACCCGAAGCCTTTCTGCTTCTTTCCACAGCCCAGGCAGAGTGTGGACATTACAATTAATTTTCTCATCTACATCGTTACTATAGACTATGGATCCCCAGCATTGATTCCTGCATCGATTTTAAGCTGGAAAGGGTGCAAAGAAGATTTACGAAATATTGCCTGAGCTATAAGAAGGGGTTGAGCAGACCAGGACTTTATTCCTTGGAGCGCAGGAATATGATAGGTGATCTTTTTAGGTGTATAGGATCATGAGAGGAACTGATAGGGTAAATGCACAGTCTTTTACCCAGTGCAGGGGAATCATGATCCAGAGGATACAAGTTTAAAGGTGGGGCTCAGAAAGGATCGAAGATTTAATAGGAACCTGAGAGGCACGGTTTCTACGCAAAGGGTGGTAAGTATATGGCACGAGCTGCCAGAGGAGGTAGTGGATGCAGGTACTATCACAATGTTCAAAAAACATTTGGATGATGGGTTTAGAAGGATATGGGCCAAATGTAGGTAGGTGGGAGTGTATAGATGGAGCATGTTGGTCGGGGTGGGCAAGTTGGACGTGTTGCCACTCTGTATGAATCTATGACTCTCTGCAAATGACCCATTTATTCTTTTTCTTTGCTTTGCATTTATTAACTAATCCACATTGGTATATGATGCCTATTACTATAGAGTTAGTCATACAGCATGGAACCAGGCCCTCCAGCCAAACTTGTATGCTAATTTTGCTGTAATATTACTGATTATTAATTTGTTTAATTGATTATTGTATTTATTTGAGTGTTATTGTGTTAATATGTCTGTGAAGCTGTAGCAAGTTGGAATTTCATTGTTCTGTTAGCAGTGCATGACAATTAAACACTTGATTCTTGACTCTAGTCTCTTATCTGGCACATTATAAAAGGCCCTCTTAAATACACAGCATGCACTGGTTTGTCCTTATAGTTACAAATTCAAAAGGCCCCAACATATTTGTCAAACATAATTCCCCTTTCATAGATCCACATTGCCCAATCCTTTCAGAACCCTGCCACCATTTCCTCAATATTACATTCCAGCATGGAGTATGTCCCTTCTGGTCTGACTCACACTGGCCATCAGTAGGCATCTTTGGAAGATGTGGGATAGAGGATATGGTTTGAGGGGAAGGGATATTGGTAACATCTCTGGTGCCAACTGCAGACAAATGTCCCTGGACTGCTGTGGTTATGCACACTTATAGTTTAATGTATTGCTGTTTAGTTTATTGTCACATGTCACAAATGGCCTCATATATCAGAAGTATGTAATATGTAATAAAAGTGACATCAAAAGGTGACAGAGTTAATAATTCAATAGTCCAAAGTATGTATTTCTCATGTTTTCTTCTGATATAGGCCATTTGGCAAATCAGCCCATGCTGGCTATCAGAGCAATCCCATTTCCCGACTTATTTCCTGGTAATTTCCTCCTCGTTCATCTGACCATCAACTCCACCTTTATTTTCTCACAGCTCCTTTACACTGAGGGCAATTGATGGCAGCCACCCCCATTTACAATCGAGCGTGTAGTGGCACAGTGGTAGAGTTGCTGCCTCACAGCGTCAGAGACCCGGGTTCGATCCCGACTACAGATGCTGCCTGGAGGGAGTTTGTACGTTCTCCGTGTAACAGTGGGGGATTTCTCCAGATGCGCCGGTATCCTCCCACAGTCCAAAGACGGACAGGTCTGTAGGTTAATTGGCTTCGGTAAATTGTAAATTGTCACTGGTGCGTGGATAGTGCTAGCATACAGTGATCGCTGATGGGATCGGACTTGGTGGGCCGAAGGGCCTTTATCCACACTGTATCTCTGTAGACTAAATTCTCTGGGTCATGGGAGGAACCAGGAGCACCGACCGGTGAGGGGGAGATATCCAGGCAGTCACCAAGAATGTGCAAACTCCACACAGTCAGCTCCAGAAGTCAGTGATTGAACCCGAGTCGCTGGAGTGATGAGGCAGCCTAATGCGTCACTGTGCTGTCTAACGGAGTGTCATGGGAAAGATTTTTAAATGGATCTTCCCAGCTGCAACCCTGCGGGAGTTTGGCAGGCTTAATTTGTTGCTGTTTCACATTAAGCCACATCGGTTGTTGGGGGCTATTGGTTGGGACATGTAACAAAGAAGGCCAATTCATAAGGAGGAAGAGAGACTCATTCATCCTTTGATGAATAAACCACCAACAGAAGTTTGAAGCTGGATCCGTTTCTGCTAAGAGGGGAGGTTGAGGAAATGTTTGATGGTACGGTTTGATTTTCTTTCTTGATCAGCAATCAAGAATGAAAAAAAGTTCAAGTTTATTGTGGTATGCATGAGGGCAGGGAGGTACAAGAAACAATGAAACATCTTTTTATAGTAACAAAGGAACACGGATATAAATAAACAGACAAAAATAAATGAGACATAAATTACACAAAAACATTTAAAAACTGTACAAAAAACAAGGCAGTAGTGCAATAATGTAATTAGAAAGCAAAACAAGGAGGAAAGCAATTGTTCCTGAGCCTGTGGGTGTGGGGCTTCAGGCATCTGGACCTTCTGCCCGACAGTAGTAGTGAGAAGATGGCATGGCCTAGACTGTGGCGATCCTTGAAGATAGATGCCACCTTCTTGAGGCATCACCTCATTAGACCCTTTCAATGGGAGGCAGGGGTGAGGGCTGTGCCTGTGATGGGTTGGGCTGAGTCTACCACTCGCTGGAATGTATTTTCACCCGCTTTCTCTTGAAGACAACTACCTCCCTGAACCATTTTCCTCTCAGTCTGCTGAGTAAGCAACATCCCTATTTTGATAGTTATACCATTGTTTTCAAATCCATCTATGATCTAGTCCCTTCCACCCTCTCTCGAATCTCTTCCAGCCCAAAACTATCTGAGATCTGCAACTCTTCCAATTCTGGCCTCCTGCCATCCCAAGTTAAATCTCCCTACCAGTGGAGGCCATGCCTATGGCTGCCAAGCTCCTCACTGTAGAATAATTCCCTCCCCTATTCCCTCTACCACTTTCTGCTCAGCTACATGACCCAGTGGAAAACAGACACAATGTGAGCCTCAATCTGCAACTCATCAAACAACAAAAGTCCCTCTCTTTTGGAGCAGCAATGGACAGGGCGAGTTTAGGAGGGGGTAAAACGAGGCGAATGCACAATGGTCACCAAAGTATTCAAATTTCAACTCTAACGTGGAAGCAAGGTCATGGTGTTATAGCGTCAAAGAGCTAAACGATCTGGAAACAGGTCCTCCGATTCAACTTATCCATGCCAACAAGTTGTCCAACCAAACTAGTCCCACTTGCTTCTGCCTGCCTGTTCAAAGATCGCTTAAATGTCATAATTGTACCCACTACACCACATCCTCCATATTCGCACCAGCTTCTGTGTGGAAAAAGTAGCCCCTTAGTTAGACCCTTTAAACCTTTCCCCTCTCACCTTAAACCAATGCCCTCCGGTTTTTGACTCCCTTACCCTAGGGAAAAGACCGTATCAATTCACCTTAGCTATGCCCCTCATGATTTTATATATCTTATAAGATCACCCTCCTCAGCTCCAAAGACTCAGCCTTTCAAGCCTCTTTACAGAGCCAATAACATCCTCTTAAATCTTTTTTGCACCATTTCCAGTTTAATGACATCCTTCCAATGACAGGGCAACCAGGACTGTACAAGTAAGCTTTGATGTTTTCATGCCAAGAAACAAGAGGCGATGCCGCTGTAAATACTATTGACTGCTGAAGTTGGCATTCACTTCAAAATACACAGACAAATCGTTGTGTTCAGTTGAACAAACATGACTTTCTTATTTGTACAAAATTATGCTGTTTGCAAACTAAAAGCAGATCTTCCTCAGATGGAAAGCATTCAGGACAAAACATCTTTGTTCCCCCAGGGTCAATTATGTCAGAAGGGGTTCCAGAAGCAGCTGATGACTGGCTGCGTACCAAACACCTACTGCGTAAAAAGTCCAAGCGCTCCAGTCATATTTGGGGGTCTGTCACGCACCGGATTGCACTATTCTCCAGCAAGAGAACCAGCATTGGATCTTGTCTCTGGAACTGATCCCGTCACCAACTAGAGAGAGGTCCTGAATTACCATCTTTGCAATCCAGTCAGCAAAAAGACTGTACATGATTACAATCAAGCCATCCACAGTGTACAGATGCAAGATAAAGGGAATAACATTTAGTGCAAGATAAATTCCAGTAAAGTCCGATAAAAGATAGACCAAGGGTCACCAACGAGGTAGATGGTGGATCTAAATTATTCCAATTATTTGTACAGTGAACTTTATCTGAACCACTTCTAATACATTAGCCTTCTTAAATAAGATGACCCATAATGTATGCAGTGCTCCAATGTGGTCTCACCAATGTCCTACGAAGCATTAACCCCATATTTTGGTAATCAATATTCCTAGCAATCAATAGAAATGTTCTGTTAGCTTTCCTCATTACTTGCTGTGCTTGTGTATCCATCTGCAATCCTTCACCATTTAGATATTACAATTTTTAAATTAATTTTCATGATAAAATGGACCACTTCACACTTCCCATTGTTATACTCCATTTGTTAGATCTTTAGCCATCTAACATATAACCCATTGTCGTAACTTCCTTAAGTCTTCTTTATCATCGTGGTTAATGGTGTCCTCCAAGATACCAATGATAATAAGTCCTTTGAATGTCAAGACTAGATGGCCATTGCCTAGCACCTTGCTGTCTGTCACTGCCTTTTATCAGCTGATGGGGATATCTGGTTAGATTGGATTTCACATGACCTTCTGTGTTAGGACATACCTAGGCAATGTTTGGGGCAGCACAGTGGCACAGCAGTAGAGTTGCTGCCTTACAGTGCCGCAGTCCCGGATTCGATACTGATTATGGGTGCTGCCTGTAAGGAGTTTGTACATTCTCCCTGTGACAGCATAGGCTTTCTCTGAGCGTTCTGGTTTCCTCCCACACTCCAAAGACATACAGGTTTGTAGGTTAATTGGCTTCAGTAAAAATTGTAAATTGTCCCTAGCATGTGGGATAGTGCTAGTGTACACTAGCTAGATTGTTGGTCGGCACAGCCTTGCTCGTCCAAAGGGCCCGTTTCATCACTCTCTTAAAAGCCTAATTAGTCTACATGCCACACAGATGCTGCTCAACTCAGAGTCATGTGGCATGGAGAAGGGTGCCAACCCAAAGCGTCACTGTCCATGTTCTCCAGGGATGCTGCCTGACCCGGTGAGTTACTCCAGCACTTTGTGTCTTTTTTATAGAAACAGGCCATTTGGTTCACCGTTTCTGCCAACTAATGGACCCCTTTCTTTATTGATCCCAACTTCCAGCACTTGGCCCATAACCTTTGATCCTAGATGATGCAAGTGCTTGTCTACACACTTCTTAAATGCTGTCAGCCACTCTGCATCCATCTCTCTCTCCCACGGTGCATTCCATGAGTTTTAACTTATTAGCTACAGACTCTGTACTACACAGCCCTACTGAGGGACATTATCAAATGCTTTCTGCATGTCCATATAAAATATATTTATTGGCATTTCTCCGTAACTAGCTGAGTTTTCAATTCAAAATGTTTAAAACTAAGTACAAGAAAAAATGCTGAGGTAACTCAGCAGTTCAGGTCACAATATGGATAGGTGACGTTTCAAGTCAGGACCCCTCTTCAAATTGAAGAGATGTTGCCTGACCCACTGAGTTACTCTAGCACTTTGTGATTTTTATAAACCAGCATCCGCAGTTTCTTGAGTCTACATTTTGTAATACCATATGTTGTAATCCCAAGACATCGCAAAGCACTTTGTAACTAATGACTCACTAAGGTGAAGGAATTTGGACATTGCAAAGTCTCATAAACCTCTTGCACACATCTAACCAGATACATGTCTCCTTAGTGATGTTGGTCAAAGCATGAATATTGGCCCAGGAGAACAATGTTGAGCACTGCTTTCATTGCTGCAGGTGGTTTTATTTGATGGATCATTTGATGGTTCCGCTCCTTGCTTATTTAAGGACCATTTTACATTTTTAATTTTTGGTTCAGGTCAAGCCATTTTGTTGGTCATTTGGAAATGTTGGTGGAATTGGCAATTTTGGTCATTGAAAAAAAAAGGCTTCTAGTCAATGTATCCATGTTAAATTTAGAGAGAAAATTGCAACCAAACTGATTGTGACAGTAAATAATGTCTTTACAGTCAGCGTCACCCACAACAGCACAACCTTTCCCCACCTGCATCCATCCCCCTACCCACGTTATTCAATTATGCCACCAACTTGCAGATTCTCAGTAGTAAAATTAGATATACAGCACAGAAACAGGCCCTGTGGCACAATATCAAATATCATTTTATTTTGATCTAATTTTCCAGCACTTGGCCCATTGCCTTCTAACGGATCAAGTGCCCGACTAGTTTTTTTTTTGATGTTGGTAGAATTCCTACCTCCTCCACCACCCATTGATGTGAAGTATTTCCAATTTAAACCATTCTCTGGCAGAATAACCTCTTCCTTTTGAAAAGGCATACCTCCAGATTTAGGAACAGTTTCTTCCCAAGTATCATCAGGCAACTGAACAGTCCTCTCATCAGCACGAGTGCTGTCCTGACCTCCCATCTACCTAATTTGAGACCTTTGAACTATCGTTAATAGGACTTTATTGGACTTAAATGTTATATCTTTGCACTAAATGTTGTACCGATTATCCCGTATCTGCACGGTAGACGCTTGATTGCATTCATGCATCGTCTTTTCTTTGACTGGAGAGCATGCAAACAAAAGCTTTTCACTGTAACTCAGTACATGTAACTCAGTCCGTCTGTTAACCAGTTCCACAGTTTGCAACAATGTATCCCTCTTTCGGATCACAATTGGCCAATTGTACCGATCCTTTCTGCGCCCCTCAACACTGCACGTATCAACCTATATTAAACCACCACCAATGAATGTGATGGGTTTATGCAATATTGGTATAATTTATTATGTATAACATACCGAGGCAATGTTTGGGGCAGCACAGTGGCACGGCAATAGAGCTGCTGCCTTACAATGCCAGAGATCCGGGTTCAATCCTGATTGAATGACTCACTAAGCTGTCTGCACGGAGTTTGTACTTCTCCCTGTGACCTGCGTGGGTTTTCTCCAGGTGCTCCGGTTTCCTCCAACACTCCAAAGATGTATCAGTTTGTACGTTAATACGGCTTTGGTAATTGTAAAATATCCCTAGTCTGTAGGATAGTGTTAGTGTACGGGGATAGCTGGCCGGTGCAGACTCGGTGGGCCGAAAGACCCGCTTCCGTGCTTTGTCTCTAAACTAAACTAATAGATCTAAACATTGCAAGCCTAATTATTTTGAACCCTTGGCTAAGTTACACAGCCACCACAATCGCACATAGGGTGGAAAGAAACAGTCCCCTCTGCTACTCTATGTTCAATGTCAGGAACATTGCAGTGTGGACAGTGTCGTATTTGCAGGTGTTGCATTTGATTACAGTACAACCACTAAACTAACTCTCCGCTGCATGGATCTTGAACTTCCTAAGATGCTTTTATATATGGTAGACACAGGGATGATGTTTTCTTGGCTGCAGTTTCTAGAATCAGGGGGTCATAATCACAGAGACAAAAGTAACTGCAGATTCAGAAATCTTGATCTACAGATAAAGTCTTGGAGTAACTCAGTGGGTCAGAAATCATCTGTGGAAGGAATAAGGTCAGACGCTCATAAGTGATAGGAGCAGAATTAGGCCTTTCGGCCCATCAAGTCTACTCTGCCATTCAATTATGGCTGATCTATCACTCCCTCCTATACCCCATTCTCCTGCCTGCTCCCCATAACCCCTGACACCCATACTAATCAAGAATCTATCTATCTCTACCTTAAAAATATCCATTGACCTAGCCTTCATTCTACAGATTCACCACCCTCTGTCTAAAGAAATTCCTCCTCATCTCCTTCCTCAAGGAATGTCCTTTAATTCAGAGGCTATGACCTCTAGTCCTAGACTCACCCACTAGTGGAAACATCCTCTCCACATCCGCTCTATCCAAGCCATTCACTATTCTGTACATTTCAATCAGGACCTCATTCTTCTAAACTCCAGCGAGTACAGGTCCAGTACCATC
This sequence comes from Amblyraja radiata, assembly GCF_010909765.2. Classification (NCBI taxonomy): domain Eukaryota; kingdom Metazoa; phylum Chordata; class Chondrichthyes; order Rajiformes; family Rajidae; genus Amblyraja; species Amblyraja radiata. The sequence goes on from NC_045973.1 coordinate 29,185,720, forward strand.
AAACGCACATCATATGTTAACCCACTTATTCCGGGGATCATTCTTGTAAACCTCCTCTGGACCCTCAAGAGCCAGCACATCCTTCCTCAGATACGGCATCCTGATAATAATACTCCAAATGCGGCCTGACCAGCGCCTTGTTTCTGTATTCTAGCCCTCTTGTAATAAATGCGAGCATTGCGTTTGCTTTCTTAGCTAAACTTGCAGATTCACTTTTTGGGATTCCTGCACCAGCATTCCCAAGTCCCTTTGAACCTCAGATTTCTGGATTTGCTCCCCATTTAGAAAATAGTCTACGCCTTTATTCCTACTACCAAAATGCATGACTCCACACTTTTCTACACTACATTCCATCTGGGGTAACATAAAACTAGTGTGAATGGGTGATCAATGGACAGTATTGACAAGGTGGGTGAAAAGCCTGTTTCCATACTGTATTTCTAAACTAAACATTTTGGGCCAGGATCCATTTTAAGTCTGAAGAAGTATCCCAACCCGAAACGTCGCCTGTCCATTCCCTCCATAGATGCTACCCAACCCGCTGATTCACTCCACACTTTATATTTGGTTATAAGCTCAATTCAGTACTGAGATACTGACGGTTTAGTTTAGTTTAGAGATACAGCGCAGAATCAGGCCCTTCAGCCCACGGAGTCCGCACCGACCAGCAATCGCCCCGCACACTAACACTATCCTCACACTAGGGACACTTTACACTGTTTTACCAAAGCCATTTAACCTACAAACCTGTACGCCTTTGGAGTGTGGGAGGAAACTGGAGCACCCGGTGAAAACCCACGTGGTCACAGAGAGAAAATACAAACTCCGTACGGACAGCATCGGTAGTCAGGATGGAACCTGGGTCTCTGGCGCTGTAAGGCAGCAGTCTGAGGTTTTCTGACGTCCCAGAGGAGCCATTAAACCTGGGTTCAGTCGCTCACTAAATCATCCAAGTTTCCATTACAATACTTTGGAGTGCAAAGATATTTATTGGTAAAAAGTTCGTTAAGAAATGGCAAAAGGGGCAGCAAAAAATATAGAAATCCATGTCTTTCTTTCTTAAAACAAGCCAAAGTTTTTGTGAACTAACTTCACAGTGGGGTACCCATAGAGACCACAAGGTGTTGGAGTAACTCAGCAGGTCAGGCAGCATCTGTGAAGGACATGGGGGGGGGGGGGGGGGGGGGGGGGGGGGGGGGGGGGGGGGGGGGGGGGGGGGGGGGGGGGGGGGGGGGGGGGGATGATGTGGAGTTGAAATCTGTCTCACACTCTTGTGAGGGATACATCCTTTAAACGACCCAAGGCTTCTATACTAGACATGGAACTGATTTGTAACAAAGGCAGAGAATGGGAAAAAATGATTAATTGCAATCTATAATTACCACGGTCAAATCCTCATTGCAACAAGCTTCAAAACTAATCATCTTAAACACATTCTTAATCAGGATATAATTAAATCATTTTGTATTTTGTTTAACCCACCTTATTCCTTCCCAATGTCATGAAAGGCGCTATGTAAATGCAGATGGAGCTAGACTGCCTGACCCCTGACTTGCTTTTTGTAGCGATGATCTGCAAATACATGCAAAAATACAAACAAGTTGCTGGAGGAACTGAGCGGGTCAGGTGCTACACAAAAGCTTCATCTGCATTTATGAAGAGCCTTTCAAGACATTGCGGGAGGCATAAAGTATTTTTTAATCAATTAAGTATTAATTGAATAAAATCCGATTTAAGTGGTTGTTGGAATTCAAGTGCAAAACAGTGTCAGCTGCAATGAAATAACAGTACAAAATAAGGCAACAATTAGATGGCGTGTCAGGTCAGGTAGCATCTCTCTGGGAAAAGGAACAGGTAACGTTTCTAGTCTGAAGAAGGGTTTCGACTCGAAACGTCACCTATTCATTTTCTTTGGAGACGCTGGCTGACCAGCTGAGATACTCCAGCACTTTGTGTCTAACTTCGGTGTAAACTAGCATCGCGGTTCCTTCCTACACTGCGTTTTTTTTTTAATAGTAACCGATTAAACAACAGAGGGTTGTTTTGTGTAACGGTACCGTAAGAGAGGACGTGGGTTCCACGGTTCATCAGACAGTGCAGCACTCTCCCAGTCTCCACGCCTCAGTGGCTGAACGCACTTGGAACACTCGCTTGCACCGCGGCCCCTCAACCTGGATGTAGTCGTTTTACCGGCCCTTTCCCAAACCTGATTTGGTGTTCTCTCTCTTTAATAAAACAACAACGCTTTGATGTTTTAAAGAGGTGACACAAGAAACGCTACAGTATGGCATGGGGGGGGGGGGGAACAAACTGCCGGAGGACCTCAGAGGGTCGAATAGCATCTGTCCATACCTTCCACAGTTGCTACTCGATCCAGAGTTCTTCCAGCAGTTTGTTTCTCGCAGTTTTATTATTTAAAACAATGTTCTCCTTATCTGCACGCTGTATCTAGAATCTAAAGCCGTCTAAAACATTAAGTGTCCGTGAAACAAAAGGTTAAAAGCGTTATTCAAATTATAAAGTTGGACCAAATTATTCAAATAACATTACAACGTGGTGGGAGAGGGGCAGAGATACGAGCTGGAGGGGCTGATTAAGGGGCTGCTAGAATCTAAATGTCAGCTCCATCCTTTCCAAATGTGCAGAACAAAAATAAAGCGTTGCAAATTAACTTTAAAAGATTCACGTTACTTGCAAATGTATGTTCAAAATGCACCCGTAGCAACTTAAATCAAAATCCGCGGCTCACATTACCTGCTTTTGCAATAACTCCCGAGGTTACAAAGCTAACGACTTCGGTTCAAATCCATGAGTGTCCAACAAGTAAACTAGCCAAACGTACTAAGGTTCACACGAGTTACTTTGGCGAGATGAAACTCCCGAGCAGGCAGCGTAACCCCTCCGACCGCCCCACAAACTCTATCACCCTGTGGAGATTTTTTTTTAAACTGTGATTGCATATTATGTTGTTTCTACTCGGACAGGCGGCGTTTTTTTTCCTTGCTTAGAGTCCTGCCTTATAAAATGCAACCAATAATAGTCTAAGAAATACACTGCAGTGATGCCCCCTTTCTTTCAGGTGGGATTTATATAGTTTACATCCAAACAGTTGCATAGATCACTACTCAGCGAATAACCACACTCAGTTCTTAATCACACATTTCTCTTCACCTGCGTACTTTTAAAGCGCACAGCAATTACAAAGTATAATAGGAGATGGTTATGTGTTGAAACAAAGAGATAGTTCTGTGATGAACTTTATAAAGTTTGCAAGCTTTTTACGTAATGGGAAAAATGTATGCGGCCAGCTGTCTTGAGAGATACTGGTTCGATAGTGACCTCAGGTGCTCTAGTTTCCTCTCGATTTGTCTGGATGTAATTGAGTTACACAGAACAAAAACAGGCCCTTCGGCCCAACGTGCCCATGCCGATCAAGATGCCCCCATCCAAGCTTGTCCCACCTGCCAGCGATTGGCCCATATCTCTCTAAACCTTTCCTATCCATATACCTGTCCAAATGCCTTTTAAATGTTGTTATAGTATCCAGCTTCAACCACCTGCTCTGGCAGTTCGATCCATATACCCACAACTATCTGTTGCCTGGATTGGAGGACTTTGGCTAGAGGGAGAGATGGGACAGACACAAAGTGCTGGAGTCAGGCAGCATCTGTGGAGAACATGGATAGATGACCCAAAGAATGGTCCAACCCAAAACGTCTCCTGTTGCAGTCTGAGGAAGGGTCTAGCCCGAAACATCTTCTCCAGGGATGCTGCCTGACCTGATGAGTTACTCCAGCACTTTGTGTCGTGTTTCTACAAGAGGTTGGACAGGGTAGGCTTATTTTCCCTGAAGTGAAGGTGGTTGTGGGGTGACTGGATAACATAAGCTTATGCGATGCAGAAATAGAGCGGATAATCAGAATCCTTTCCCCGTGGTAGTGGTATCAAAAGCAAGCAGGCGTTGTTTTAATGTGACCGGGTGGAGATTTAAAGGGGATCAGAGCGGTAAGGTTTTTACTCAGTTATTGAGACCAGTAACACTGCTAAAGGAAGTGATGGAATCAGATCCAATGACGGTGTTTAAGAGGCACTTACAATAGACACATGAATAATAGGCATGGCATAGAAAGATATAGTCCTAACACGGGCAAATGGGAATAGCATAGATAGACAACAAGGTTGGGTCAGACAAAGTGTAATCATACCCGAGATTAAAAGGGAATCATCAAATATAGAGATGATATCCAACACAATGGGAACAATTTACAGAAACCAATTAACCTACAGACTTGCATGTCTTTTGAATGTGGGAGGAAACTGAAACACCCAGAAAAAAACCCTGGCGGTCATAAGGAGAACGTACAAACTCCATACAGACTGAGCCCATTGTCAGGATCGAACCAGGGTTTCTGGTGCTCAAAGGTGGCAAATCAACCGCTGCACCACTCTGCCGCCATGAACAGCTATCATTCATTGAATGGTAGAGCACGCAAATCTCTTTCTTCAGTCCCTTATGCCCTAGTGCTCTTATTTGAGACATGAGTTCAAGTTCCACCACTGATGCTGAGGAATTCAAATTCAATTAAATAAATCTGGAATAAAAGGCTAGAATTCATCGTGGTGACCACAAAACCGCTGGGTTATTGCAAATACCCATCTGCTTCCCTAATGTCCTGTTAGAAGTCCTTGCCCATTCCAGCGTGCATTTAACCAATCCCACAGCAACATGGTTGACTCTGTTTGATTCAGCCCCTCAGCTCAGTAAACAATTTTTATTAGGAGAACAAACTAAACATGCGTGCATGAAACACAGACATTCATAAGCACACGTCCTAAACATGCTTAATGATTATTGAATAATCAGCAATAAGCATATTCAAGGACAAGTCTCACCCCGATCATTCCCTCTTCTCCCCTCTCCCATCATGCAAGAGGTACCGATGTGTTGAAAATGCACACCTCCAGATTCAGGGACAGTTTTTTTCCACATCTGTTATCAGGTAACTAAACCGTCCTATCACCAACTAGAGAGCGGTCCTGACCTCCCATCTACCCATTGGAGATCCTCGGACTATTTTTAATCAGACGTTTCTGGACTTTAACTTGCACTAAACAATATGCCTTTTATCTTGTATCTGTACACTATGGGTGGCTTTATTGTAACCATGTATAGTCTTTCTGTTGACTGGATAGCACACAAGGCAAAAAAGCTTTTCACTGTACCTCGGTACACGTGACAATAAACTAAACTCAACTGACCTGGAAATAGTGGCATGGTACCTTCTGCCTCCGAGTACACCTCATCTCGAAACCACCTTCTCAAGGGCAATTGGAAACGTGCAATAAATGCCACCTCCAATAAATGAGTAATAAAACTCTTCCTAACTCTTTTGTGTCAGGTACATCAAGAGCTAAAAGCAGAATGATGCCTTCTCTTCAAAGTCTGAACCCCACTCTCTTCAGGTGAAGAGACCAACTGATCTCGGTATACGGACACAAATACTAAAGACAGTGAGACCAGAAACTTAAAACTAGCCGTTTCCAATCACCATACCATAAAGTTCAAGCGCCATTAACCAATGAATAGGAGAAGGAATGCTCTACCTGGTATAAGCCGTGATACCACTCTTCTCAGCTGGGCCCACACGTGAACGACGGCCTCTTTGAACTACCAGACGCTGGTGACTGGTACTGACAAACTCTTTCTTCATCATGCAAGTGTCTGCAATTCAGAAGAAAGCAGGTTGTAATATAGAAAAACAAAGAACTGCAGATGCTAGTTAATACACGAGGATACAAAGTGTTGGAGTAACACAGAAGGTCGGGCAGCATCTCTGGAGAACATGTGGAAACAAAGAATTGCAGATGCTGGTTAATACACAAAAGGATACAAAGTGCTGGAGTAGCTCAGCAGACCAGTCAGCATCTCTGGAGAACATGGACGAAGAAAGGTCTCAACCCAAAAAGTCACCTACCCATGTTCTCCAGAGATGCTACCTGACCTGCTGAGTTACTCCAGCACTTGTGTCCTCTGGAGCACATGGATAGCTGACATTTCAGGTCAAAAACCGTCTTCAGTCGGGTTGTGATATATTTTGGAATGTCCTGAGCTGAAGAGATGTGAGTAGGAATGCGCCATTCAGGCACTAGTCGCTGCTCCTCCATTCAAAGGCAGATTTGACATTGGCCTCAGCTCCACTTTCTTGCCATTAACCGTAACCCTCAACATGCCTATGGTCCAAAGGCTTATCTATTTCAGCCTTGAACAGATTTAACAATTCCACCTCCATAAGTCTCCGGGTTAGAGAATTATTATTGTTCATGATCCTCTGAAGAGAGAAATTCCATCTCCGTCTTTTTATTATGAAACTACGGACTCTAGTTCCACGTTCCCTCAGCATACACCTTATCAAACCCTCTTGAGAATTAGAGTGTGGAACCAAGGAACTGCAGATGCTGGTTTACAAAAGAAGATACAGTGCTGGAGTAACTCAGCGAGTCAGGCAGCATCTCTGAAGAGCATGGATGGGTAACGTTTCGGGTAAGGCCCTTGTTCAGTCTGAATAAGGGTCCCGACTCAAAGCATCACCCATCTATGTTCTCCAGGAATGCTGCCTGACTGTTGAGTTACTCCAGCACTTTGTGCCCTCTTCAGAATTATATGTTTCAATAAGATCACCTTTAATTCTTCTAAACTCCAGAAGCCAAATCTATGCAATCATTCCTCACACACTGAGTTCACTCTGCTCTTTCATTCTCCCTTGGGTCCTACCATTCATTGCGTTTATCCTAACCTTATTAATCCTTCCATAACACATCACCTCATAGTTTTCAAGAATCCATACCATCCATCGTTCATCTGCCTATCAACAATCATCATGCTCTTGAACACTACTAACACCAACTTAGCTACGAACTACAAACTGGCTTGGTTGCTCTAAGGACTTATGCTTTTAAGCACCAATATTGGCGTTTTTAATGTATTGAATCTTTTTAGTTTATAATGTTATCCATGATTATTGTGTTTCCAAACCTGTTAAGCTGCTGTAAGTAAGAATGTCATTGTTTCATTATGGCACAACTCATTTATTTCTCTCTCTTGACCACATGATTGATATTATTCTGAAGCCAAAGACTAATCTTACCATCACCGACACCATTATTTTGCATTATCTCTTCATTTAAACAATATGTAATGTTTTTCTCTTCTTCCTGCAAAAATTGATAACCTTTTAATTCTACAAATTAAACTTCCTCTTTCCAATTTTTGCACTTTTGCTTAATTTTTGCATACTTCTTGATCACCCTCACGTTGCTTTCCCACCATCTGAGTATTGTCAGTACATTTGGCTACAGTACACTTGTTCCATTCATCTGAATCGTTAAAGTAGATTGTAAATATCTGAGGCCTCAGCTTTGATCCCTGTGGTACCCCTTTAGTTACAGCTTGCCAGCTCGCAAAAGACGCATTTATCCTTGAATCAGTTTTGTCTGAAGTCATGGAAGAAGCTAACTGTCTTTCAATTAATAGAAGAACTTTTGCCCTTCGCGTGAGTTGGAGTCTTTGAAAGAGGGAGAACATTGGAAGGAACAATAAAACCTAATGCAAACCAAGGCCTCTTTAACTACCAGAGACCTCGGAGATTCCTAGATCTTACTTAGATCTCTGGCGTTCAGTGGTAAATATTTTTTTAAATTGCTGAAGAAAAGCCAGATTCATTTGTGTTCTAAACACAGACAAATGGACTATTTATAGAACCAGAAAGAATCTGGAAATAATCCAACTGCCTCTGGCTCGCCTGCCAATAGCACGCAAATTTGACTAGTTTTATCCTTCTGAATGTTTGGCTTTGAGGTTTTATGATTTCCCTGAGAAATTCTAGACACACAGGTTAATGTCGGCACATCATATCCCTGCCCATGTTTGCTTATGCTGCTAATAAAACTTGGTGTTGCCCTAAGTTAATTCGAACATCTTTTATCCATTCAATCAAATCCCCCGGCACGTATTGAACCAAATTGATTTATCTCCCTAACTAAAACTATTGCCTTGACTGCTACCCAATTTTCATTCACACTTTCAAATTTAACATGCAGAACGTCTTTAGTTCGCACAAGTGGTTAGGAACTAGATTGCTTTACCTTGGGGATTAGTAGAGGCAGATCCCATTGTAACATTCGAAATAGAGCTGGGTCTGTACCTGAAAGGAACACATAACCCCCTCTCCCCCCCCTACAATCAGACTGAAGAAGGGCACCCACCCAAACCGTCACCTATCCATTTTCTCTGGATATGCTGCCTGACCCATTGAGTTACTCCAGCCTTTCATATCTATCTTTGGTATAAACTAGCATCTCCTGTTCCTCTTTATTTTACTAAGCAGAGCTATGGGGAGAGGGCGAGGATTGGGACTATTTGGATTCCTCTTGTGCACATCCCTCTTGTTCTTAACAACTCAAAACGTAACTTATCCATTTTCTCCAGAGATGTTGCCTGAGCCGCTGAGTTACTCCAGCCTTTGTGTCAATCTTTGGTATAAATAAGCATCTGCAGTTCCTTTTTATTGCATGAGCAGGGCTATGGGGGGAAAACAATGGAGAGGGACTATTTGGATCCCTCCATTGTACACATCCATTATACTGTAGATCCAATGTGTCAAACAGACCATGTGCTGTAACTTTTCCATAATTCTGTGAATTTCAGTCCCAAGAATTTATCCCTTTCTTTAAGGAACTAATCTAGATCTGCTTCCATTATTGCTCTTAATTAACAGCCTCCAGCCTCAGGAAATGCTCCCGCTGACTCTCTTCATTCTAAGGCAATGATTTAGGATTTATGCTCTCCAATTACTGATGTGAAAAACAACATTGTTCTTTTTGGGGTCTTGCTGTGCACAAATTAGCTGCTGCATTCCTAACATTGCAACAGTGACTAAAGGGCGCCGTTGATTGTAAAATGCAATGGTTCATCCTGAAATATTGAAGAGTGGAGAGGGGAGGCAAGTTGATCATTTAAGCAACGTAATCGAGAGTACGTTTCAGCAGATGTTTCATTTAAAACAGGCAGCCAGGTTTCACTGGCCTTGGGAGTCACTTGCTGAAGGTCGGTGAGAGACAGAAGCAATAACAGCACAGCTGGTGGTTCAGCTAGTCTGTAGCAGAATTCTCCCCTGTTCAGAGTCCTGTTCAATGCTGACTTTTCAAGTAGCATCATCGAAACTGGTCCTTATTGCATTGCCTAATGCAAATTATCTTCTGTATTTTGTACACTGCAACTGTGATTGTTTTAGACAGAATTCATTAAGAATAAAGTACCTTGGAACCTGCTGAGATCATGAAATTATCACTTTTCATTGTTCACCGAATGAAAGTTTCACTCCCCACTCCGTATTATAACTCTAATACAAATTCTTAACTCTTCACCAACTTTTCAAGTTCAAGTTCAAGTTTAGTTTATTCGTCACATACACATACGAGATGTGCAGTGAAATGAAAAGTGGCAATGCTCGTGGATTGTGCAACAAAACAAACAAACAAACTACAAACAGAATGGAACAGAATCACATATTCACATATTACATATTTGTGGGAAGAAAGAAAATGAAAAAAACAGCAATTTTAAAAAACAGTAAAATGGTACAGTAAAGTTGGTCCCTGGTGAGATAGGAGTTTACAGTCCTCATGGCCTCTGGGAAGAAACTCCTTCTCATCCTCTCCGTTCTCACAGCATGGCAACGGAGGCGTTTGCCTGACCGTAGCAGGCAAACGAAAGCAGAAGAAAGAATAGACCCTCACACCTGGACATAATCAATCTACACACCAGAAATAAAATTTCCTTCATCTCCATTTTGGCTAATCCCTCGTCTAATCGAGGTAGTTTGAGGCAGGGACTACCGCAACAATTAATAAACATTTCGACAGGTACATGGATAGGATAGGTTTAGAGGGATATGGTACAAATGCAGGCAGGTGGGACTAATGTAGATAGGGCACATTGGCCTGTGTGGGCAAGTTGGGCTGAAGGGCCTGTTTCCACGCTGTATGACTCTATGTCTCCCTGATTCAATGACTCCTCGGGATTATTATACTTCAATCAAGTCCCTTCTCCCACTCTTTGCACTTCTGTTACATTTCACTAACTTACTCCAGCACCAGCCTAACCTACTCCACCTGAGCCTGATGAGACTCCACTATGCATGTGGGGTTTGATGCTGACCAGGTGTAAAGAATGATTAAACGTTTGGGCTGGGTTGGGTCAGCCCCTGCAAGCTGAGCTGATGGCTTTCTGCAGGTCAGTGTGGTTTGCTCTCTATTACTGGCATGTGAAGAACGTGTTTCAACTTGTTCCACATAGCCTGTTTCAGTTCATAATTACCCAGCTATGAGTTTAGTTGGATTGGCCATGGTCGGATTTTTAATTTTAGTTTAGTTTAGAGATACAGCATAGAAACAGGCCCTTCGGCCGACCGAGTCCACTTCGACCATCGATCACCCGTTCACACTAGTTCTATGTTATCCCACTTTCTCATCCACTCCCTACACACTAGGGGCAATTTACAGAGGCCAATTAACCTACAAACCCACAGCACTTAGGGATGTGGGAGGAAACCGGAGCATCTGAAGGAAACCCATGGTCACATGGAGAACATGCGGTGCAAACTCCACACACCGACAGCACCCAAGCTTAGGATCAAACCAGCTGTGCCACTGTGCTGCCATTATACCGAAGCAGATCTCAGTGTAAATAGCTTTTCAGTGGAACAATTCAAAAATTGAAAACAAAAATATTACAATGCTGGAACACTCAGCAAGTCAGGTAGATTAGATTAGATTAGATTAGATTAGATTAGATTAGATTAGATTCGTTTATTGTCATTCAGACCTTTCGGTCTGAATGAAATTTCGTTTCCCTGCAGTCATACATATAATAAAAAATGACAAAAACACACAATCAACACAAATTTAACATCCACCACAGTGAGTTCACCAAACACCTCCTCACTGTGGTGGAAGGCAAAATCTTAAAGTCTCTGTCTCTTCCCTCTTTGTTCTCCCTCTGCGCCGAGGCGATCCAGGCTCCAGATGTTGTGACCCCACCGGGTGATGGTAAATTCCGCGGCTCAACCGTGCTCCGCGAACGGGCCGGTTCAAACTCCGCGGGTGGTCGCTGCCGCCGCCACAGCTCCGAGTCAGAGTCGGGTCTCCGCTGCCGCCGCCACAGTTCCGGGGCCGAGTCGGGTCTCCGTTGCATGTGTGGAAATAGCATGTGTGGAAATAGAAACAGGGTTATGGTAAAGGTGGAAGGCCCTTCATTAAACATGAGGGTCATCAGATGAAGGGCTTTCAACCTGAATTGTTGAATCCGTTTCTCTTTCCACAGCTATGTGTTGTTTTTTGAACTTTTTTTCTGTCTGACCCGCTGAGTTATTCCAGCACTTTGGGTCTAACTCAGATTCTTTTGAATATCTGTAAGTCAGAAGTGGATAGATTCTCGAAGAACAATAGGGTGAATCAGAGGTTGATGGGAATGTAGCATTGAGGTTGTAATTGAATTGGCCATGATCTATCAAATAGTTGTACAAGACCGTGAGGCCACTTTTGGAGTATTGCGTTTAGTTTGGTCATCCTGCTGTAGGAAGGATGTCGTTAAGCTGGAAAGAATGCAGAGAGGATTTATGAGGATGTTGTCAGGACATGAGAGCCTGATCTATAGGGAGAGGTTGGACTAGCTAGGACTTTACTCCTTGGAGCGCAGGAGGCTAAGGGTGATCTTATAAACGTGTATACAATCATGAGAGGATAGATAGGGTGAATGCTTGGAGTCTTTTACCCAGAGTATGGGAAGAAAGAACCAGATGAGATAAGTTTAGGTGAAGGGAAAGATTCAATAAGAACCTGAGAGACAACATTTTCACACAGAGTGTGATGAGTATATGGAATAAGCTGCCAAAGGAAGTAGTTGATGTAGGTACTATAACAGCATTTAAAAGGCATGTTATCAGATGCATGGATAGGAAAGGTTCAGAAGGATATGGGACCAACACGGGCATGTGGGACGAGCGTAGATGGCTCATTTTGGTCAGTGTGGACAAGTTGGGCCAAAGGGCCGGTTTCGTGAGGTATGACTTTTTGACTATATGACTCTGAAAACGGACATGAGGGTCTGAATAATCTTCTCCTGCTCATAATTAATTCGTGTGTAAATAATCCCCTTTTAAAGTTTGCAATTTGGTCTGACTTTCTCCTCTGCGTTTGTGACTATAGACCTGACTTCCAAGCCTAAAATCACGACTCACCACAGAAAATGCACATTTTTTTTTTTTTTTTCGTTCTGGGATAAAATGTCTGTCTTTCTTGATCAGCGTGTGGTTTAAAATAAAACCGCAGACGACACACAGAGAGAATCATTTCTGTTAGAGTTTAAGCCAGCTCGCCAGCACATTTGCAACTGTGTAAATGCTTGCAAAAAATGTAACTGTAAATGGGACATCTTGATTGGAAAAGACCACTTGGGTTAGAAGCATCACATCTCAAGTTGTCCTTTGTGGTACAGCAGGTGCTCTCTCATCAAACATTTGGATGCTTTAGACTTTAGAGATACACTGTGGAGACATGCCCTTCAACTCACCATGTCCACACCAACCAGCGATCATCCCATACACAAGCACTATCCTACACACTAGGAACAATTCACATTTTTTACAATAGCCAATTAACCTACAATACCCGCACGTCTTTGGAGCATGGGAGAAAACCGGACCACCCGGAAAAAGCACATGCAGTCACAGGGAGAACCTCCTTCAGGGAGAACATACAAACTCCACTGGGAGAAGGTACAAATGCTTCTATCCCAGCCAACTTCATTCAAAATCTGGAAGCTTTAGATAGTGTAAATAAGGGGAGACCTCACAGTCAAGAATGTTATAACCAACGCATTCAGACTTAAAGGCAGTGGCAAAAATACCAGGAGCAAGATAATGACGAGGTGCCTGAGTTATTGGGAGAAATTGAGCATGCCAGCAATTTGTTTCTCAGAGCACAGGAAGCTAAGCGGTGATCTCATAGTGTTAAATTAATTAAAACAATCATGTGTTAAAATAAAAGGATCCTGACCCAAAATGTCACTTATCCTTGTTCTCCAGAGATGGTGCCAGAACAATTAAATTAATTGTAACAAAGAACTGCAGATGCTGGTTTACCAAAGGAAGACACAAAAGAAAAAGTTATTTCAGCATTTTTTGTCTTTCAATTAAATTCATAATTGCAGCAGCATAACAGGCCGGCAAACAAGAGATTACACATAATAAACAGAGAGATACACACAGAGATAACACATAATAAAATTACGTGCTGCACACATGTGCAAGATGCTGAATGTTATGGATTGGCAAGGTCCACTGTGGGACACCCTGAAGCTCAATGTAGGCAGCTCAAGGGGTCTCTGGAAAAGGCCACAGGTTAAAATCTTCTCCATTGCACAGAGGGGGTAGAACCTGTGTGAAAAAAAAACTCCTGGACATATCGTCAGAAAAGAAATATTGAAGTCATGATGAAGAAGCAAGGAACTGTAGATGCTGTTTCACAGAACAGGGCACAATGTACTGGAGTAACTCGGTGGCTCAGGCAATGTCTCTTCTTTGGCAATGTCTCATTCTTGCTTTCACTCCATGCTAGTGGATGGTTGAGGAATGGCAAATGAAATATAAATTGGAGAAATATGAGGTCATTCACTTTGGTAGAAGAAGTAGAAAAGATAAGTTACTTTAGAGAGATGGAAAGATGTTGGTGTTTGGTAGACCTGGGGATTTTTGTACATGTTTCATTGAAAGATGCAGCAAGCAATTATGAGAACAAGTGGCATGTTGACCTTTAGTGCAAGAAGATTTGAGTGTAAGAATAGAGAAAGATTGCTCTAATTATAAACAGCTATGGTATGACCACATTTGGAATACTGTGTACAGATCTGGTCTCCACAACTATGGAGGGATAAAAGTGTGTTTGAGGGCATACAGTGAAGGTTCACCAGATTGATTTCTGCATTCATTGCATGAGAAAAGATCAAGCAGACTTGTGACTCAAGAAAAGATCTTACTGAAATGTACAAAATTCATACGGGGCTTGACAGGGTAAATGTGATAATAATGTTTTCAACTGACTGCGGTGTCTAGAACCAGGGATCTCAGCCACTAAATAAAAGGGCGGCCATTCATAAATGAGATGGGGGGATAAATGTCTTCATCCTGTGGAGGATGAATCTCTAGTATTCTTTACTTAATTGGGCTCACTCACTGCATATACTCAAAGTAGAGACCAATATATGTTTAGATACAAAGGGAATCAATAGTCAATAGTCAAGAGATGTGGGGGGTTTTGAAGGAACTGGTGCTGAGATGTATGGTCAGCTATGATAACATTAGGTTTGGCAGAACATCTGGCAATCTGTATATTCTTATTTTATGGGGGGGAAAGGCAAGTAAAGTGGAAAAGAAGCCACTCCACTTCCCTTTTTTCCCCAACACCAGATCCATTCTAGGGTCCCGTAACTATGTTAGCATCCTGAGCAAGTAACATATGTAATAACAGTTAAATTCTGTAGAGGGGGTTTACTGAAGAATCTACTTGTTGACTGAGAAACTGGATTACTAATGCACGCTAGTGCTGCTCCAGATGAGACTGTTCAGTACTTTAACTGACATTTGAAAGTTTAACACTATAATACCGCTATGGGATGTTTTACAGCAACGACGGCCTTTTATTCTGTTTCTTGTGAAATTATAAATTGAGTGTTGGGTGCAAGTCTGCAACTGGTGATACAATTATTGTATGCAGGGTTAATATTGTATCCAGAGTGAAAATGAATGAAAGTACATGTTGTTATGTCTCATTCGAGTGAATCCATAATCCAGATTAGTGAGGTACAGTGGTTATATCGCTGCACTAGTAATTCAAGCACCGGCTGCCTGACCTGCTGGGTGCTTCCACAATCTCCTGTTCTTATTTTAGAAAAGAGAGTGTTTTCTAAAATATGGAGGCTCCCTGAGAGAGACAAGGAGATGGGGAATTGTCACCTGCAATTGGCTGGTCAATTGCAAATCTCTGTTCAACAGGAAATAGGTAGGCATTGATACCAAGTAGAACTTAGTAAAGATAGACAAAAAGTGCTGAGCTATAGGGAGAGGTTGAGCAGGACAGGACTATATTCCTAGGAGTGCAGGAGGATTAGGGGTGATTTTATAGAATAGGGGAATCAAGAACCAGAGGACATAGGTTTAAGATCCATTCTAGTGTTGAAGATTTAAGAGGAACCTGAGGGGTAACCTTTTTTACACAAAGCGTGATGGATGTCGGGAATGAGCTGGCAGAGGAGGTAGTTGAGGCAGGTTAAGTGATGATTAAGGAACATTTAGACAGGTACATGGATAGGACAGGTTTAGAGGGAAATGGGCCAAACGCAGGCAGGCGGGACTTATGTAGATGGGACACATTGGTCAATGTGGGCAGGTTGGGCTGAAGGGTGTAGGAAAGAACTGCAGATGCTGGTTTTAATCGAATGTAGACACAAAATGCTGGAGTTCGTTCGCTCGTGTGTCAGACGATGTATAGCTCATTGTTGGCTTCCGTCATCGTCCAACATGTTGACAGAATTGGTCGCCCGACGCGTCACAGAGTGCATCGTGTCGGGATCGCCATGAGAAGGTTTCACCGCTGGAGTAACACAGCGAGACAGGCAGCATCTCTGGAGAGAAGGAATGGGTGACGTTTGGGGTCGAGACTCTTCCTCAGACTGATGGTAGGGCAGTGGGCAGGACAGAGATAGAATGTAGTCGGGGCCAGTAAGACTGGTGGGCGAACTGGAAAGGAGAGGGAAAGCAAGGCCTATTTGAAGTTAGAGAAGTCAATGTTTATACCGCTGGGGTGTAAGCTACCCAAGCGAAATATGAGGTGCTGTCCCTCCAATAAGGCGCTGGGCCTCACTCTGACAATGGAGGAGGCCCCGGACAGAAAGGTCAGATTGGGAACAGGAGGGGGAGTTAAAGTGATGAGCAAACGGGAGATCAGGTAGGTTAAGGTGGACTGAGCGGAGGTGTTCAGCGAAACGATCGCCGAGCCTGCGCTTGATCTCGCCGATGTACAGAAGTTGACACCTGGAACAGCGGATACAGTAGATGAGGTTGGAGGAGGTGCAAGTGATCCTCTGTCTCACCTGAAAAGACTGTCGAGGTCCTTGGATGGTCGTGGGGGGAGTTTTAATCTACAATTAGAGGGAGTAGGGAAAATCGGAAGTTTCAATATTACAGTTGAACAAAGGGGACTATGGAGGCATGAGGGAGGAGCTGGCCAAAGTTGACTGGAAAGATACCCTAGCAGGGATGACAGTGGAACAACAATGGCAGGTATTTCTGGGAATAATACAGAATGTGCAGGATCATTTCATTCCAAAGGGGAAGAAAGATTCTAAGGGGAGTAAGGGGCGATCATGGCTGACAGTATAAAAATAAAAGAGAAGTATAACATAGCAAAGATGAGCGGGAAGCCAGGGGATTGGGAAAGAGCAACAGAAGATAACTAAAAAGGCAATACGGGGAGAAAAGATGAGGTACGAAGGTAAGCTAGCCGAGAATATAAAGCAGGATAGTAAAAGTTTCTTTAGGTATGTGAAGAGGAAAAATTTAGTTAAGACCAAAGTTGGACCCTTGAAGACAGAAACAGGTGAATGTATTATGGGGAACAAGGAAATGGCAGACGTGTTGAACAAGTACTTTGGATCTGTCTCACTAAGGAAGACACAGACAATCTCCCAGATGTACTAGTGGCAAGAGGACCTAGGGTGACGGAGGAACTGAAGGAAATTCACATTAGGCAGGAAATGGTGTTGGGTAAACTGATGGGACTGAAGGCTGATAAATCCCCAGGGCCTGATGGTCTGCATCCCAAGGTACTTAAGGAAGCAGCTCTAGAAATTGTGGACGCATTGGTGAACATTTTCCAATGTTCTATAGATTCTGGATCAGTTCCTGTGGATTGGAGGGCAGCTAATGTCATCCCACTTTTAAGAAAGGCGGGAGAGAGAAAACGGGGAATTATAAACCAGTTAGCCTGATATCGGTGGTGGGGAAGATGCTGGCGTCAATTATAAAAAATGAAATAGTGGCACATTTGGATGGCAGTAACAGGATTGGATGGATTTACGAAAGGGAAATCATGCTTGACTAATCTTCTGGAAGTTTTTGACAATGTAACTAGAAAAATGAACAATGGAGACCCAGTGGATGTAGTGTACCTGGACTTTCAGAAAGCCTTTGATAAGGTCCCACGTAGGAGATATGTGGGCAAATTTAGAGCACATGGTTTTTGGGGGTAGGCTACTGACATGGATAGAAAATTGGTTGGCAGACAGGAAATAAAGAGTAGGGATTAACTGGTCCCTTTCAGAATGGCAGGCAGTGACTAGTGGGGTACCACAAGGCTCGGTGTTGGGACCGCAGCTATTTACAATATACATTAATGATTTAGATGAAGGGATTAAAAGTAACATTAGCAAATTTGCAGATGACACAAAGCTGTGTGGCAGTGTGAACTGTGAGGAGGATGCTATGAGGATGCAGGATGACTTGGACAGGTTGGGGGAGTGGGCAGATGCATGGCAGATGAAGTTTAACGTGGATAATTGTGAGGTTCTCCACTTTAGTGGCAAAAACAGGAAGGCAGATTATTATCTGAATGGTGACAAGTTGGGAAAAGGGGAAGTACAACTAGATCTGGGGGTACTTGTTCATCAGTCACTGAAAGTAAACATGCAGGTACAGCAGGCAGTGAAGAAAGCTAATGGCATGTTGACCTTCATAACAAGAGGAGTTGAGTATAGGAGCAAAGAGGTCCTTCTGCAGTTGTCAGGGCCCTGGTGAGACCACACCTGGAGTATTGTGTGCAGGTTTGGTCTCCAAATTTGAGGAAGGACATTCTTGCTATTGCAGGAGTGCAGCGTAGGTTCACGCGGTTAATTCCTGGGATGGCAGGACTGTCAAATGTTGAGAGAATGAAGCGACTGGGCTTTAGAAGGATGAGAGGAGATCATATTGAAACATATAAGATTATTAAGGGATTGGACACGCTAGTGGCAGGAAACATGGGGGAGTCCAGAACCAGGGGCCACAGTTTAAGAATAAGGGGTAGGCGATTTAGAACGGAGATGAGGAAAAACTTTTTCACGCAGAGAGTTATGAATCTGTGGAATTCTCTCCTCAGAAGGTAGTGGAGGCCAATTTTCTGGATGTTTTCAAAGTTAGATAGAGCTCTTAAAGATAGCGGAGTCAAAGGATATGGGGCAGGATTGTGGATAATCAGCCATGATCACACTCGAAGGGCCAAATGGCCTATTCCTGCACTTATTATCTATTGTCTATTGTAAAGGGACAGGTGTTGCATCTCTTGCGGTTGCAGGGGAAGGTACCTGGGGAGGGGGTAGTTTGGGTGGGGAGTTGCGGAGGGAACGGTCTATGCAGAAAGGGGTGGAGATGGAAAGATGTGGCCAGTAGTGGGATCCCGTTGAAGGTGGCGAAAGTGTTGGAGGATTATATGCTGTATGCCACAGCTGATGGGGTGGAAGGTGAGGACAAGGGGGACTCTGTCCTTGTTGTGAATGGGGGGAGGGGGAGCAAGGGTGGAGCTGCGGGATGAAGAGCCTGTTTCCACACTGTATGACTCTATGCTAGAGTATCTCAGCAGGTCAGGCAGCATTACCAGAGAAAAACGACAGGTGACGTTCTGGGTCGAGACCCTTCTTCTTAGTATTGTTCTCCATACTTACTTTACACTTTCATTCTTTGCTGTGTCATTTATCTTTTGAACGCAACTGAATCTTGACCTGATCAATAAGGAAGAGCAGGAGAAGGTAGCTTCTCTTTTTCAGAGAATCCCAAGTGGAAAATTTCACAGAGAAAATTATCAGTTAGGTATTGTAGAGAGAACTGTGTAGCCTAACTTAAAAGGCAATTTATAGCAAAATAAAATTGCCGTTGCGGTTGAGACGAGCTTACCCCTCAATCAGTGGCTCATTCTGTAGGATGATCCATTGTCTGCTCATGCATGGTGGTTGCTCTAATTGCATGGAAAGACTCAAAATTGCCGATATTACACCAAATAGCACCTTCAGTAAATGAACCACATAAAGTCATATACACGTGCCAAATTTAACATGACAAGATGTTCACACAAGTCATGAATCTTCCTTTGTCTACATGAAGGGTCGGACCCAGTGCACTGTCATAATAACCCTTGAACTAGCTAAACAAACGTCATGGTTGATGTCTGGCATACACCGTCAGTGGAGGCATATGCTCTCACGTCATTTAAGAAGGATCTAGACAGGTATCTGAATTGGCAAGACATAGAATGTTATGGATCTAATATGGGTAAGTAGAATTGTGTTGATCGGTACAATGGGTGGCACAACCGTGGTGGGTGGGAGGATCTATTTCTGTGCTGTATTGCTTTATGACTCACATCCTAATTATAATCCTATCTCAATGACAGAACACCGTGGTCCATCTACTGTACCTCATAGACTTGTTTTATTTTCCTAATTGTGTTTTGCACGAATGTCTTAGTTTTTTCTGTACAGTCTTCTTTCTTTCAGAAACCTTATGTAATTTATGTATAATTTAGATATAACTTGTTTTTGTCTTTGCCTGATTCTATGTGTCTGTGTGCCTGTAATGCTGCAGCAAGCAAGCTTTTCATTATACTTGTACCTCACTGCACGAGCACATGACGAAGTTAATCTGGCTTTAATTTGACCACTTTAGTAGTGTGCAGCAGTTTAAAGTGTCAAATGTTCTTGTTTATTCTGATGAGGTAACTTGTATACAAATTATCAGTACAAACCTTAACACTAATATTAACATTTGTTCTTGGGCAGACACGAGAGAATGCGGAATCTGAAGCAAAAACCAAAACCAAGCTTCCGGCAAAAATCGGCAGGTCAAGCAGCATCTGTGGGTGGAAAGGAATGTTTCTGATCAAATCCCTGCATCAGGACACACAGATCCAGGAAACACACTAAAAAACATAAATTATACAAATGATATGTAAATTTCACATAGATTCTGCAAGTCTGTAAAAAATAAAAAATACCAGGCAATTGTGCAAAACAATCAGAAAAAAAGCAAGTCTATGGTAATACAAGAGGTCCGTGGTGTTCGGTTGTCGAGGTAGAATGAAGCTTGTGCAGGTCCGTTTAAAAACCTAATGGTTGTAGTCATACAGCTATACAGTAAGGAAACAGGCCCTTTGGACCGACCTTGTCCATGCTGATCTAGTTGGCATGTTGGGCTAGACCAATTTTTCCTCCATTTGGCCCATACCCTATAACCCCTTCCTATCCATATCTTGGATGTCCAAATCTTTTTTTTAAGTTGTAATTGTATATGCTTCTATAGTTTCTTCTGGCACAAAGGTTCCTGAATCCAGTGGTATGGGGCTTCAGGCTTCTGCACCTCCTGGTTGAAGAGTAGCAATGAGGAGAGACATGGTGGGGATACTCAATGATAAACGTTAGACTTCACAGATACAGCGTGGAAACAGGCCCTTCGGCCCACCAAGTCCGCAGCGACCAGTGATCACCTGCACACTAGCACTATCCTACACACTAGGGACAATTCACAATTTACAGAAGCCAATTAACCTACAAACCTGTATGTCTTTGGAGCGTGGGAGGGAACTTGAGCACCCGGAGAAAACCCATGCGGTCACAGGGAGAATGTACAAACTTCGTACAGACAGCACCTGCAGTCGGCATTAAACTCGGGTCTGGCGCTGTTATGCAGCAACTCCACCACTGCGCCACCGTGAAGCTTCCAATCCCAATTAGACTGCATCCCAATAGATGCTGCCTTCTTGAGGCAGCGCCTCATGTAAATGCTTTCAATGGTGATGAGGGTTGTACCTGTAATGGACTGGACTATTTCCACCACTCTTTGCAGCCTTTTGAGTTCCTATGCATTTTATGACATAAAATGGTGCAGGAGAGAGGTGACTTGTTGCAGGCAGCAAGCAGAAGCAAACTTGCTTGATCACGTATCATTTTAAGCGCTTTATCATGATCTAAATCTTGAGAAGTTTAAAAACTAAACTGTGCAAAGTACAAAAGGAGAGATAAAGAATCTTTCCCCTTTCACACCTCTCCTAGAGCAAGGACCCTCCTGCAATGAATCATGCCCCACATGGCACCAGCTCCCTGGCTCAAACTGCTGATGGTCCAATATCTGGTGAACTCACACACAGGGAGAGTCACAGGAAAAGGAATTCGAACAAATAATAGCCTTTTGACTGAATGCAGACAGGACATGCTAGAACTGGTGACCCAGTCAAATAGTTACTGTGGAATGAATGCGCAGTTAAATGTCAACCGTATCTTTGGGGCTAAATGAATGCCAGTCCTGGATTTGCAGCAACATTTCCTACCTAAAGATCAGTTGCATACAAATGCTGCCCAGTGTAGATTTATCAGTTCATTCATACTACATTATCAAAACCGTCACCATTCAGATGGAAGGGAAGATAATACCGAAGAAAGAATGGCTATTAACCTTTGACCCCATCACGTGATTGCTATTCATGGCGAATCTTTGCTGAGCCTGCAATTCCACCATCAATTAAATGCATTTCTCTGTCTACATGGTCTTGAATTTGAATCTCAGCCTGTGTCTGTGCCTATGTTAACTG
The DNA here is from genome assembly GCF_010909765.2 of Amblyraja radiata. NCBI lineage: Eukaryota > Metazoa > Chordata > Chondrichthyes > Rajiformes > Rajidae > Amblyraja > Amblyraja radiata. Next base: position 29,207,443 of record NC_045973.1, read on the forward strand.
ACACGGGTGAGTTACAAATTAGCTACTGTTACTGGAGCACATCCTGGAATGGTGGTGGGCAAGGGTGTATCGGTAGGACTGGTCCATAAGACCATAAGACATAGGAGCAGAATTAGACCATTCAGCCCATCAAGTATTCTCTGTCCTTCAACCATGGCTGAAATTCAACCATTCTTCTGCCTTCTCCCCATAACCTTTGACGTCCTTCCTAATCAAGAACCTATCTATCTCTGCCTTAAAAATACCATGTCGGCCTCCACATCCATCTGTGGCAATGAATTCCACAGAATCACCACCCTCTGGCTAAAAAAAATTACTCATCTTCATTTTGAAGGCACTGTATGTCCTTTCATTTTGAGGCTGTGGCCTCTGGATCTAGACTCCCCATTACTGGAAACATCTTTTCCACATCCATGCTACCTTGGCCTTTCATTATCTGGTGGGTTTCAATGAGATCAAAGCAGTGCGGCCTTGTTTGAAATCATCATTTAAATGGCATAAATATAATGTACTCACTAAAATAAATCCAACAAGGTATTCAGGAGAAACTCCTTTAACCAGAGAGTAGTCATAACGTAGAGTTGAATAATTGAGGTGAGTAGCACGGATGTATTTAAAGGGAGGCTTGATAAGCATGTGCGTGTGTGTCTGTGTGTGAGTGTAAGAGAGTGAGAGTAAGAGAGTGTGCGGGAGAGAGACCGAGTACGAGAGAGGATGTGAGAGAGACAGAGGGAATGCGAGAGAGAGAATGCCTGCTAGAGTGCGAGAGAGAGTGTGGGAGTGCGAGAGAGTGTGAGAGAGAGAAAATGACAGGGAGCGAGAGAGAGAGAGAGAGAGAGAGAGAGAGAGAGAGAGAGAGAGAGAGAGAGAGAGAGAGAGAGAGAGAGAGAGAGAGAGAGAGAGGGAGTGAGACAGAGATCAATGGGGCATGATCTACTTGGGCTGAAGGGCATGTTTCCACGATACTAAGTGTTCTGATCCGAAACGTCACCTATCCACGTTCCCCAGAGATACTGTCTGAACCACTTACTCAAGCACTTTGTGTCTTTTTCCATGGTGCTACTTGTGTGTAATCCTACAGTCAGAACTCCTCTTCCACTAATTAATGTCCTAATTCTTTCTGCATGAGTTTGTCCAACTTTATTTCCCAGGTCAGACACAATCCCTGCCTCACTGTTAATCCTTGCTCTTTACCTGGGAACTGAATTTCTAAGCTTCAACGCTCATTCCTCACCTACATTACTGATTCTTTTTTTTTAAATATAGTTATTTTATTATTTATGTTCTATTTTCTAAAAAAATGTACAAAGAGATAGCTTTTTAGAAGTCATCATAAAATCAAATTGGTACATTAACAGCCTGAGTATCTAATATTGAATGCAAGTTTCGACAAAGTGCTGGAGTAACTCAGCAGGTCAGTCAGCATCTCTGGAGGTCATGAATAGGTGACATTTTGGATCGGGGCCCAGATCCTCCTGTACTTTGTGTTTTATTTTTGTAAAGCAGCATCTGCAGTTCCTTGCATCCACATTGGTTACAAGATTTTCAGCAATGGAAATCAAGTATATTAATGAGTACACTAATTATTCCATTTGATATTTGAAAATTAATCTTTTCTTTTATAAATATCATAAACAATCAACTAGATATTTCAACAATATCAAATGAAAACAGAGAAATAACAAAGGTTGATAATCTTTCATAGAATTATTCTGACCTGAAATCTCAACTTTCTCCCCACTCCTGCTGGGTGTTTCCAATTAATGGAATAGTTGAGAAAATACTTCTTCACCCTGAGGATCGGAGGTTGTGGAGGAAGGGTAGTTGCAGAAAGCATTGAAATATTCAAGGGGAATGTGACTGAACAGGATGGAAAGGAAATGTTAGCTTTATGTGTGTACATCATTAATACCAGCATAGTTCAGTTGTGCCAAATGGCCTGATCACAACTACCTTGATGCATTTCATTGGGATATTTATCCACTGCCACTCATTAACAGTGATGAACGGTTTGTGTCTCATTCATGTAATTTAGTCAACACAATGGACTCAGATGCTAATCCTCTCGCCCCTTCCATATAAAACGGTGGAATGAGGTGGGGAGGGGAGATGATCCTATGGTTGGTAATTTGCGGTCATTTTCCATTCATTACTACTCCAGCACTGACCCTGCCTGAAATGCCGCCCCCTGCGTGATTGTGGGCCATCAGCCTTTTTCATGTATCGTTGATGGAAAATATACATTCTCTGGTTCGCTTATTAATTAAAAGAGAATTATTAGTTGCAGATGGTGAAATTACACATTCAGGAGTTGAGGCAACACATGGTGGCACCTCATTTACCACCTGAACAACAGATGTGTTAGTATATTAATATGGTGATTATACAAATAACCCCTTCATTACAAAATGAACAAGGGCAACTCCTTAAGGGAGTTATTACTATTGTGCTGCGACTCTGAAAAATGTCCTTTAAAAATGTGCCATTTCTTTTCCAGCTTCATTTAACCATTACAAGCCCAGGAGCACTTATGTGACCAGAGAGTGGGGAAGAATTGAAAATAAACTATTGAGCAGTTAGGGAGGGATAAGATTGGGTAGTTTATAACACAACTGTATGAACATTGAATTCTTATGTAACTTAGGTAACCACTAGCAACCCTCTCCCCTTTCTCCCCCACACCCCCCATTTCTCACACATATTTCACCTCTCTCACACCTTCTGCTTTTATGTTCAGCCTTCGTTCCAACCATCTGCCTCCCTCACCTGTGTCCACCTATTACCTGCCACACTTTGTCCTGCCTCTCCTCTCCCCCCACCTACAATAGTCTGAAGAAGGATCCCGACCCTATTAATGTTCTCCAAAGATGCTGCCTGACTTGCTGAGTTACTCCAGCACTTCGTGCCCTTCTGAGATTAGAAACAGTTATTTTCATTAGGGATGAAGTTACAGGTTGGTGGACAAGTTGGCATGTCGTAGATTGTGGGGTTGAACGGCGTTGGAGAATGTGGGGCGGTGGGGGGGGGGGGTCTTAGTGCTGTTCAGTAGAGTGAGGCAAGTAAAACCAACTCACCCAAAGGTATCCTGATCCAGCGGTATACTTGCACAATCACATTGTCCCAGGAGGGCTTGTGCCTGCTTGCATCACGGTCTGTTTGGACAACACCCAGGAACGAAGGAGATTACAAAAAGTGATAAACACTGTCCGGTCCATCACAGGTGCTGAGTTCCCCAACATCGAAGGGATCTATGGGAGGCCGAATAGGCAGTCAGCATCATCAAGATCTTACACGTCCCTGGCTATACTCTCATTTCACTGCTGTCATCAGGAAGAAGGTACAGGAGTGTGAAAACCATGACATTCAAGTTCAAATGTTGTTTTGTATACTCACCAGGCAAATCATACCATACATAGGCTCAAACATATCATACATGAGTACACCAGGTTGTGCAATAAAAAGATAGGGGAGAGTGCAGTATATAGTGTTACAACTGCAGAGAAAGTGCAGATTAAAAAATTGCACGGAGCACAACAAGGTAGATTGGGAAATCAGAAATTCATCTTTAGCACATAGAGGCCAGTTGAAAAGACTGATAACAGTGGGAAAGAAACTGTTCTTGAATCTGGTGGTTCGTGCTTTCAAACTTTTGTATCTTCTGCCTGATGGGAGAGGGAAGAAGGGAGAGTGACTGTGGTGAAGGTGGTCCTCTATTATGTTGGCTGCTTTCCCAAGGCAGTGTACAGTATTGAGGGAGTGGAGGCTGGTTTGCATGATGGACAGAACTATGTCTCCAAACCTATGCCCTCTCCTCTCTGCCCCTTTTGCTTCCCCCTTCATTGTCTCTCCGTGCTAAGGCTTGTGTCTCTCATTGTGATGGAGACGCCCATGCATTAAGGAACCTTTGGCCTATGTCTGTTCACACAACAAGGAACTGACACCAGGATTATTCCTCTAACTATTAGGGGAAACGGTTAACCAGTCCATTTGCCAACACCAAGATCCGTTGTAGATAGACACAAAGTACTGGAGTAACTCAGCGGGCCAGGCAGCATCTCTCGAGAAAAAGGATAGGTAATGTTGAAGGGTCTCAACCCAAAATTTCACCCATCTATTTCTTCCAGAGATGCTACCTGACCCGCTGATTTACTTCAGCACTTTGTCTCTATCTTTGGTATAAACTAGCATCTGCAGTTCTTTGTTCCTTTGAAGGGTGGACATGTTGGTTGGCAGGTGCCCCCTATCAAAACCCAGCTGAAATAAGTCATAGGGTCATAAGTGAATAGAACTAGAATTAGGCCATTTGGCCCATCAAATCTACTCCGCCAGTCACTCATGGCTGATCTTTCTCTCCCTCCTAACCCCATTCTCCTGCCTTCTCCCCATAACTTCTGACACCTGTACTAATCAAAAATCTATCTCTGCCTTAAAAATATCTACTGACCTGATCTCAGCCATGATCATATTGAATGGCGGTGCAGGCTCGAAGGGCCAAATGGCCTACTCCTGCACCTATTTTCTATGTTTCTAACTGCGAAATGAAGTAGCAAATTATATAATGATTCAGCCTCATTGCATCTGAAAGTCGAATAAATTGTTAGGAGAATTAAATGTTTAGAATAAATGTTTGATAACAACCAGAAGTCCGGAACTCAGCAAGAAATGGAGTGTTTGGGCTGGATAGTTCTCTGGAGATTTGAAGCAGGATGTTTCAGATAAACAAATGCATTTGAATAGACCATCCTAGTGATTTGTGTATGTACAACTGGAGAGACCTACACATCGCTTGGGAATACCTTATTCGATGCTACTGTGGAGCTAAAGCGAGGTAAAGCATCTGAAGGCAATTATTTCAAAGCTAACTCTTTACACCACTGGATCATTTTCATCTGCCATAACGGGCATCAGTGTATATCACAGTTTTTGACTATAAGGGGCAAGTGACCAAAATATTATTAACTATGTATTCCTCTTGAACTCACACCTGTCCCGAGCCAACTGTCAGCGTATCAGGGAACCTCCTTGCCTGAGGTCATCTCTTTTCTTCACGATGAAGTTGTTGGAGTGGTTTTACTGGCTACAGACTAATGTGACTGTGCCATTACCATTGGTGAATGTGGCTGCTGGCCATGGACGTACAGTCAATGACAGCCTAGACACAAAGGGAAGCAGAGTGCTGCTGCAAAGTCCACAAGCACTGCCCTGTTGTCTGCTGCTGTCAGTGGGGAACGAGCTGCACTGCTCATGCCTGGGAAATAGTATTGATACACACAAAATGCTGGAGTAACTCAGCGGCTCGGGCAGCATCTCTGGAGAGCATGATTAGGTGACGTTTTGGGTTGGGACCCTTCTTCAGACTGATTGTGGGGGACAAAGAAAGGTCCTGTGCCCTCTAGTCTTTGATGTTTCCGCTCTCGGAAACCGTGTGGCTTTTCTCCGGGTGCAGCCACAAAATGCTGGAGTAACTCAGCGGGACAGGCAGCATCTCTGGAGAGAAGGAATGGGTGACGTTTCGGGTCGAGACCCTTCTTCAGATTGATCAGTCTCTACCTTCAATTTTGTCTCTATCTTCAATTTAAACCAGCATCTGCAGTTCATTCCTACACATTTTCTCCGGGTGCTCCAGTTTCCTCCCAACACTCTAATGTGAATGATGCGAGTGGAATAACATGGAGCTGGTGTACGGATGATCAATGATCGATGAGGACTCGGTGGGCTGAAGGGTCTGTTTTCTCGCTGTAGCTCTGAACTAAACTACACACGAGCACACAATCAACATAGAGATGGATGACTATCTCACCCTTATCACAGCTGTCCCGAGGGCAGCATGCGTTGGCTGTGAGATTACGAGGGAGGATCCGACAGAGAGGGGCCCCTCTCACTGTCAGCCATCCAAGATCTTGGTGGTCACTGGTGAGCTCTGATGATGGAACATTCTTCCAGATGATCTCAGCAATCTGCCCAGGGCAATCAGCCCAGGAATCCACCGTCTCTTTGACCCACAGTGCCTGCAGGCTGTTCCTTACTGACCACTGTTTGTTAAATTTGCAATCCAAGTTGTTTTTCTGAGCACTCAGTACTCGAGCTCAGGATCGAAACCCAGGTCTCTGGCGCAATGAAGCAACAGCTCACCAACTGTGTCGCCTGAAAATCCATTGATTCTTCCTAATCTGCACCATCAGTCACATCCTCAAGAAACTTCTTATTGCTCAATGAAAAGGGTATAAGTGGAATCCCGTGTGCCTTTAAACCTCACATAGATTAGGCTAGCAAAATTATCAACCTTACTTAGTGGGAAGAATTCCTGGAATACATGCACGATGGTTATCTTGAGATGCATCTTCTCGGACCATCCAAAGACAAGGCCATCCTAAACTGCAGTATCGTTTAATGAGAGAGGATTAATTGGCGTTCTTGTTGTGTGGGGAACTTTGGAGAAACAATAATCATAATATGATTGAATTTCTCATTACGATGGAGGGAAAAGTAGTGAATTCTAAGTCCTAAATCCTAACAAAGGAAGCTATAATGCAAGAGTTGGGTAGGATAAATTGGAGAACATTACTTATGAGGTTTAGTTTAGCTTAATTTAGAGATACAGCATGGAAACAGGCCCTTTGCCTCCTCCTCAATCATATTAATTTTATCACATCCTTTATTATAGATTCCAGTATTTTCCCTACTAATTCAATAACATTTTAGATATTAAATAAATCACTGAATAGCGATAGAGTGGGTGATTGCTATTAAGATAAATGATTAGCCATTGAAGGGCAGGCAAGGCATGAAGGTTTGATGTCTATTCATATTTCTTATGTTCTTCTGTTTGTTACCAAGCGAACTCTGGCTGAACCTGGGAAGAAAATGCTTGGACCATGGAGCTTATTACTCCTAGCAACGTGATGGCTATCCGAAAGGGAGGCTAAAGGAATCTTGGCAGCTACAACTTTTGTTCACTATTGGTTTGTTATCTGCGCGATTTGCACATGAATTGGCCAAGTAGTGGAGTTCAAGTGAGCCAGGAGCTAATTGTGTGTTGGCGGCATATGGTCTAAGGTCAGTGAGGCGTGTTCTTACAGAGGGGGCAGATTAACCAACAAAGGGCTATTCACCAGTAACACTTTCTATTTAAATTGCACATAAAGACGGATTTGTGTTTCAAATCACAAATGCCATGGTTCCTGCAATTCCCCCACACTGTCCATCATTGCACCATTCACCTCTCCTCTTACTTCCCCCTCACTCCTCCACTCACCCCTCCCCTCAATTATCCCTCACTTCACCATCACTCCTCCCCTCACTTCTCCCACGTTCCTTCCCTCACTGTCCTCTCACCCCTCCATTTCACCGCTCCTGACACTCCTCCCCTCCCTCCTCCCCCCCACCCCACCCCCCACTGCTATATTCATGGGTTGCTGGAGAACACACAACAAAGTGACTGGGCAGTCTGCCCGCATCTGTACTCAGAACAGGCATGTTCCCTATTCAGATGTGAACTTCGTAGTCAGCTCTGGCTCAGTGGTGGGGCCTCTTGTCCTTGTGTTGTAGTCTCACCCAGATTGGCACAAAAGTGCTGATTAATCCTCTAGTGTTGTACAGCACTGAAGGAATTCAACATTGATATAGTGCACATGAAATCGTAGATGCTAGAATCTGTTGCAAAAATAGTAGAGTGCTAGAGGAACCCGCTGAATCAAGAGTCAAGATGGTTGAATTGTCATATGCACTGGAACATTTGTGTTTTTACTGCATCTGCAGTTCCTTCCTACACCATATAGAGTTCATCACACTCTCAGTACTCATCCTTATTTAAATGTTAGGGTTATAGAGTCATAAAGCATGGTTACAGGCCCTTCAGCCCAACTTGCCCTCAGCGACCAACATGCCCCATCTACACAAGTCCCACCTAGCTGAGTTTAACTCATATCCCTCTAAACCTGTCCTATCCATGTGCCAGGTACACAAAAAAGCTGTAGAAACTCAGCGGGTGCAGCAGCATCTATGGAGCGAAGGAAATAGGCAACGATTCGGGCCGAAACCCTTCTTCAGACTATCCATGTGCCTGTCTAAATGTTTCTTAAACTTTGCATTAGTATCTGCAAACATTTCTGGAGAATGCTGAATGTTATAGAGTACCATCTGTCTAGATGGCAAATTCCTGTTTTCGAATTCCTTTTGTTCATAAGACCATGAGGCATGGGAGTGGAGTGAGGCCATTCGGCCCATCGAGTCTGCTCAGCCATTTGATCGTGGCTGATCTATTTTTCCCATTCTCTTGCCTTCGGCAGGAACGGGGTACTGATTGGGGATGATCAGCCATGATCATATTGAATGGGGGTACTGGCTTGAAGGGCTGAATGGCCTACTCTTGCACCTATTGTCTATTGTCTTATCACTGTAACCTTTGTTACCCTTTCTAATCAAGAATCTGTGCTTTAAAAATACCCAATGACAGCCTCCACAGCCATCTGTGGCAATGAATTCCACAGATTCACCATCCCTGTATTCCCAAGCCTTGCAGTCTGTTCCAGAGCTACAATGTTTTCAGCTCTCTGCCTCCATCTAATTCTGACCTTGTGTGTAGCACCATCAACTTCCAATCATTCCTTTCCTTTTTTAAGTGTCTGAAATTCTCTCCCTGAACCTTCCTATCTCAAAATCTCTCTCCTGTCCTAGATGATGCTCCTTAAACGCCATAATTTGGTTCATTTTTTTGTCAGCCGAACCTTTTATATAGAAGTAGAAACAAAGAACTGCAGGTGCTGGTTTATACCAAAGGTAGATACAAAGTGCTGGAGTAACTCAGCGGGTCAGGCAGCATCTCTAGAGAAAAAGGATGGGTGCTTTTTTCGGGTCGGGACCCTTCTTCAGACTGAAAGTAGGAGTTGGGAAGGGAGAGCTGGAGGCGAGAATAGACCAGGACAAATCGGTGCCGGCAACAAATGGCCTCTGGCAGGGAGGTGCCCTGGTAGCCAATTGTTAGCTAGAGAAGGTGTGTTCTCAAGAGAAATTAAAAGTGGTGAACTGTGGAACAGTTGTACAGCAAGGGTGGAGGAAGGGGGGAGGGGAGGGGAGTGTTATGTCAAATTTAGACTGAGAATGCTACCGAGGTTAAAAATGCCACATCAATTCACGATTTGGTTGCTGGAAATTCTACAACTGAACTATGATTAACACCAGCAAATTACCAGCCATTAAGAAGGGACGGATAGCCAATATCAGAAAGTTGCTGTTGACTGTTGCATCCATAAAGTGTTGACATCAAAACATATCTGCCAATTTTCCAATAACTCTTTCCAATGCCAAATGCTATTCAAACACTTTGAGGTCAGGTTGAGCACAACAGATAGAGCTGTTTGAATGTACTAATTCCAGTAAGTGTACACATTGCTTTACATTTAAACCTATATCGTATTGCCTTTCATGGCCATCTGTGAACAAGTCTGTACGAGGAAGGAATTCAACAAATCTATCGAGCCAATTTGGGACATGAATCTCTAAAATATTCCAACAATTATTTGGTATTGGAAATTTCAGCTAAAAGATATCTGTGAAGCCTAAAGAGAAAATAAAATTGCATTATCTATCAAATTTAAAGAGACATTCCCTCTGCCTCTTGTTTTCTTGTTAACTCAATTTGTTGACTTTTTTAGCCAGAACTGCTAACCAATTGAGTGAAGGAGGAAGCAAGGCAAGAGAGACCGTTTAAAAATCTCTTTATCCCTTAGACTTTAGAGATACAGCATAAAAACCCAGCGAGTCCACGTCGAACAGCGACCACATTAGCACTATCCCACACACTGGGGACAATTTAACCTACAAACCTGTAAGCCTTTTGGAGTGTGGGAGGAAACCGGAGTACCCATGGAGTCACAGGGAGAACGTACAAACTCCATAAAGACAGTACCTGTAGTTAGGATCATACTCGGGTCTCTGGCATTGTAAGCCTACCACTGCACCTTTGTTAAATATGAATTTCAATGATCAGAACTCAATGTGCTAGAAGAACTTAGCAAATAAATTTACATTTTTTGAGTGATGTTGGAAACAGTTAGTGATAGAATTGTTGAGAGACCAACAGAGCTAATTTAATTAGAATTAAACATGTTAATGAATTACAGAAAAATAATTCAGAATAATATTACAGAAATAAACTGTAGAAAAATATTGGTGATTATAGGTCTGGGTGAGATTGGCAGAGGTTTGTTAGCTTGTTTGTTATTGTTACACATACTGAGATACAGTGAAAAGCTTTTGTTGCATGCTATCCAGTGAAAAAAAAGACTGTACATGAACACAATCTAGTTGTCCACAGTGCAAAGATAAAGGAGAAAGGGTACAGCATTTAATGCAAAGATAATGTATAACATTGAACTCAATATATTTCATTCATTCATCGTCGTTGAAAACATTAATGGCGCACTGGTGCTGGTTTCCAACGGGAATGGTGACGGACGCACCACACATCTCCGTCCTCCAATTCCTGCAGACTTCCGCTGCTGGAAGTATAGGATTTTGGTATGTGTGCTTTATCATCATTCCTTACAATGCTACGTACGACAGTGATCGCAACTTCTACTGAAGTGTGGATGGTCATTGGCTCGCTAGAAGCTCATCCGCCCTTTGACAGGTCTTGTTTTTGGTCTTGCTAGGGGTCCACAGCCCCCTCCTCACCTGGCAAACCAGATGGGGGAGACGGTTTAGTCATCCGACCATGGAGCAGGTAGCACGGGATTACATGGTACCCGTGGTGGGGGGGAACTCCCCGCGACCTGACCTCAATATAACTGAGGTTTATTTGTTTCAGAATAGTTCATTGTCCTGATGTTCAGGGCAACGTCCCCAACAAATGTTGCTCATAGGATATCCTACCCCACCCTGTCGCACAACCCGACTCCAAGACTGATCCTTTTCCGAGATTGGATCTCTGTCGGCCAGTATAGTCTTGCTATTCTTCTGAGCCTGGCTTGCTGGGAGGCGGCAACTGATACAAACACCAGTTAACTCCAAGCTACCAACAGCAGTGCAGCGGGTTAGCTTTACTGTTGATGATGTAGTCAGAAGACGGGCGAGTGATTAATCACGGAGCCTTAAAGCACACAAACACGGCATTCAGCCTACCATATCCATGGCAATTGTCCTGTACCCATCTATACCCCTGACGCCCGTCTTATATCTCTCCCCCTCACCTTAAGACTATGCTGTCTAGATTTAAAATCCACTACCCTGGGAAAAGGACTTGGCAGTAAGACTTGGCAATTCAAATGCTTTTCCAGACACATTGTTACTGAATGGTGCAGGCTTGAGTTAAAGGGAGAGGCAGGATAGACTGGAACTTGTTTCACCGCAGCGTAGGATGATGAGGGGTGACCTTAATGAAGTATACAAAATCATGAGGGGCATGGAATACGGAGATACTTGGTGCCCAGACAACAACTTTTCCTTCAATGTCAGCAAGATAAAATGAGATTGTGATCAACTTCAGGAAGCAAAACAGTACACATGCCCTGGTATACATTGATGTTGCCGAAGTAGAGATGGTTGAAAGCTTTAGGTTCTTAGGAATAAATACCTTGCACTAAAAGTTATACCATTTATCCTGTATCTGTACACTGTGGACAGTTTTATTGTAATCATGTATAGTCTTTTTGCTGACTGGATAGCATGCAACATAAACAGCTTTTCATGCTTCCTCGATACACATGACAATAATAAACTAAATTACATGAATGCACACACTCCTTTTCCCCAGTGTAGAGAATTAAAACTAGATGGTGTAGTCTTAAGGTGAGAGGGGAGAGATTTAAAAGGGACCTCAGGAGTATGTTTTTCACTCAGAGTGTGGTCCGTATCCGCCACATGCTACCAGAGGAAATTATACAATTATGACTTTCAAAGGGCATTTGGACAGATGTACAGACAGGATGGGGTCTGAGCAATATGGGCCAAACGCAGGCAAATGAGACCAGAACAGAATGGCAACATGGTTGACATGGACAAATTGGGCCAAAGGGTCTGTTTCCATGTTGCATAGACATCCGACCATGACTCTACGAGAGTGCATGCCTCCACCACCCAATCAGGTAGTTAAAACTACCATTTGGGTGAAAATTATTTTTGTCAGCTCCCTTCTAACCCTTTAGACCATAGACTTTAGAGATACAGCACGGAAGCAGGCCCTTCCACCCACCGAGTCCACGACGACCAGTGATTCCCTTGCACTAACACTATCCTACAGACTAGGGACAATTTTACAATGTTACCAACGCCAATTAATCTACAAACCTTTATGTCTTTGTATGTCAGAGCACTGTGACAGCATAGGTTTTCTCCAGGTGCTCCTATTTCCTCTCACATTCCAAAGACATGCAGGTTTGTAGGTAAATAGGCTTCTGTAAATTGTCCCTAGTGTGTAGGATAGAAATATAAATAGTGTACGGTGAATCGTTGGTTGGCGTGGACTCAGTGGGCCCACATGTATCTCCGCGCTGTATCTCTCAAACTAAACTAAACTACTGAACTGGCCTTTCTCCAACCAAAAGGTTAACACCGGGAATTATGGCAGTTCAGACAACAAATCCTGGGATAGAATTTTAGCTTTGGCTGCAACAGCAAAACATTGCAAAATTTGATCTTGTTTTGAAAATGGGTTCCATTTCCCCACATAATTCCACTCAAACTCACTAGCATCTGACATGTCAATGCAAGCAGAGAGCACCTCAATAAACTATTTGCTTGGTCAACAAATATTGCTTTAAGAAATAGAAACAAGGAACTGCAGATGTTGGTTTACAACAAAAAAAGGCCCAAAGTGCTGGAGTAATTCAGCAGTTCAGGCAGCATCTCTGGAGAACATGGATAGGTGACATTTCATGGGAAGGGGCAAGACCCTTCTTCAGACTGTTGAAAAGAAGGAGAGAAGCAGGAATCTCAGAGGGGGAGCAAGAACTCCCATTGGAGTGAGAACCTCTTCAAAGTTGATATTTTGGACCGTGAAACTTTTCCCCTCTCACCTTAAACCTATGTCCTCTAATAATTGACAGTCATATCCTACGAAGTAACCATGGATCCTATGTGACTTAATCTTCCGGATCAGCCCACCATGAGGACTTGGTCAAATGCTTTATTGAAGTCCATGTACACAACATCCACTATCTTACTATTATCAGTCATCTCTGTTACCTCCTCAAAAATCAAATTTCTGAGACAGTACTTCTTCTGCAGAAAGTCATGTAGATTGCTGCTAATAAGCCCATGCTTTTCTAAATGCAAGTAAATCCTGCCGCTAAGAAACTTCTCCAATATCATGATGTAAAGGTCACTGGCCTGTAGTTTGCTAGATTATCTTGATTGCTCTTCTAAAACATAGAACAACATTGGTTATTCTCCACTCCTCTGAAACCTCATCTTTGACTGGAGGTAATACGAAGATCTCAGCCCCAACAATCTCCTGCCTTGCCTCCCTCGATATCCTGGGATACTGTAGTTCCCATCAGTCTCTAGGGACATATGTGCTTTGATTTTATCTCACAGACACAACACATCTTCCTACTTAATATCTATGCTCTAAACTATAAACATACCTCTCCCTGAAGATAGACACAAAATGCTGGAGTAACTCAGCAAAAGACAGCATCTCTGGATAGAAGGAATGGGCGACTTTTCCGGTCGACCCGCTGAGTTATATAACCATATAACCATATAACAATTACAGCACGGAAACACGCCATCTCGGCCCTACAAGTCCGTGCCGAACACTTATTTTCCCCTAGTCCCATCTACCTGCACTCAGACCATAACCCTCCATTCCTTTCCCATCCATATGCCTATCCAATTTATTTTTAAATGATAAAATCGAACCTGCCTCCACCACTTCCACTGGAGTTACTCCAGTTACTCCCGCCTGTCCCGTTAAGTTACCCCAGCATTTTGTATCTATCTTTGGTATAAACTAGCATCTGCGGTTCCTTCCTACACTACCGCCCCCTGAACTCATTATCATCCATGTCTTCTCTTGATGACTATTGGTGGAAAAAACTAATTTAGTATCTCATCCACAAGTTGGTGAGAGGACTGATCCATCCTCTCACCAACTAGAGAGCGCTCCTGACCTCATCTCATGGACACCTTCAAACATCTTTAATCAGACTGAAGAAGTCTGAAGATGGGTCCCAAACCGAAACATTACCCATCCTCTTTCTCCAGAGATGCTGCCTGACCTGCTGAGTTATTCCAGCACTTTCTGTCTATCTTTAATCGGACTTTACTGGATTTAATCTTGCACAAAATGTTATACCCTTTATCTTGTACCTGTACACTATGAACTGCTTGATTGTAATAGCACACAATAAAAAGCTTTTCTCTGTACCTCAGTACACGTGACAATAATAAACTACGCTAAACTTCTTCTGGCTTTAGGCATAAATTACCTAATTTGTTCTTGTGGACCTACCTTTTCCGAGCAACTTTGTTTGCTCTGCTCTTGTACAATGGATTTCAATGGAGGTTAGGAACGCACCGAGCACCTAATCTGAGGAAAGACATTCTTGCCATAGAGGGAGTACAGAGAAGGTTCACCAGACTAATTCCTGGGATGTCAGGACTTTCATATGAAGAAAGACTGGATAGACTTGGTTTGTACTCGCTAGAATTTAGAAGATTGAGGGGGGATCTTATAGAAACTTACAAAATTCTTAAGGGGTTGGACAGGCTAGATGCAGGAAGATTGTTCCCGATGTTGGGGAAGTCCAGAACAAGGGGTCACAGTTTAAGGATAAGGGGGAAATCGTTTAGGACCGAGATGAGGAAAACTTTTTTCACACAGAGAGTGGTGAATCTCTGGAATTCTCTGCCGCAGAAGGTAGTTGAGGCCAGTTCATTGGCTATATTTAAGAGGGAGTTAGATGTGGCCCTTGTGGCTAAAGGGATCAGGGCGTATGGAGAGAAGGCAGGAACAGGATACTGAGTTGGATGATCAGCCATGATCATATTGAATGGCGGTGCAGGCTCGAAGGGCCAAATGGCCTACTCCTGCACCTATTTTCTATGTTTCTATGTTTCTATGTACTTTACAGTAGATGACCTGAGATTAAAGAAGACAATGTTATTACGATGAAGAAAGATGTTCTGGTGATGGTTCCAACATGTGGCAGAAAACTCATTCTACGGTCAAGCAGGAAACCAAGACTGTGACAAATTAGTTTACAAAGAAATACAGTTGCTAGCTTTCAGAAGCTTTTTTGCAGTCTATTTGCACAAGGTCATTTCTGCCCAGACAGAACTGATTGGGGTCTTTCAATTAAAACCTACAACTGAACAGAATCACAATTGATGTCACTCTCATCAGTCAGGCAGATGTAAAAGGGAGTGTTCCTCAGACTCTAAAAACATCTGTGATTCCATCGAAAACAAACACTGTAAACCAAATCAGAATCAATGGAAACCACCATGCCACAAACATAGTTCACCATTTCAAGTAAAGGACATTGGAACTTAAAGTTGCAGTACCAATATTACCAGACCAAGCTGTGAGCTCTTTGATGACTATTCTCCCACATCAATGACTCACTTCTAATGTCTCAGACTGTTCCTACAAGACATGAAATTCCAGCTGTGGTTGGTGACTCACTTTAGCTGCCTTAATTCCAGGTGTTCCTCAGAGCTCAAGAGGAAAAAAGGCAAGAACGTAAGAACATAACAACTAAAAGTGGGAGTAGGACCTTAAGCCTGCTCTGCCATTCAATAAGACCATGATTGATCAAGTAACTCGTCAACTTCCTCCCCGTATCCTCGGATCCTTTAGCGCAGTGACACAGCAGGGAGTGCTGCTGGTGCACAGTTCCAACCACCCACATTTGATCCTAACCTCCCACGTTTGATCCTAACCTCAGATGCCGAGTGTGTGGAGTCTGCACATTCTCCAATGGCCGCTGTGGGTTTCCTTCTGGTGTTTCGTTTTCTTCCCACATCACAAAGACCTTTTGGTTGGTAGGTTCAGCGAAACACAAAGTGCTGTGGTAACTCAGTGGGTCAGGCAGCATCTGTGAAGGGAAATGTACAAACAACATTTCGCATCGGAATCCATCTTCAAACTCAAGAAAGGTTCCAACCCAAAATATTTGGGATAACCTGACCAACGACCCAAAACATCACCTATCCATTTTCTCCACAGATGCTGCCTGACTCGCTGAGTTACTCCAGCACCTTGTGTTTTACTAATCTTTTCATGTGAAAGAGATAGGGGAGAGGCATAGATAGGGTAGACAGTAGAGAGTCCGATTATTTTTCCCAGGATGGAAATATCAAATACTAGAGGGCATAACTTTAAGGTGAAAGGGACAACATTTAAAGAAGGTGTGCGGGGCAAGTTTTTTACACAGAGGCCTGGAACACGGTTGAACCAGAAACATTAGTGGCATTTAAAAGACTTTTGAATAAACATATAGATATACAGGGTTTGACGGGATATGGATTATGTGCAGCTGGATAAGTGATCGTTTAGTTTAGTTTAGTTTAGTTTAGAGATACAGCACGGAAACAGGCCCACCAGGTCCGCGGCGACCAGCGATCCCCGCATATTAACACTATCCTACACCCACTAGGGACAATTTTTACATTTACCAAGCCAATTAACCCACTTACCTGTACGTCTTTGGAGTGTGGGAGGAAACCAAAGATCTCGGAGAAAACCCATGCAGGTCACGGGGAGAAGGTACAAACTCCGTACAGACAGCACCTGTAGTCGGGATCAAACCAAGGTTTCCGGCGCTGCATTCACTGTAAAGGGCCTGTTCCACTTCCACGACCTAATTCATGGACATCGACTCGTGGACATTTTTCATCAGGCTAGAAAAACGCCCGACCTACTTGATGCCACGAGTACCTACGACTAGCATCACGACCTACCTATGACCCACCTACGACCTCCTATGACCTCCTACGACCTCGTGACGACCAGACTGCGAGTATGAGTCAAGGGCAAACTCTGCAGAGGATGTGAATTAGGTCGTGAAAGTGGGACAGGCCCTTAAGGCAGCAACTCTATCGCTGAGCATTATGTTTTGTGAATATGGAATATTATGTGTTGCTTAATATTCCAGCCACGTCAGTTCCTTGTGTCCTCTTGTTGTTAGGCTCATTGCGTAATGTAAATTGCTCTGAGTGTTGGAGGGAGGCAGGACAATCAAGGTTGATGGGCAATGTAAGTGAGAACAAGATAGAGGGAAATAATTAGAATTTGAGAACAAGCATATTCACGATGGGCAGAATCACCTCCTGTTATTTACATAGAACAGAACAGTACAGCACAAGAACAGGCCCTTCGGCCCACAATGTCCGTCGAATTTGATGCCAAGATAATCACTTATTTACCTGCACATCGACTCCAGCACTTCGTGTTTTGGTTTTAGTTTTAGAGATGCAGCGTGGAAACAGGCCTTTCGGCCCACCAAGTCTTCACCTACCACAGATTCCCCTGTACATTAGTTGTATCCCACACATTAGGGATCATTTATAGAAGCCAATTAACCTACAAACCTGCACATCTTTGTAGTGTGGGAGGAAACCAGAGCACCTGTAGAAAACCCACAGAGTCACAGGGAGAACGTACAAACTCCGTACGGACAGCACCCATGGTCAGGATCAAACCCAGATCTCTAGCGTTGTAAGGCAGCAACTCTACCACTGTGCCACCCTTTACTGGGGTAACTCAGTGGGATTCTTTTGAGATAAAGATCATTTGTTTGCCCTTGCCTATCCTATCCTTAAATTCCCTTTTGACTGTTCTCGCCTTGTACAATTGCAAAAAAACTAGAAAGATAAGCTTTGACTTTGTCACATAAAATGCTTGATCGTATGTCAACACATTCCTTGCAGACTGACCCAGTGGGTGTGACTAGTCATTCCGTTGCTATGTGCAGGCCAGTCAAGAAGAGCCTTGCAAAAGCTAAAAAGGTCCTTGTATCCTTGGGGCAATCTGTATTGTTTCCTCATCTCCAATAACGTCCGTCAATCAATTTATATTACAATCGCTTTCAATACGCAAGTCAAAGCCTAAGGCGTGAGGTTGGATGAGGTCCTACATGTGTCTGTATGATTAGAAAAGTATAGTTTAAGACTCTAACAGGTATATTTACATCTGAAATCTGTCTAAGGTGATTGGTAAGGAGCATTCAATTGCATCCTGGTCAGCAGCTTGGGGATCTGAATGACACAGATCGAAAGCAATGGAAATTCGCGATAGATGTTCATATGTGAAGCACTGCTCATTTCAACTCTAACATGTCAAAAAGTAAACAGAGTGAAACTTTACAATTCACCTTTTTTTCCCCCTAATTGTGTTTTTCCACTGGTCTTGTTTTTTGCATAGTCCTTTTTCTTCTGCCTGTCTTGCAGAATTTATGTGTAATATGTATATAATTTATGATTTTGTGTGATGTCTGAGTCTATGTGCCTGTGATGCTGCTGCAAGCAGGACTTTCATTTTACAGGCATCTCGCATTTTATGTGGGGGTTACGGGATTGAAAAGCAGCACGCAAAACAAAATGTTTGTAAATCATACATAAGCAAGGCACTGCACGTGACTACGCTGCCAATTGAAATAAATGAGGTTAACCACATCATACAACATTATAAATGTTTCCCTTCAACCTGTACAGTGCTTTACCTGTAATGCAGGATGCTAACCGCCAGAGCATCAAACTGAGAAAATTACCCATATATAGTCATGGAGTCATACAGCATGGAAACAGGTCCTTTTGCCCATGCCAACCAACATGCCCCATCTGCACTGGTCCCACCTACCTGCATTAAGTTCATATCCCTCAAAACTTATCCTATCCATGTACCTGTCCAAATGTTTCTTAAACGTTGCAATAGTATCTGCAACAACTACCTTCTCTGGCAGCTCGATCTATACACCTACCACCCTTTGTGTAAAAAAAGTTACCCCTCAGGTTCCTATCAAAGCTTTCCTCCCTCTCAACTTATGCCCATGTCCAGTATATGCTCCTTAACTGGAAAAATATATTCCAAAATCTGATACATTTAAACATATAACCTAATAGCTGCATGCAATCATTTGAGTTTTCTTTCTGTTAAGCAGAACTGAACTAACAAGACTTTAAAGCCTGATGTGTAAAGCCCGTCCCATTTAGGAGATCTAAACAGCAACCTCTGGTGACCTTGCCCGCCACCCAACGTTTCCATGAGGTCACCGGAGCTTTTGGTCACTCTCCTTAATGGTCGAAAATGGTTTCCGCATGGTCGAGGCTTCATCTAGGTTGCTGCTATTTTTTCATCATGGTTAAAACCGGCCTCAACTAAAAATGGGTTGCCGTTTTAAAAATCGATCATTTTTTTGTCGCAGGTCTTGTTGTCGAAGCCGGTTTTCTTCCTAGTTGAGGAAGATTTTCAACATATGCGTGGGAGGTGGAGGGAGGTTGCAGGTCACCTCGACCTTGATTTTTTTTTGGGTGGCGGGCAAGATCACCAGATGTTGCTGTTTAGGTCTCTGAAGTGGGACAGGGGCTTAAGTTTGCCAGTCATAAATTTGAGCGAGTTAGCCCGAAAATAGTACGTAAATTAAACTTCGGTAGTAATTAGACAAGCATGTTATTCTAAAAATGCATAAATCAAGACTTTTCAGACTTTAGATACAGCATGGAAACAGGTCCGTCGGCCCACCTTGTCTGCACCGACCGATGTTCACCCCATACACTAACACGAACACCTTAGAGACATTTTTTACCAAAGCCAATTAACTCACAAACCTGTACATCTTCGGAGTGTGGAAGGAAACCGGAGCACCCAGAGAAAGCCAGATAGGGCTCTTAAAGATAGCGGAGTCAGGGGATATGGGGAGAAGGCAGGAACAGGGTACTGATTGGGGATGACCAGCCATGATCACAATGAATGGCGGTGCTGGCTCGAAGGGCCGAATGGCCTACTCCTGCACCTATTGTCTATTGTCTAAATTCCTCCTCTTTCCCACTGGGCTCACCATTGCATCCCCCAGCAGACCTAATACCCAATGAGAAGGGTCAAATAAATTCCATACACACCCTTCAACAGTTTGCTTGGCCTACTTGCGTATTCCCCTCCCACCCTTCACTTGAATAGTGGCTGGAAAGACTGTACATGATGATACTTTATCATGCTTTAAATATTTGTTATGCTTTTAATACATTTTAAATTAATTTTAGTTATGGATCATTTTATTTATTTCAATACTTAAATTGTTTTTTAGTTTTACAATATTTTACATTTATTGACTGTGGAATCATGAATCATTTTGTTTCCATGCATTAATTATATGCATTAATCAATATTTTAATTAAAATGAAAGCACGGGACACCGCTTTCAGGTCAGGCGATGCTCGAGCCTACTGTTCAGCCAGGGCTAACCTGAAGAGGGGCATCAAGAAGGCCAAGCACTGCCATAAGCTCAGGATTGAGGAGCACTTCAACAACTCCGACCCCCGACGCATGTGGCAAGGCATCCAGGCCATCACGGACTATGGACCCTCCAACACCACCCCCACATCCAGCGACGCCTCCTTCCTTGAGGAGCTTAATCACTTCTATGGCCGCTTCGACAGGGACAATCTAGAGACAGCCATCAAGGCTGTGCTACCTGCCGATCACCAACCCCTCACACTCACCCCCTACGACGTATACGTGGCACTGAGTAGGACTAATGCACGTAAAGCTGCTGGCCCTGACGGCATCCCCGGGCGCGTGCTCAGGGCCTGTGCTGCGCAGCTGACAGACGTCTGGACTGACATCTTCAACCTGTCACTTGCCCAAGCAGTTGTCCCCACGTGCCTTAAAACCACCTCCATCGTGCCAGTGCCAAAACACTCCACTGCGGCAAGCCTCAACGACTTCCGCCCAGTTGCACTTACCCCCATCATCACCAAGTGCTTCGAGAGGCTGGTCCTGGCACACCTCAAAAGCTGCCTACCCCCCACACTGGATCCCTATCAGTTTGCCTACCGCAAGAACAGGAGTACGGAGGATGCCATCTCAACGGCACTTCACTCCGCCCTCTCCCACCTCGACAACTGAGACACTTACGTAAGAATGCTGTTCATCGATTACAGCTCAGCATTCAACACCATTATACCATCAAAACTGATCACCAAACTCGGTAACCTGGGCATCGACCCCTCCCGCTGCAACTGGATACTGGACTTTCTAACCAACAGACCCCAGTCTGTTAGGTTAGACAAGCACACCTCTTCAACCCTCACCCTGAACACCGGCGTTCCACAGGGCTGTGTGCTGAGCCCCCTCCTCTACTCCCTCTTCACCTATGACTGCACACCTGTACATGGTACTAACACCATCATCAAGTATGCAGATGATACAACGGTGATTGGCCTCATCAGCAACAACGATGAGTCGGCCTACAGGGAGGAGGTCCAGCACTTAGCAGCATGGTGCGCTGACAACAACCTGGCCCTTAACTCCAAGAAGACCAAGGAGCTCATTGTAGACTTCAGGAAGTCCAGGGGCGGCACGCACACCCCCATCCACATTAACGGGACGGAGGTGGAACGTGTTTCTAGCTTCAGGTTCCTGGGAGTCAACATCTCCGATGACCTCTCTTGGACCCACAATACCTCAACTCTGATCAAGAAGGCTCACCAGCGTCCCTTCTTCCTGAGGAGACTGAAGAAGGTCCATCTGTCTCCTCAGATCCTGGTGAACTTCTACTGCTGCACCATCGAGAGCATCCTTACCAACTGCATCACAGTATGGTATGGCAACTGCTCTGTCTCCGACCGGAAGGCATTGCAGAGGGTGGTGAAAATTGCCCAACGCATCACCGGTTCCTCGCTCCCCTCCATTGAGTCTGTCCAAAGCAAGCGTTGTCTGCGGAGGGCGCTCAGCATGGCCAAGGACTGCTCTCACCCCAACCATGGACTGTTTACCCTCCTACCATCCGGGAGGTGCTACAGGTCTCTCCGTTGCCGAATCAGCAGGTCCAGAAACAGCTTCTTCCCGGCGGCTGTCACTCTACTCAACAACGTACCTCGGTGACTGCCAATCACCACCCCCCCCCCCCCCCCCCCCCCCCGGACACTTATTATTATTTATTCAAATCATTTGCTATGTCGCTCTTCCAGGGAGATGCTAAATGCATTTCGTTGTCTCTGTACTGTACACTGACAATGACAATTAAAATTGAATCTGAATCTGAATCTGAATCTAAATATTTTGGAGTTATGAATCATTTTATTTTAGTGTTTTAATTACTTGTTACTGGTCAACATTATTTTAATTACATTTATTCATTTTAAATTTCTAAATTCAATGTAATTAAATCCATGGAAATGCTGGCAAGCTATTAGAGGCTGTTAGAGTCATCGAGTCATTCAGCATGGAAACATCCTTGCTGACCATGATGCCGATCTAAGCTAGACACAGTTACTTACATTTGGCCCATATTCCCTCTAAACCCTTCCTTTCCGTGTTCCTGAAGACCCTGCCGATTTCCTGCACACACAATGAATTTGTTTTTCCAATTATTATATGGTTTACAAAGTACTATGTTTACATACTTTGGAATACATACATAATAGGAAGTGGCGGCGCTGGTGAACGGCTGCGGCTCGCCTGCAGTCCGTTTGTTTTTACTTTTTTGTGTTGTTTTTTTCGTCTTGTTTAGTTAAGTTTTTGGTTTTTAGGTTTTTGGTTTTTGGTTTTTGGGGGGTTGAAACAGGGCTTTCTGTCTCTCCCTTCGGGGTAATGCGACTTTCTTGTTATATCCCCCCTCCGTCTGCGCTGAGGCCTAATGGCGGAGCTGGCGACCTCGAGGCTCCGGAGGCAGAGCCTGTCAGGACTCGCCCTGGGCTCGCTCCCGTGAGGGCGGCCCGGCTCGGGGCTGGAACGGCGCTCCCGTGAGGGGCTGAGACGCTCCCGTGAGGGCGGCCCGGCTCGAGGGTAACGGCGCTCCCGTGAGGGCGGCCCGGCTCGAGGGTAACGGCGCTCCCGTGAGGGCGGCCCAGCTCGAGGGTAACGGCGCTCCCATGAGGGCGGGCTGGCTCGAGGGTAACGGCGCTCCCGTGAGGGCGGCCCGGCTCGAGGGTAACGGCGCTCCCGTGAGGGCGGCCCGGCTCGAGGGTAATGGCGCTCCCATGAGGGCGGGCTGGCTCGAGGGTAACGGCGCTCCCGTGAGGGCGGCCCAGCTCGAGGGTAACGGCGCTCCTGTGAGGGGCTGAGACGCTCCCGTGAGGGCGGCCTGGCTCGAGGGTAACGACGCTCCCGTGAGGGCGGCCTGGCGCGGGGTTGAGACGCTCCCGTGAGGGCAGCCTGGCTCGAGGGTGGAACGGCGCTCACGTGAGGGCGACCCGGCTCGGGGCTGGAACGGTGCTCCGGTGGCTGAGACGGCATTCTGGCGGCGGCGGCCTGAGACCGGGGTTCGGCCGCAGGCCAGTGGACGACATCGTCAACAGCTGCGTCCGCTGCACTGGAGGGTGGCAGCTTCGACCACCCCCGTGCCGCGGAGTTTGAACCCGCCCGTTCGCGGAGCTCGGTGAGCCGCAGGACTGACTTACCATCGCCCGGTGGGGTATCGCCTCAGTGCAGAGGGAGAAGAGGAGGGAAGAGACAGCAGCCCTAAGATTTTTGCCTCCATCACAGTGAGAAGGTGCTTGGTGGACTCACTGTGGTGGATGTTAATTTGTGTTTACATTCTGTTCTGTTGTTTATTATTGTATGTATGGCTGCAGGTAACGACATTTCGTTCAGACCGTAAGGTCTGAATAACAAATAAAGGATCTAATTCTAATTCGTATACTCTGTTGTGCTGCTGCGAGTAAGAATTAAGTAATGACAATAATGGGCCTGTCCCACTTAGGCGATTTTTTAGGCGACTAGTTTGTCGCCACATGTTCGCCGGTAGTCGCCGAGAGTAATCTCCTCAGTTGTGTAAAAAGTCGTAGCGTCTTTCTGGCAGCCGCTAAATATTCAACATGTTGAAAAATGTTTCAGCAACAGTGGGTTTGACGCCAATGAGCATAGCTTGACTTCTCCCGATGTAGGTGCTGTCGTAGGTTGTCGCCAGGATGACGTAGGATTTTTGGCGACCTGCTACGACTATGACAGTCGCTGGCAGTTGCCTAAAAAAATTGCCAAGTGGGACAGGCCCATAAACAGTCTTGACTATTGATATGATGGTGACATTTAAGACACTTTTGGATAGACGCATGGATAAGCAGGGAATGGATCACGTGCAGGCAGAGGAGATCAGTTTCACTTCATGTCTGGCACAAATATTGTAAGCCATTGGGCCTGTTCCTATTCTATACTGTTCTATGTTCTACGTTCTCTATATGCCATCTGCCATGCTCCATGGAGTCCACTTTGACATTTGTGGATCGATCAGCACTATTCACTGGTGATCCATCACTGTGTTCTAGTGACAAATATTTTAGTGGCAAAGTCCTAATATTGAAGCCTCATTTAAAACTTGGCCAGAATCTCAAGAGTGGGTCAGGGGTGGAGTGATGATGGCCAAGTAAATCATGGGCTGAGTGTGGGGAAGTGTGAAGCCATGGGGAACAAAGTTTCTCAGATAAACAACGCTAATTCTTCCTTTTTCTGGGGCTGCTTGGTTCTATCACCTAGGACTCTGGTCAAGGCTTTTATTTTGTGCTCTGACATACAATAGCAGTCATAATCGTATCTACATTGTGGCTCCAGCGCCCACCCACAACCCTCCTTCATGAACCTATTCAAACCACCATTTCTCTATTTTAAGGTTGGCATGGTGGCACAGTGATAGAGTTCCTGTCTTACAACGCCAGAGACCCAGGTTCGATCCTAACAACGGGTGTTGTTTGTATGGAGCTTGTACGTTCTCACCATGACCTGCTCTTCCCATTATGCTCATCTCCCATCCCTGAGTTCCCTGTTATCCCCCTCTTTCCCCTCCCCCTTGTTCTCTTCCATCCATATTCCTCTTACTAACTCGACTTTTCACCTCTTCTTTCCTTATCGGACACCCTTTGTTTCCATTGCACCTCTAGCCTTTGTCACTTATTCCACCCATCTGCCAATCACCTCCCCTCACCTGTATCCACCTCTTCACTCCGCCCTCTCCCACCTCGACAACAGAGACACTTACGTAAGAATGCTGTTCATCGATTACAGCTCAGCATTCAACACCATTATACCATCAAAACTGATCACCAAACTCGGTAACCTGGGCATCGACCCCTCCCTCTGCAACTGGATACTGGACTTTCTAACCAACAGACCCCAGTCTGTTAGGTTAGACAAGCACACATCTTCAACCCTCACCCTGAACACCGGCGTTCCACAGGGCTGTGTGCTGAGCCCCCTCCTCTACTCCCTCTTCACCTATGACTGCACACCTGTACATGGTACTAACACCATCATCAAGTATGCAGATGATACAACGGTGATTGGCCTCATCAGCAACAACGATGAGTCGGCCTACAGGGAGGAGGTCCAGCACTTAGCAGCATGGTGCGCTGACAACAACCTGGCCCTTAACTCCAAGAAGACCAAGGAGCTCATTGTAGACTTCAGGAAGTCCAGGATCGGCACGCACACCCCCATCCACATTAACGGGACGGAGGTGCAACGTGTTTCTAGCTTCAGGTTCCTGGGGGTCAACATCTCCGATGACCTCTCTTAGACCCACAATACCTCAACTCTGATCAAGAAGGCTCACCAGCATCTCTTCTTCCTGAGGAGACTGAAGAAGGTCCATCTGTCTCCTCAGATCCTGGTGAACTTCTACCGCTGCACCATCGAGATCATCCTTACCAACTGCATCACAGTATGGTATGGCAACTGTTCTGTCTCCGACCGGAAGGCATTGCAGAGGGTGGTGAAAATTGCCCAACGCATCACCGGTTCCTCGCTCCCCTCCATTGAGTCTGTCCAAAGCAAGCGTTGTCTGCGGAGGGCGCTCAGCATCGCCAAGGACTGCTCTCACCCCAACCATGGACTGTTTACCCTCCTACCATCCGGGAGGTGCTACAGGTCTCTCCGTTGCCGAACCAGCAGGTCCAGGGACAGCTTCTTCCCGGCGGCTGTCACTCTACTCAACAACGTACCTCGGTGACTGCCAATCACCCCCCCCCCCCCCCCCGGTCACTTATTATTATTTATTCAAATCATTTGCTATGTCGCTCTTCCAGGGAGATGCTAAATGCATTTCGTTGTCTCTGTACTGTACACTGACAATGACAATTAAAATTGAATCTGAATCTGAATCTAAATATTTTGGAGTTATGAATCATTTTATTTTAGTGTTTTAATTACTTGTTACTGGTTAACATTATTTTAATTACATTTATTCATTTTAAATTTCTAAATTCAATGTAATTAAATCCATGGAAATGCTGGCAAGCTATCAGAGGCTGTTAGAGTCATCGAGTCATTCAGCATGGAAACATCCTTGCTGACCATGATGCCGATCTAAGCTAGACACAGTTACTTACATTTGGCCCATATTCCCTCTAAACCCTTCCTTTCCGTGTTCCTGAAGACCCTGCCGATTTCCTGCACACACAATGAATTTGTTTTTCCAATTATTATATGGTTTACAAAGTACTATGTTTACATACTTTGGAATACATACATAATAGGAAGTGGCGGCGCTGGTGGACGGCTGCGGCTCGCCTGCAGTCCGTTTGTTTTTACTTTTTTGTGTTGTTTTTTTCGTCTTGTTTAGTTAAGTTTTTGGTTTTTAGGTTTGTGTTATGTGTGGGGGGGGGGGGTGGGGGGTTGAAACAGGGCTTTCTGTCTCTCCCTTCGGGGGAATGCGACTTTCTTGTTGTATCCCCCTCCGTCTGCGATGAGGCCTAATGGCGGAGCTGGCGACCTCGAGGCTCCGGAGGCAGAGCCTGTCAGGACTCGCCCTGGGCTCGCTCCCATGAGGGCGACCTGGCTCGGGGCTGGAACGGCGCTCCCGTGAGGGGCTGAGACGCTCCCGTGAGGGCGGCCCGGCTCGAGGGTAACGGCGCTCCCGTGAGGGCGGCCTGGCTCGAGGGTAACGACGCTCCCGTGAGGGCGGCCCAGCTCGAGGGTAACGGTGCTCCTGTGAGGGGCTGAGACGCTCCCGTGAGGGCGGCCTGCTGGCTCGAGGGTGGAACGGCGCTCACGTGAGGGCGACCCGGCTCGGGGCTGGAACGGAGCTCCGGTGGCTGAGACGGCGTTCTGGCGGCGGCGGCCTGAGACCGGGGTTCGGCCGCGGGCCAGTGGACGACATCGTCAACAGCTGCGTCCGCTGGACTGGAGGGTGGCAGCTTCGACCACCCCCGTGCCGCGGAGTTTGAACCGGCCCGTTCGCGGAGCTCGGTGAGCCGCGGGACTGACTTACCATCGCCCGGTGGGGTATCGCCTCAGTGCAGAGGGAGAAGAGGAGGGAAGAGACAGCAGCCCTAAGATGTTTGCCTCCATCACAGTGAGAAGGTGCTTGGTGGACTCACTGTGGTGGATGTTAATTTGTGTTTACTGTCTGTTCTGTTGTTTATTATTGTATGTATGGCTGCAGGTAACGACATTTCGTTCAGACCGTAAGGTCTGAATG
This sequence comes from Amblyraja radiata, assembly GCF_010909765.2. Taxonomy (NCBI): domain Eukaryota; kingdom Metazoa; phylum Chordata; class Chondrichthyes; order Rajiformes; family Rajidae; genus Amblyraja; species Amblyraja radiata. The sequence goes on from NC_045973.1 coordinate 29,235,015, forward strand.
ACAAATAAAGGATCTAATTCTAATTCTTATACTCTGTTGTGCTGCTGCGAGTAAGAATTAAGTAATGGCAATAATGGGCCTGTCCCACTTAGGCGATTTTTTAGGCGACTAGTTTGTCGCCACATGTTCGCCGGTGGTCGCCGAGAGTAATCTCCTCAGTTGTATAAAAAGTCGTAGCGTCTTTCTGGCCGCCGCTAAATATTCAACATGTTGACAATTTTTCAGCAACAGTGGGTTTGACGCCAATGAGCATAGCTTGACTTCTCCCGATGTAGGTGCTGTCGTAGGTTGTCGCCAGGATGACGTAGGATTTTTGGCGACCTGCTACGACTATGACAGTCGCTGGCAGTTGCCTAAAAAAATTGCCAAGTGGGTCAGGCCCATAAACAGTCTTGACTATTGATATGATGGTGACATTTAAGACACTTTTGGATAGACGCATGGATAAGCAGGGAATGGATCACGTGCAGGCAGAGGAGATCAGTTTCACTTCATGTCTGGCACAAATGTTGTAAGCCATTGGGCCGTTCCTATTCTATACTGTTCTATGTTCTACGTTCTCTATATGCCATCTGCCATGCTCCATGGAGTCCACTTTGACATTTGTGGATCGATCAGCACTATTCACTGGTGACCCATCACTGTGTTCTAGTGACAAATATTTTAGTGGCAAAGTCCTAATATTGAAGCCTCATTTAAAACTTGGCCAGAATCTCAAGAGTGGGTCAGGGGTGGAGTGATGATGGCCAAGTAAATCATGGGCTGAGTGTGGGGAAGTGTGAAGCCATGGGGAACAAAGTTTCTCAGATAAACAACACTAATTCTTCCTATTTCTGGGGCTGCTTGGTTCTATCACCTAGGACTCTGGTCAAGGCTTTTATTTTGTGCTCTGACATACAATAGCAGTCATAATCGTACCTACATTGTGGCTCCAGCGCCCACCCACAACCCTCCTTCATGAACCTATTCAAACCACCATTTCTCTATTTTAAGGTTGGCATGGTGGCACAGTGATAGAGTTCCTGTCTTACAGCGCCAGAGACCCAGGTTCAATCCTAACAACGGGTGTTGTTTGTATGGAGCTTGTACGTTCTCTCCATGACCTGCTCTTCCCATTATGCTCATCTCCCATCCCTGAGTTCCCTGTTATCCTCCTCTTTCCCCTCCCCCTTGTTCTCTTCCATCCATATTCCTCTTACTAACTCGACTTTTCACCTCTTCTTTCCTTATCGGACACCCTTTGTTTCCATTGCACCTCTAGCCTTTGTCACTTATTCCACCCATCTGCCAATCACCTCCCCTCACCTGTATCCACCTCTTACTTGCGAAGTTTTGTCCCACTCCCACCTTTCTTTTCCAGCTTTCTCTCCAGCTCCAAACAGCCTGAAGAAGAGTCTGGGAGGAAACTGGAGCACCCAGAGGAAACCCATGCGATCCCAGGGAAAACGTACAAACTCCACACAGAGAACATCTGACGTCAGCATCGAACCCGAGTCTCTGGCGTTGTGAGGCAGCAGCTCTACCAGCAGCACCACTGTGCTGCCCCTGTTATTAAAATTAATATCAATTCGTGACACGTTGACTGCATTGCAAGAATTTTCAGTCAGTAAGATTTATCATTGATTCGCAACAGTCGCGCAATGTAAATACAAGATGGATTTGTGTTTCAGTTTCATCGTGAAACCCAACCACAACAGGACTGTTTGCTTGGCAACATTAGTTTGTCACTGTCTGTACAAACCAGATGTTAGAAAATTCCAGAATTGTTACTCACGGAGAGATCGTTACCAACAGAACACTTGAAAAAGGAAAAGGCATCTAAAAATCATCTGATCCTTTGCAGATTAGATACATTCAGACAGAAAGCGAATCTGAGCTTTACTTAAAGTAATGCACAAAACCAGTAGCTGATGGAATTGCAGAGGGGGAGTCTGAAGAAGGGTCCCAACCCAAAACGTCATGCATCATTTTTCTTCCAGGGATGTTACCTGGCCTTCTGCAGCAATTTGTGCTGGTGAAATTTGTTGAGAGGGAACTGTTGACTGATCATAGGATCTTCCCTCAGATGGGTAGGATTGTAAGTTGCCCTGTGTCTTGGTTAAACATATAACCACCAATCTACATCATAAAAATAATATCTGACTATTTCCAATGTAAAAACAGAACATTCTGGTAATTTGGTAAGTATAAGCAGAGTATACACTGTTTTTCATTCCACGGATACTGCCTCACCTGCTGACATTTTTTCCAACATTTTTTGTTTTTATTTCAGCATTTCAGATCATTCGCCTCTCATCAGAACTAGGGAAAGGTAGTGAGGCAACAGGCAAGTGCAGGGTTAGGGTAGGTTGTGAACAATGGCGGAAAGAATCAGAGGATGTGAAATGGGGGAGATGATGCTGAGGTACCTGTAGTGAGAATGGAACAAAGATGAGGAAGAGGTGTAAATAGTTGCAGCTGAATCAATCGCAACATGGTTATTATCAAAATTGAGAGCAAAGTGAATGAAGTGAAACTTTTGCAATCAACATGAACTGGTCAAACTCAACAACATGAACCAATTAAAATAGAAATACAAATCCACTCTCCTTCCAATGAGTGTGTTCAGTGCGGATATTCACAGTGTTGCTGAAAGAAAACTGAAGGTCTGATCACTATCATTTGCCATACAGGATTGTGCAACATGGATACCAGGTTCTATAGCTTCTATGTCTAAGAAAGGTATCTCACTATTGTGTGGTTGGCTTATCTAATTGCAAACCTTTCTTTAAATAGATCTTTTCAAGATACAGCATGGATACAGGCCCTTCAGCCCACTGAGTCCATGCCGACCATTGATCACCTGTTCCCACTTTTTCATCCATGCCTTACACACCAGAGGGCAATTTAGAGAGACCAATTAACCTGTAAATCTGCATGTCTGGGATGTGGGAGGAAACCATAGCACCTTGCATTCACAGGGAGAACATGCAAACTCCACACCGATAGCACCTGAGGTCAGGATTGCACCTGGATCTCTGGCGCTGTGAGGCAGCAACTATGAGCTGCGCCAACGTGCTTAAGTTTCTTGCCCACGACCGATTTTACCCCCTTGTGTTAACCAAAGAAATAACACTTGTTGGATGAAATATCGCTTGTGTCGTAGTATCTCTTCTGCTTGCAAGGACCTCAGGATAGGGTGAGCAGATATGTCAAAAGACTGCAGTTTTTGCTAATTGCTTCAAGCAGAGAAAGTGATGAACACTTCAAGCCTTGATAGTTAAAATGCCGAGAAACAGCTGCTACTCTGTCCACTTAACGAGTTTGTGTGCGGCAGTGTGCCATGCCATTTTTGAAAAACGACCTTATATTCTTTTCAGGCATGCAAACAGCACATTCCTGACTAATAAAGTGAGGGTTTAAGACTGAGCCAGGTGAACTGCATGTGGAGCAAATTGTTCTAAGTGTAGCCCTCTCTCATTCACTTGACAGGGAGGAATGCAGGCAAGATATAAATCACAAAACTGCCTCTGGGCCACAGGTGTAGCAATCGCATTTAAGGGATAACAAGGGGTGGAATGGGAGTGCATTCATTATCTTAATATATATAAGAGGAATAATATTGTTTGGAAGCTAAATTTGCTACAGTTCTTTCTCTGCTCATCCTCCTATGAAGCATTGTATTTGCTCCTTGGTTACTTCGAACACCATATCCTTCTTACATGTCCTTTCCTGCCATTGAATCCTGGAAGATTCACTGACCGGAAACATGCTCCATGTTTCTGCCAAATAATATTGCACTTTCAATACAAGAAAATAAGTTTGCAGAGCGAGAAATAAATTACAACAACCAAGATCTAATCATTCTGACAATGTTTTGACAATGGTTGCCATGAAGAGTTACAAGGCTGTAGGGGGTGGGGGTGCAGATGACATCAGAAAGCACACAGACAAAGCCTCAATGGTTTGGTTATACCCTAAGGCTCCCTTAAATATACATTTAACTGTCCCCCTCTTGTCAATGGTTTTTCAACACTCACAATGTCCCAACCTTGTGACAATGATATAATCTCCCTTGATTATTTTTTGCCATCTCCCTTGATTATTTTTTGCAAGTCCGTCCATGAGACAAAAGTTTTATTGTATGTTGCTGCAGTCTAAATCAACACTGGATAATGCTGGCATGTAGCATCCCATTAAAGCATATAACCATCCACAGGTTGCACCGGGATGCTGACAACATGGAGTCATAAAGCCATGCTCCATAAAGCCCCAGAGAAATGTGTTCAAACCAACTCCTTTTAAACTCCATACTGGGTTGGCTTGCAAAACAAATAAACAGAAGGGCATTTAATGTGCAAGTTCTATTCGTCTTTAGATAACACGGCAGGACTTAAATTAGATAGTTTAGTTTATTGTCATGTGTACCGAGGTACAAGGAAATGCTTTTGTAGTGTGCTATCCAGTCATCAGAAAACCTATACATGATTACAATCGAGTCATCCACAGTGTACAGATACAGGATATAGGGAATAACGTTCAGTGCAAGATAAAGGCCATTAAACTCCGATTAAAGATAGTCCGAGGGTCTCCAATGAGGTACATGTTAATTCAGCACCACTCTCTAGTTGTTGATAAGATGGTTTCGTTGCCTGATAACAACTGCGAAGAAACTGTCCCAGAATCTGGAGATACGTGTTTTAACATTTCTGTACCTCTTGTCTGATGGGAGAAGGCAGAAGAGACTCGTCCTTAATTAAAACTGAGGTTAGTGTTGTTGGTAGATCATAATGACTCACGGGCAAGTAACATTAAACATAGAAACATAGAAATTAGGTGCAGGAGTAGGCCATTTGGCCCTTCGAGCCTGCACCGCCATTCAATATGATCATGGCTGATCATCCAACTCAGTATCCTGTACCTGCCTTCTCTCCATACCCCCTGATCCCTTTAGCCACAAGGGCCACATCTAACTCCCTCTTAAATATAGCCAATGAACTGGCCTCAACTACCTTCTGTGGCAGAGAATTCCAGAGTTTCACCACTCTCTGTGTGAAAAATGTTTTCCTCATCTCGGTCCTAAAAGATTTCCCCCTTATCCTTAAACTGTGACCCCTTGTTCTGGACTTCCCCAACATCGGGAACAATCTTCCTGCATCTAGCCTGTCCAACCGCTTAAGAATTTTGTAAGTTTCTATAAGATCCCCCCTCAATCTTCTAAATTCTAGCGAGTACAAGCCGAGTCTATCCAGTCTTTCTTCATATGAAAGTCCTGACATCCCAGGAATCAGTCTGGTGAACCTTCTCTGTACTCCCTCTATGGCAAGAATGTCTTTTCTCAGATTAGGAGACCAAAACTGTACGCAATACTCCAGGTGTGGTCTAACCAAGACCATGTACAACTGCAGTAGAACCTCCCTGCTCCTATACTCAATTATACTCCTATACTTCTATCCTATTAAAACCTGCAAAGAAATTTAGTTAATTGTTTTAAATTTTTTGCAATAAATGCTCATTGAGGAACAGACAAAGGCACAGCGCAGAAATAGGCCATTATGCCCTTTTATTCCGCATCTTCATCATCTAAAACAAAAGCAAAAAAATCTTCTGATGCCGGAAATCTGAAATTATGGAAATAAGCAGCAAGTCAAAAGAATTCTGTCGAGAAAGGAAAACAGACCGTGTTTTAGGTTGGTGGTCTTTCAACCAAATCTTTCTTCTTCCAACCCCTTTTCTCCCCAATGTGGTTATCCAGAAAGCCCTTACACTAGACTTTATCAAGCAACACATAGATGATACTGATCTACTTAAACCAAGGTCAACCTGTATGGGGATAACTTGGACAAACTTATTGACAAGAGAGCGGAGCTTGAATGCAAAACTGTGCAGAAAAGAGAAATGAGAAAATGAGGCCATCAAGATACCAATGTTCTTCACCTTTCTACATCAGCTTATTAAATCATCTTAAAGGCATTTTACAACCAATGTTTATTTTCTGAATGTCAATCAGACATCTTATCATGAAGGAACCTGACTGTTTTCTTTACTGGTCCAAACTTGTTCTTGGTAGTGATTTTGATTCTAAAGCAGTTATTAAAATAAAAAAGATACTGAAGTGTGGACCCTTGAAGTTTGTAATATAGATGAATGACATGAATGTGGATGTAGGAGACATGGTCAGTAAGGTCACAGATGACACAAAGATTGATGAAGTTGCTGAAAGAATAGAGGACAACAGGCCACAGGATAATATCAACGTGTTGGTGAAATGGCTGATGGAGTTTAATCTGAATAAATCTGAGATGATGTATTTTGGGAGTACTACTGAGGCTAGGAGATATGCCTTGGTTGGTAAGGTGCTTGAGAGGATTGAGGAACAGAGGTAACTTGGTGTAGAACCCCAAAGATCTTTGAAAGTGGCAGCACAGATAAATAAATTGGTCTACTTCTTTCTTCTTTTCGTGTCCACCTTGTTACAAATGTTGACCTCGCTGTCATCGTCTGTCCTGAAAAGGATAAGCTTCCGGCGACAATCAGTGGAAGCCATCACTTGTCAAAGGCATATGGGACACTGGCCTTCGTTAGACAGTGCACTGAATGCAGAAGAAGGGAGATCTTTATAAAACATCGGTCAGATCTCAGCTGAGATATAGATATAGCTACGTAGACTGTAGCAAACCCTTCCTCTCATCAGAGATAGATAAAACTGGACATAGATTTAGCTATCGCTGGACATAGGTTTAGGGGATTGAATAAGAGATTTAGAGGAGATATGAGGAGTAACATTTGTACCTAGAGAGCGGTGAGTACCTAGAATACCCTGCCTGTGAGAGTGCTGGGTCGTTGATAGCGTTTTTCGTGAAACAGGCCCTTCGATCAACTGAGTCCGCAATGACCAGCGATCACCCTGTACACTAACACTATCCTACACACTAGGGACAATTTATCATTTTTATAGAAGCCAATTAACCTACATGCCTGTATGTCTTTGGAGTGTGGGAGGAAACCGGAGCACCTGGAAAAAACCCACGCAGTCACTGGGAGAATGTGCAAACTCCATACAGACAGCCCCCATAGTCAGGATTGAACCCAAGACTCTGGAGCTGTAATGCAGCAACTTTACCACTGCGCCACCTTGCCACCCCAAATTAGAATTTAAGATGTACCTAGAAGAGCACTTGTATTGTCTAGGCATAGAGGTCAATGGCCAAGTGCTGGAAGATGGTAATAATATGAATGGGTGCGCCTGAGTTGGCCTGAGTTGGCGTGGAAGTTGTGGGCCGAATGGCCTGTTTCCATGCTGGATGGTGAACCCACGCAAGAGGGAGACATGAACTGCAGACAGGAACTGTTAATACAGGTTTTAAAAATAAAGACGCAGATTGCTGGAGTAACTCAGCGGATCAGGATCCGCAGCATCTCCGGGGAACATGGATTGGCAATTTTTCAGGTTGGGACCCTTCTTCAGACATCAACTAGGTTCACTCAAGTAAGAATGGGAGGCAAAGAAAATAATTTATTTCAAAAACGAATTTGGAAGAAAATCTCAGGAACGTTATATATTATCAGAGATAACCTTTATCTCCAATAACAGGTTTGGAGATCGAAAGCACTACAAATTTCTAAAGAGAACAAGTTAGAACCATAAAATAAAACAATTAGGTTGCTTCACAATAGCATAAAGTGAATCCATCACTGATAGACAAAAGAAGTAGTTCAATGAAAGGCAAACATGTATCCTAACTGTTCAGCTGCAAGTGTAAATTCAGAGCATTGACAGAGCATTTTAAATGTTCCAAAAAATTGCAGATTAACTTTATTTTCTCTCTATTTATCTTTAGGTATGCTGCACAACGCATCAACCTCTTGGTCTACAGGTAGACATGATCTGTTATTTATGTTATGGATAAGATTACATTGACCTCAGTGGAGACATGTAAAAGTTATTTGTATTATTGCTTCTATGAAGAGTAAAAATAATGAGGAAGGGAATCCTATAACTTCAATCTAGTGACCTCTTCTGGGAAAATATGTGTGCATTCAGTTAGGATGAGGAGAGAAGTAATGATAGTTGTTCGTCGCAATCATGTCTCTGATTCAAAAGGTTGTGCGTTCAATCTTTGTTCCGAACACTAGCAGTGGATATCTGATCCCCTTAGCTGAATTGCTGACATAGATTGTGAAATGCTGGTAAAAAAGCAACAATCTCTGAAGTACCCCATTAGTCACAGCTTGCCAGTCTGAGAAGGGCCCATTTATTCACACCTCCTCTGATCTTTATGCTTGATAACTTATTCTCTATCCAGTCCAATATACTAACCCATCAATTCTCTATCCTTAGATGGACACATTGTGCTGGAGTAACTCAGCATGATGGGTGATGTTTCGAGCTGGAACCCTTCTTCAGACTGAAAGTAGGTGGTGGGGGAGGGGGAGAGGTACAGAGCTGGAGGCAAGGAAAAATCAGGACCGACCACAAATGTCCTCAGACAGAGTGGTACCTGGTAGGTTCATTGTTGGCTAGGGAAGGTGTGATCTGTGGAAGAACTGTGGAAGAACTGTGGAATTAGTTAAATTATTAAGGTGGAGGCATGGGGCAAGGAGGGGGAGGGGAGGGGAGGGCATTGAGAGATTAAATTACTTAAAATTAGAGAATTCAATGTTCATACTGCTGGGTTGAAAGCTACCCTTAAGCAAAATGTGAGGTGCTGTTTCTCCAATATTCGTGTCTCTATCCTTGTTGATTTCTATTTTTGTAAACCAATATTGACTCTGCTCATAGTGTCATAGAACCATACAGCACAGGAAAAGGCTCTTTGACCCAATGTGTCCATGCCAGCCAAGATGCCCCGTCTAAGCTAGGCCCATTTGCCTGTGTGTGGTGGGCAAATGTTGTTTCCAGATATCGCCTACAATGGTCTAGGTTTGAGTTTTATTGTTTGCGTCCTTGCTCATAATTTCCCCATTAGTCTAACGTTACAAGAGATGTCCAAATGATCTATCGGTTGCAGAGGTGGTAACTGATTATAATTGCCCTGAATAGCTGAAGCATGGAACATGGAACAGCACAGCACAGGAACAGGCCCTTCGGTCCACAATGTCCAATACCGAACACGATATCAAGTTAAACTAATCTTCTCTGCCTGCATTGATTCATATCGCTCCATATCCATGTGCTCAATCCTGTTATTATATTCAAGGCATTCTATTATCACATTGCTCATGATAATTCCACCATTTTGTTAGTGAATACTTCAAGACCACCAGTAGCACAACATCAGCATGCCGCACCTAATGGGTCTTAAAGTGAAAGGTCCCAACCCAAAACGTTATCTATTCATTCCTTCCACAGATGCTGCATGATTGGCTGGGTTATTCCAACGCTTTGTTTTTTCACAACTGCAGTTCCTTACGTCTTCAAGAATTATATGTGGATAATCCCTCATCCTTCTAAACTCCAGAGTGTACAAGCCCAGCTGCTCCATTCTCTCGGCATATGATAGTCCAGCCATCCCGGGAATGAACCTTGGTACAAGATACCACTGAGAGGGACTTAATGGGACCATGGGCACTCTCACAGAGGGGAAGGACTCCCATTTAAGACAATCCATACACTTCATGATTGGTGTTAACTTTCTTTGAATTTATTTTGATACCTTCTGAGTTTGGTAAGGAAAAAAAGCAATGGGAAAGATGGTGCTGAAGGGGTGGGAGCATTGAAGGATGGGGAGAGTAACATACTGTAACTCATACTAATGATCTTCCTGTTTCAAACCAGTCAACAAGTGTACTGCTCTCTTTCAAAACAGCCCATCTGAAAGTATTTCTTCGCCTGTAATCTTACAGATTAGTCATTGACATCAAAGGCCCAATTTTACTTGAAATGAATATGGATCTGGATCAAAACTTCAACTAACTCCGTCTGGGAAACAGGATCTGAGGGATAGATAAGATAAGTTCGGTAACAACCTAAATATTTCAAGAACATACTTAAAATGATTAATCTCAGTAGGTTGGAATGAATTTTCTTGGCAAGAAAAAGAACAACTTTAAGACACAAAATATTTCTGCACAGCTTCAGTGACCAAAATTGATCCTGACCATTTGTGCTGTCTGTGTGGAATTTGTGTGTTCTCACTGTGACCACATGGATTTCCCCAGATGCTCTGGTTTCCTCCCATATCCCAAAGCTTGTTGAATGGTTAATTGACCACTGTATATTTTCCCCAGTGTAGGTGGGTGTTTGCAGAATCAGGATGAGCATGTGAAATAGGTTGGGTTATTGGGAAATAAGTGACAAATGGGATTAGTAGGTTGGCTCTGTCATTTAACTTTATGACCAAATGACCCCCTTCGTTGTCATAAGGAAATATGGAGGCATGGGATATATGGCAGAAAAGAGCGTGTGAGACAAACTATAAAATATGTTTCTCTGGTTCTTGAATCACGTAAAGTAGGAAAAAGACTGTGCATTCATTTTATCCATTCCCCTCATGATCTTACACACCTTTATAACATCACCGTTCAGCCTCCTGTGCTCCAAGGAATAAAGTACCAGTCTACCCAACCTCCCCCTATTGCTGAGCCCCTCGAGTCCTGGCAACATCCTTGTATATATTATCTGCACTCTTTCCATCTTAATGGATTTTTTTTCTATATCAGGGTGACCAAAAACTGAACACAATAAATAAACCAAATGGGCTTGACCTACATGATCCTCTATTTGCAGCCTGCTACCCTTCAGAGTCACTTCTGACATTTATGTTCTGTGTCAATGTTGTCATGCAAGAGAAGATGGTCCACTTTTTTTTTTTAAAGCCAGCTGTTGACAATGGGAGAGAAAATGTGACATTATCTGCCTTTAATTACTTTTTCCCCTTATATTTGGCTGTTGATCTTTTTCATTTGTCTGCTAGCCTTTAATTGTATTAATGACACATAGGAAAAAGCTTTTAGAATCATTCCTTCAAATTATGGCATATACAGAGAACATTGCAAATGTTTGGCAGCCTACAGGCACAAGATGTGTAAATGGGAACACATACACATGCATCTAATGCCTCCGATTCAAACTTTCACATATTATGTGTCCTTCTTAACACAGTAGCTGCAGTGGTTTACTTGATATTAAACGAACATCTGATTATATTCGAGCCACGTTGTACAATGGCAACATATCATCAACCAAGTTACTACATACGTCTGTAAATACTGATGGTTTAGTATGGTATTAGTGATGAAGCTCCATAAAGTGGAGTTCCTCATGTTGTGTTATAATTACAACTGTTCACAACCATATACTCTGTTTTTACAAAGGAATTACACATGGGGTTCTTAAATGGAAAATACAATATTATATTTTGGGTAGATAAATTAAGTGTGGCGCAGTGGTAGAGTTGCTGCCTTACAGTGCCAGAGACCTGGGTTCGATCCTGACAATGGGTGCTGTCTGTATGGAATATGTACATTTTCCCTGTGACAGCAAATAATCCTCCAACACTTTCGCCACCTCCAACGGGATCCCACTACTGGCCATAATCTTCCCATCTCCACCCCTTTCTGCTTTCCGCAGAGACCGTTCCCTCCACAACTCCCTGGTCAACTCGTCCTTTCCCACCCAAACCACCCCCTCCCCAGGTACTTTCCCCTACACCCGCAGCAGATGCAACACCTGCCCCTTTATCTCCCCCCTCGACTCCATCCAAGGACCCCAAAAGTTTTTTCAGGTGAGGCAGAGGGTCACTTGCATCTCCTCCAACCTCATCTATTGTATCCGGTGTTCCAGGTGTCAACTTCCGTACATCGGCGAGACCAAGAACAGGCTCGGTAATCGTTTCGCTGAACACCACCACTCAGTCCGCCTGAACCTACCTGATCTCCCGGTTGCTCAGCACTTTAACTCCCCCTCCCATTCCCAATCTGACCTTTCTGTCCTGGGCCTGCTCCATTGTCAGTGAGGCCCAGTGCAAATTGGAGGAACAGCACCTAATATTTTGCTTGGGGAGCTTACACGCCAGCGGTATGAACATTGTCTAACTTCAAATAGCCCTTGCTTTCCCTCTCTCCATCCCTTCCCCCTTCCCAGTTCTACCACCAGTCTTACTGTCTCCGACTACATTCTATCTTTGTCCCGCCCACTCCCCTGACACAGTCTGAAGAAGGGTCTCGACTTAAAACATCACCCATTCCTCTCCAGAGGTGCTGCCTGTCTCGCTGAGTTTCTCCAGCATTTTGTGTCTACCTTCTCTGTGACTATGTGGATTTTCTCCGGGTGCTCCAGTTTTCTTCCACATGCCAAAGACGTACAGGTTTGTAGGCTAATTGGCTTCCGTAAAGATTGTAAATTGGTCCTAGTGTGTTGGATAGTGCTAACATACGGGGTGATCACTGGTAGGCATGGACTCGATAGGCTGAAGGCCTGTTTTCGTACTGTATCTCTAAAGTCTAAAAGTCTAAGTATTTTAGTAGAGTTTACGTAGCTCTGGACAAATGGCACTAGGCCAGTATGCCAACCTGGTTGGCATGGACAAGGTGGGCCAGAGTACCTGGCCCACGTGTTGCATGACTCTAAAAGCAATAACAGAACTATAATACGATAATTTCACTCTCTCCACCTCTGTCCTTTTTCAGAATCTGAGCATCACCAGCACACTTATTGCCTATCCCTTAATTGTGCTTGAGCAGGACGTGCTGAGTCGCTTACTTGTCCCTGCTGCTGTCCTTCTGGTGAAGGTAATCCCACAGTGTATAGCAAGGTCCAGCATTTAGTCCCAGTGACAATGAAGGGCAGGTAATGAATTGCTATGTAGAAGCAAGTAACTGCAGATGCTAGTTTACAAAATAAGTGCTGGAGTAACTCAGCGGTTCAGGCAGTATTGCTGTAGAACATGGATAGATGACGTTTCAGGTCAGGACCCTTCTTCAGACTGAATCCAAATTGCTATGTCACGATGGCGTCTGATATGGAGGGGACTCTGCAGGTGGTGATCACAGGTTTGGGTCATGCTATTCGAATAGCCCGTGAAAGTAACTCCAGTGCATTTTATGGATGATACATATCCCAGCCACTGTGTGCAACCTATGGAGGCAATGCTTAGCCACTATCATGATGGAATCCCAATCATGTGGGTTGCCTTGTCCTGAATGGAGTTCACCTTCTTGACAAATGCTGCACTGCACTCAATGAGGCAGATGGAGGGCATTCAATCGCATTCCTGATGTGTTTTGTAGATGGCCATCACAAGATGGCCCTTGTTATCTTTGATGGGAATGTACTGTACTTGAAGCCTCCTTTTCTCTTTTGCTGTTTAATTGTTTACCATTATTTTACACGAAGCATTGGTGGGACTGCACAGATTCAATATTACCTGTTGGTTGTGAGAGCACATTCTGTCTGTTGCATGGTGCTTTTTGCTGTTTGGTATGCATGCCATCCTGTATTGCAGCTTCACTATGTTGGCAGTATTATGTATGCCTGATGTTGCTCCCAGCAAGCCCTTTTACACTCTTTAATAGAAACAAGGTTGGGTCTCCCGGCTTATAATTGAGCAAGAACATGTCCAGCCATTCAATTACAGATTATGATATTGTCCATTTCTTCTGTTTCTGAAGGACCACAACTCTTCATGGCTGCCCAGTTTTGAGTTACCAGATCTATTCTGAGTCAATTCCATTTAGCACATTTGTGGCCAAACTATACACTGGAGAGTGCCCCCAGTATGTATACCAGACTGTATCTCCACAATGCATTGGTTACAATGGTAACATAGACAATGCATTTGCCACAATGATTAGGGGGGACTTCATTGAAACTAACCAAATAGTGAAAGGCCTATACAGAGTAGATGTGGAGTGATGGTTTCCACTTGTGGAAGAGCCTAGGACCAAAGGCATTGCCTCAGAATAAAAAGACATACCTTTAGAAAGGAGATGAGGGGGAATTTCTTTAGGAATTCATCGCCACAGAAGGCTGTGGAGGCCGTCAATGGATATTTATATGGCAGAGATTGAAATATATTTGATTAGTAAGGCTGTCAGGGGTAAAGGGGAGAAGGCAGGAGAATCGAGTTGAGAGGGAAAGATAGGTCAGCCATGATTGAATGTCAAAGTAGTCTTGATGGCCCAAACGGCCTAATTCTGCTCCCATAACTTATAAAATGCATTGGTGAAGATGAAATCAAGTAGATTTATAGTTTGTGTTGTTTCACTCACTACCTGCCGCAGATCCATTCTGGCAACCATGTCCTTCAGGACTCAGCCTGCTTCATCTGTGGGGGTGCTACCACCCACTCTTAGTGATGACATCCCAGAGTGCATTCTCTACGCTTGTTACATCCAAGTGTTGGTCAACATGGAGAAGCACTGCTATTAATCAGAAGGATTATTCGATTATTCCTTGTCGTTAATTCATTTGATGCCATGAGACTTCATGAAGTTTGGAGTCAACCCTGAAGTCTCTAAATGCTATCCCCTCCCTTCTGTATACCTCTGGTGGGTCTGTCCTGAAGTGGGATAAGACATATCCCCATTGGATTTCCTTTTAAATATTTCTAATCTAATGGGAAGTCTCTCGAGGTTGTCATTAGAACTGAAGTAAGTCTTAGATTATGCAATTCTTTTACAAGGCTAATGTAAATGTATGTTGTGAGTGCATTGGGAAAGTTTTATTTTTGTATATTTGAGAATTAATGCTTCATAACTCAAGATAAACGGGCAGCATGGTGGCACAATGGTAAAGTTTCTGTCGTACAGCGCCAGAGACCTGCGTTCGATTCTGACTACAGATGCTGTCTGTACGGAGTTTGTACGTTCTCCCCGTAATCGCATGAGTTTCCTCACATATTCCAAAGACATACAGGTTTGTAGGTTAATTAGCTTAGTAAAATTGTAAATGGTTCCTAGAGTTCATAGGATAGTGTTAGTGTGCGGGAATTGCTGGTCGGCGCGGACTCAGGGGCCGAAGGACCTGTTTCCGCGCTGTATCCCAAAACTCTAAACTAAACCACATTTTCTGGTGCTGGGTATTATCAATATGCGCCATGTTTGCTAGATAAGCTAGATAAGCATTTATATCATTAGCAAAGGTGACCATGAGGCTGCTGGATTATCTTCGCAAGTTGTTCACCTAACGTCCCTTAGGGAAGAAAATCTGTCACCTTTATCCACTGACCTATGTTCACGTATAACAAAGTTGTTGTTGCCTCTTGATTACCCCTTCGCCTGGATCGCCTCAGCGCAGAGGGAGAGCAAGGAGGGAAGAGACAAAGACTTTAAGACTTTTGCCTTCCATCACAGTGAGGAGGTGTCTGGTGAAATCACTGTGGTGGATGTTAAATTTGTGTTTATTGTGTGTTTTGTTATTTTATTATATGTATGACTGCAAGGCAACGAAATTTCGTTCAGACCGAAAGGTCTGAATGACAATAAAGGATACTTTGACTTTGACTATTTACACCAACTGAAGGCAACACATTACTGTCCCCCCTAAATGCCAAAATATTCTTCCACTGACATTGTTACCTACCTGAACAGCAACTGTTTGCCAGAAAGAGTGGGGTGGGAACAAAGATTTACATCAAGAGATAGGAAGGGGAAACATACTTCAGGACTGCATCAATGGAATGTCTGGAGCTGCAGAAGCGATCAGTGTTAGTGCAAAGGCAGCGTGCAAGGATTGGATCTTGGCCTGAGGAGATTTCCAAAGAACAGAGGTAACTAGTTAGCCAAGGAACGTTCTGCTGAATGTTTTTCATTCCCCTGCTTTAAAAACAAAATCTAGTTTTTCTGTGCTCAGCACTCAGAGCTGTGAGTCATCAAGTTCCTAGGGTCATCTGATTCCAGAGACTGGAGCACAAAATTCCAGACTGTCACTCCTGAGGGAGGATTACACTGTTGCTGGATTTCCAAATCCCCCTGTTCCCTCAGGTGGATGCAAATCACCCCACAGCACAGCTTTAATTAAAAGCAGCGAAGAATCTCCCCAATGTCTCAGCCAACATTCACCCACTCACCAACCACACAATAACAGATTGGGGGAAACTTCTCCCCATAACGAGAGGAGATAGATTTGTATCTATTTAAGAGATTTAGAAGAGATCTGAGGGGGGCGGGGGATCTTCTTAATCCAAAGACTGGTGAGACCCTGTTAAGTATATGTTCATAAATTAATGTCATAAGAGCAGAATTAGGCCTTTCATTCCATCATGGCTGGTTTTTCTTTCTCTTACAACCCCATTCTCCTGCTTTCTCCATGTAATCTTTGACACCCTTACTAATCACGTGCCTGTTAATCTCCATTTTAAAAATACCCAAAAACTTGGCCTCCACAGTCGTCTGTGGCAATGAATTCCAAAGATTCACCATGCTCTGACTAAAGAAATTCTTCTGCATCTTTCTTAAGATGCATCTTTTGATTCTGAAGCTGTGCTCTCTGGTCCTAGACTTCCACTCGTGGAAACAT
This sequence comes from Amblyraja radiata, assembly GCF_010909765.2. Lineage (NCBI taxonomy): Eukaryota > Metazoa > Chordata > Chondrichthyes > Rajiformes > Rajidae > Amblyraja > Amblyraja radiata. The sequence goes on from NC_045973.1 coordinate 29,251,453, forward strand.
CCTCTCCACATCCACTCTATTCAGGCCTTTCATTATACGGTAAGTTTCTATGAGATCCACCTCATTCTTCTAAATTCCAGAGAGTATAGGCCCAGAGCCATCAAAAACTCATCATGTATCTGTTGTGATGCTGCAAGTATTGAATTTCCTTGCTCCGTTTTAGGATATATGACAATAAAACTAATGTTGACTCTTGAGTAGCTGGAATGCAATGTCATAGAGAATGATAGAGCAAGAGTTGTTGACAGCATCTAAGAAGCTCGTAGACAAGCACCTGAATTGTCCATGCATTGAAGGCTATGGGACAAGTGCTGGAAGATGAGATTAATACTGATCGCTCCACTGATGGGTGTGGATGTTATAGAGTTGAAGAGTTATGTAGCACCGAAGCAGCCCCTTCTGCCCAGCTCATCCATGCTGACCAAGGAACCTTCCTGTGGTAAGTCCTATTCATCTACATTTTGCCCATAGCCCACTCAACCTTTCCTATCCATGAACCTGCCAAAGTACCTCTTCCACTTCTTCTAGTATATACCCACCACCTGCTCTGTGAAGAATTCAACTCTCAAGTTCTTTTTAAATCTTCACTCTCATACTTCATTGTGGGCTGAATGGCCAGTTTCCATGCTGTATGACTGGCAGATTATGTGGCCATGACAAGTATTTATGTGAAAAGTTTCCCTCGTTCATTTTCATTTGCTATAAACCATTTGGACATCGTGAGATCATGAAAGACACAATATTAAAATATTTTCCTCCATGGGAGATAAACAAAAATAGTCAATGAAAAGAGCATACAGTATAAACATGCTATGCCTGAAATTGAATAATTGCCTCTCAAATTGAATCCATACAAACCAACCCATGCTCTTTGAGGTCTAGAACTGATCACACTGGGCCAGCTAATTGGTTACAGATATTTTCTTTAAGGGGAAAGATACTCTACCCAAACACGATTCAGTATGAATCCGAGGGGAATAAACAAAATATGATTCTACACCTTTGAAAATGGCAAAAACATGTTGAAGGAAAGGTGAGTAAAAGCACTTAAGATCTGTAAATTCATAAACAAAACGTAGAACGTCGAACTGTACAGCACAGGAACAGGAACAGGACCTTCAACCCACAACATCCATGCCAACCATGTCATCCTAAACTAATCCCATCTGGCTGCACATGACACATATCCTTCCACCCGTTGCCTATTCATGTGTTTGTCTAAACATCTCTTAAATATTTAAATTTGTTTGCACCACTTCTCCTGGCAGCGCATTTCAGACACTTACCATTCTCTGTATAAAAACTTGCCTAATACATCACCTTTAAACCTAAAGCTATGCCCTCTTGTGTTTGACATTTCCACCCTGGGAAAAAGACTCTGACTATCTGCACTATCACTGCCTGGAATAATGTTATATACTTCCAACAGGTCGCCCCGCAACTTATGCTCCAGAGAAAACAATCCAAGTTTGTCCAACCTCTCCTTGTAACTAATACTCCCTAATCCAGGCAACTTTCTGGTGGGTTTGCACCCTCTCCAAAGCCTTCACACTCTTCCTGTATTGTGGTAAACAGAATTTCACACAATATTCCATATATGGCCTAACCAAAGTTTTCCTCTCACTGTCTCCCTCTCCCCTGACTCTCAGTCTGAAGGGTCGCGTCCCGAAACGTCACCTATTCGTTTTCTCCAGAGATGCTGCCTGACCGGCTGAAATATTATTTTTTTGTCTATCTTCAATATAAGCCAGCATCTGCAGTTCCATCCTACACACTTTATACACTGTAACATGACTTTCCGACATACACTAAACACACCAACAAGTGTGCTGTATGCTTTCTTTACCACTCTTTATTACTTGTTTCAATATATCATAAACAACAGAAACATTCAGGGAACACTTTGGGTAACTTTTATTTTAGCTGTTAGTACTCACAGGTACTGGCCAAATGGCAAACCGGGTACTCAGTTCCATTCGTGAAAGAATGCTCATACCACACCATAGGTGGAAAACTATGGCAAATTAAATCAACTTTATTTCCAGGCTTTCAATTTAGAAATATGTAGGAAACAGTTATTGAAATATAAGAACCTGGAATTTCAACTTTCTTACACGGTGAGTGCCTGAAACACGCTGCTGGGGGTGGTGATTGAGGTAAATACGATAGTGACATTTAAGGGATTTCTGGATTGGCACATGGATATGTAGGGAATGGAGGGATATGGATTATATGCAGGCAGATAATAGTTGGCCTTGGCATTATGTTTGGCACAGACATTGTGGGTCGGATGGCCTGTTGTTGCGCTGTATTGTTCTATGTTCCATGTATTTTTGTTCATTTCTATTTTCAAGTAGAAATAAAATTACCAACTGATACAAGTTCTTAAATTGGAACAAAATCTCTTGGCAAGCAAGTTCTTGGCTGATTTTCATTTTCATTCATTTTCATTAACTTCAAATGAGAGATTTTAACTTATTTTCCATCATATACAAAGTGCAGATGGTAGTGGGAGTCTTGGATTGCAACGCTGGAAGTGCCCTGGTCAACCTTCCACCCACAACCAAATCATGTCTACTTACCCTAGCCTTGAAAATCCATTAATTAATAATCGTAAATTTAAGAACATATGGAAAACAGCTTGTACATTTTGTACAGACTATTCACACTCTTAATCCTCACATTACAACCATATGTCTACTTATCATTCTCTTGTGGAAATAAACATTCTATCTCATAAGAAGGAACAAAATTGATTTTGAGTGAAAACCTGTGTGTAATATGAAACCAAATGGTAAGAGAGGGCATTAATTGACAAATTGACCAAACCAATGAAGGAAGTTGAAAGAGGTTTGTGGCAGAAAACAAAGGTGGTCTAGTGGAGGAATAAAAACAGGAATAATTGAAAATATACAGAAATGTGGTGTGACTTCTAAAAACCTAATACAATACAAAATAAAATTACTGCCTTCTGGGCTCAACATTAGTTTATCAATTCCAGCTAGATTCAATGTTACATGTTCTCTTCTTTATCTGTACCTGCTAATTACGTTTAGTATTTTGTCTTTTGCTGCATAAATTTGCATATCTTGAGACTCCAACAACATCTCACATATCTAGATTAAGGTTTTAATCCAGACACTTTAAAAAATTTCAAGTATCCTTGCCATATATTTTTCACTTTTTTTTGTTCAGCCTAGAAGAAGGCCGTTCAGTCCATCAAGTATATGCTGCCAGACACAAAATGCTGCAGTAACTCAGCGGGACAGGCAGCATCTCTGGAGAGAACGGAATGGGCGACGTTTCGGGTCGAGACCCTTCTTCAGATCTTTCAGAAGAAGGGTCTCGACCCGAAACGTCATCCATTCCTTCTCTCCAGAGATGCTGCCTGTCCCGCTGAGCTACTCCAGCATTTTGTGTCTACCTTCGATTTAAACCAGCTTCTGCAGTTCGTTCCTACACAGAGCAATTCCAACGATCTCCCTCATTATTTCCTGGTCATTTATTGTCTTTCACAAGCCCTTCAACTCCTCCTTGTCACTCTTATCACCCACCTTCTTTTGGAGATAGTCGCAGTAGACAGTTAGTCAACCAATTGGAAGATCTTTGGGATGCGAGGGAACAACACAACTTGTCTGAAGGGTCTCGGCCCAAAATGGCACCCATTCCTTTTTCTCCAGAGATGCTGCCTGACCTGCTGACTTACTCCAGCATGTTGTGTCTATATTCTGTGTAAACCAGCATCTGCAATTCCTACCTAAACACTACATGTGCTATTTACCATTTCATCCAACAACTTACCAGTGATCAGATTTGAACATCATCTGTATTTTCAATGCCAAATTAGGGATTGACCTTAGTGTGGGAATCAATACAGAAAATCAAATTGTTCTGTTGTATTTTGTGGGAGATGATGAGTTAATAGTAACAGATTCCCAAAGCATTCCATCAGGTTTTAAATTTGGATAAATCTTATTCCAGACATACAATGTTGGTCACTTCAGTCTTTAAAGTGGTCATATCACTGTTTGAAGTTGCTTTCTTAGTTATTCTTCAGTCGTCTGAGGACAACATAGCATAGTGTTCAAATTACAGGACTATTTAGTTTCCTTAGTTTAAAGCCTTGAGGTCTGGAGTTGAATAACGTGCATTCAAACTACATTGCAACTGAAGTACAGCACAAGAACAGGCCCCTCGGCCCACAATGTAAGTGCCGAACATGATGTCAAGACCAACCGTATCTGCCTGCACATAATCCATATCCTTCCATTCCCTGCATATCCCTGTGTGGACTTGATCCCCAAGATCCCTCTGTACATCAATGCTATTAAGGGTCATGCCATTAATTGTATATTTTCCCTTCACCTTCGATCTTCCAAAGTGCAACACCTGACCATTGCTCAGATTAACCTCCATCTGCCATTTCCCCGCCCCTTTCTATAGCTGATCTATATCCTGCTGCGTACTTTGGAAGCCTTCCTCACAGTCAGCAACCCCAGCAATCTTGGTGTCATCTGCAAACTGATCTACACTGGATATTGTCCTTCCACCATAATCCTCTGTTTCTATCAGTAAGGCAGTTCTGAATCCATACGACCAAGTCACTGTTAATCCTTCGTATTTTAATCCTCTGGATCACAACAACATGGGAGACTTTATCAAATGCCTTACTAAAATACATGTAGACAACACCTTACCCTCATCAATCACCTTTGTCACTTCCTCAAAAAACTCAATCAAGTTAGTAAGACATAACATGTAACATACAAAGCCATGCTGACTGTCCTTAATCTCTTATCCTCTTCCAAGTGGGAATAAATTCTGTCATGAAGATTCCTCTCCAATAGTTTCCCTCCCACTGACATGAGGCTCACCGGTGTATAATTCCTTGGATTCTCCCTACTTCTTTAGTTTAATTTAGTTTAGAGATACTGTGCAGAAACATGCCCTTCGGCCAACCGAGTCCGCGCTGACCAACAATCACCCCATACACTAACACTATCCAACACACTAGGGACAATTTACAATTTTACAAAAGCCAATTAACCTACAAACCTGTACGTCTTTGGAGTGTGGGAGGAAACCGGAGCATCTGGAAGAAACCCTAGCAGTCACAAGGAGAAAGTACAAACTCTGTACAGACAGCACCCGTAGTCAGGATCCAACCCCTGTCTCTGGCACTGTAAGGCAGCATATCTAGCACTGCGCCACTGTGCCGCCCAACAATGGGACAATTTAAACAAAGGCGGGTCAGGGCAGCACGGTGGCGCAGTGGTAGAATTGCTGCCTTACAGCGCTTGCAGCGCCAGAGACCCGGGTTTGATCCCGACTACGGCTGCTGTCTGTAAGGAGTTTGTACGTTCTTCCTGTGACTGCGTGGGATTTATCAGAGATCTTTGGTTTACGCCCACACTCCAAAGACATACAGGTTTGTAGGTTAATTGGTTTGGTACCTGTAAAAAAATGTCCCTAATGTGTGTGGAGGATAGTGTTAATGTGCGGGAATCGTTGGTTGGTGCGGACTCAGTTGACCGAAAGGCCTGTTTCCACGCTGTATCTCTAAATTAAACTAAACTAAACTAAAATTAGCTACTCTCCAGTTTTTTTTTGCTTTTTCATTCGTTTAACTTTTTTTAATGGTTGTTTATTATATGAACTATTAAGTACTGTGTTTACAAACCTGTTATCCTGCTGCAAGTAAGAATTTCATTGTTCTATTCCGGAACATTCCTTGATGGAAAATGTTGGAGACACTCAGTGGGTCAGTTGGCATCTGTGGTGAGAGAAAGTAGATTATCATTTCATAACCTACTGTCAAAATAGTGGCAATTGCATATTATTTAAGACAGTACTGAATGCACACAGGGGACAGTCACGGTAGTTTTGAAAGTGATGGGTTAGCAAAGCTGAGTGTTGTCTTGCAAGTATTTGATCTGATTTGCAGTGTTCAGCATAGGTGCTCATTGGTTAAAGACCATAAAACAAAGGAGCAGAATTAGGCCATTCAACCCATTGAGTCTATGCCGCCATTCCATCATGGCTGGTCTATTTTACCCTATCAACCTTAATCTCATGCCTTCTCCCCAAAACCTATGATGCCCTTACTAATCTAGAACCTATCAATCTCCACTTTAAAAATACCCAACGTCGTGCCCTCAACAGTCATCTGTAGTAATAATCTCCACAGATTCACTACCCATCTGGCTAAAGAAATTCCTCCTAATTTTCATTTTGAATGTTCATCCCTTTATTCTGAGGCTGTGCCTTCTGGTTTTCCCATTACTATAGTTTAGTTTATTATTATCACGTGTAGCGAGGTACAGTGAAAAGCTTTTTGTTGCATACTATCCAGTCAGCGAAAATACTATACATGATTACAATCAAGTTGATAAGTTCATAAGTTCTAGGAGCAGAATTAGGCCATTCGGCCCATCAAGTCTACTCCGCCATTCAATCATGGCTGAATTATCTCTTCCTCCTAACCCCATTCTCCTGCCTTCTCCCCATAACCCCTGACACCCGTACTAATCAAGAAAGTCACCCACAGTGTGGCCATGCTCTTTAGTTCTAGACTTTCCCTATACTGGAGACCGTTTCCACCACCCTAAAGGGCTGTTCTGCATATAGAATTAATTGTGGGAACAATTGTCATAAATTAAAAGATTGTGTAGCAGTAATTAGGGTGAATCATATTAATTGAGGAGTTTAAGAAAATCTTCAAATCCATAATTCAATATGTTACCTAGAACTCCCCTCCCCAACTTTATAAACATTGCCTTGAACTAAATGCATCTTCATCCCTTGCTTCAGTCCCTGTATTCAGGCCTCTTCCCTTAGAACAGTTATCTGTACTTTCTCAGAACTCGTTAGTGACCCGAGCAGGAATATTTGAATTCATTCCAACGACAACATGGAGTGAATTTTAACATTAACAGCCTGGAAAGATCCAAAGATCTACTGGTCCCTGCAGCTCTTTGGGATTAATAAGCCCTCATCTGGATCCAAATTCAGGAGCCACCATTGAAGGAACTATAGAGGGAGGGTGGAGGTAAGGGTGGCAGCATGGTGGGGTGGGAAAGTGGGACCAAGATGGGTTGGCATCTCTTCACTCTCCTTCTCCATCCCTGGCAGTGACATCCCGGGAATAGGAGAGATAAGCGTAGGTTTTGTCTTACTCAGAAGAAACAGTCTCATGCCATTGCCCACTGTGAGAGCGGGTCAAGTGGAGGAAGAAGCTACTTTGCAAACAACCCACTCCACACCTCCCCTCCAGCACTCCTCTCCACCCCTGGCCATCCAACTGCCAATTTAATTATGATCCATGCAGTGGGAAGGTAGCAGTTCATCTACTATTTAGATGTGAATGGAATCAATGACTGTAGGGTCAGTACATGAAAGTGAAGCTGATGCAAAAATCCGCTATGATCTTAGTGCATGACAGACCAGGCAAAGAGATTGAATAGCTTACATCTATTGAATAGCTTACTCATATATATAATGTCCCTATATTCATATACGCTCATTGTTCTGCTGTGTGCGTGCTCAGTTATCTTATACTCAGACTTATTATTATACCGCAAACTGTCCACAGCTTTCACTGAAATTACCAGATAGAACGTAGAACAGTACAGCATAGGAAGAGGCCCTTCAGCCCACGGTGTCAGTTCTGACCATGATGCCAATTTAAACTGTTCATCTGCCCACATGTGTTCTAGATCGCTCTATTCACTGCCAGTTAATGTGTCTGTCTGACTGTCTCTTAAATGTTGCTATCATACGTGCTTCCACCACATCCCCAGGCAGTGCATTCCAGGCACCTATCATTCACTGTGCAAAGAAAGCTGCCTCATCAATCTCCTTGAAACTTTCCCTCTCTCACTTTAAATCTATGCCCTCTGGTCTTTGAAATATCCACCTTGGGAAAAAGGGTCTGACTACCTACCTTATCTATGACCCTCATAACTTTATATACTTCCATCACGTTCTAACAAGTGTGAAGAATTGAGATTAATACCCCTTGACAAAGAATAATGGCACTAAAATCCATTTGATCCCGACATTGTTGTAATAACTTGTAAATTAAAACTGATTGAGCCTCGATTTATAATCTCACCCAAAGGCCAACATCCTCAACAGTGCTGATCCCTCCACACTGCAATAAAAAGCTAGTCTAGGTATCTGGTCTCTAAAGTTTTCATATATTCTATGTTGCTGATGCCAGCACTTGGTTCTTTCCAATTCCCTGAAACCAACCACAAATGATTTAGCAGCTACAGAGTATGAAATAGCTTTTGGGTAAACAATGGAGATCCCCCCTTCTCCTTGCCCACGTAGGTCAGGTCAGATCTAGACGATAGGTGCATTCTCAGGGTAGTAAACCGAATGAGGTTTTATTACCTAGACTGGATTATCAGTACAATAAGCAGCGTTAGGCACGGATTTAGGTATCAACACCTGGCCTTAAATCACTGCTCCTATCTGACCAACCTGGCATCACAATGTGAGGAATTCAGAGGTCACAGGCTGCAGACAAAGTGATCTTGTAAGGGCAAGGCTTAGGCCAGGGCAGGTTTGCTGTGGGAACAGCCAAATGACTTCAGCCTTCAGTTATCTGCATCTCTTCAAGTGTTATCCAGACCAACCCCAACAGAAATTGCAGGAAGATGGTTTTGATACTGGACAATAGTAACCATTTAGTGACAACCCTTTCCTATTATGTACTTCCAGTGACTATAAAAGTACCTGACTTTAGTTGTGTCTATCCTTGTTTTTTTGGAATAGCCTCCATGTTTAACAGCATGTTAAGCATGTGAGTGATTGACACATCACAGAGTCACCAGCATCAAGTTTTTATTCCCAGATATCAAAGGTTCAAAGGTCTGTTTATTGTCACGTGTACCAATTAAGGTACAGTGAAACTTGAATTACCGTACAGCCATACTAAAAAAAAGCACCAAGACACACAACTACATAAAAGTTAACATAAACATCCACCACAGCAGATTCCCCACATTCCTCACTGTGATGGAAGGCAATAAAGTCTAATCTTCTTCCTCTTTATTCTCCCGCGGTCGGGGCAGTCGAACCATCCACAGTCGAGGCGATCGAAGCTCCCGCGTCGGGGCGGTTGAAGCTCCTGCGGCTTGGAGCTCCCATAGTCGGTCTCTAACCAGGGACTGCAAGTTCCACGATGTTAAAGTCCGCAGGCTCCCGCGGTTAGAGCTCCTGAACTCGATCTCCAGCAAGAGGCCGCCAACTCCACGATGTTAGGCCGCAGTGCAGACGGAGATACGATACAGAAAGAAAATTGCATCTTCGTCGAGGTAAGAGATTAAAAAAGGTTTCCACCCAACCCCCCACATAAAACAAGCTAAAGAACACTAAAACATACATTTAACACATACTCTAAAACAACAAAGTACGAAAGGACAAGACAGACTGTTGGCGAGGCAGCCTTTGCGGGCGCCACCCAGTGGTTCATGCATTGATTTATGAAATTCTTTACATTTTACACCAAGCCAATTAACCTACATACCTGTATGTCTTTGGAGTGTGGGAGGATGCTGAAGACCTCGGAGAAAACCCACGGAGAGAACGTACAAACTCCGTACAGACAGCGCCCGTAGTCAGGATTTAACCCGGATCTCCGGCACTGCATTCGCTGTAAGGCAGCAACTCTACCGCAGCGCCACCGTACTGCCCCTGAGTTGATGCCTAACGAATGAAGTTTGTGGTGGAGGCTGTAAATGATGGTTCTATACTGAGTAATATTTAGTTGAAGGGAATTTCTGCTATCAAATGCTGAAAAGAATAGGTCTCAAAGTGCTGGGGTAACTAAGCAGGTCAGGCAGCATCTCTGGAGATCATGGATAGGTGACATTTTTGTTTGGGACCCTTCATCACCTATTCATTTTCTCCACCTGACCTACTGAATTACTCTAGCACTTGGTGTCCTTTTATGTAAACCAGCATCTGCAGCTCCTTGATTCTACACAGGAAAGAATAGGTTTACAAAATTTGCTCTGATGACTGGTAGCCACACATATAATACCGTCAATCTGAAAACATCTACACCAACGTTGGGAACTGGTGATTGATGAGGTGGCACTGAAAAGATATAACAGATGTCAATCCTTTGTTCCTATACTCTACCAACCCTATAATTTACAAACCCTACAGATGCTAGATTAAAGGAAAGCCTCTACACTTAGCAAGAGATTAAACATTGGTCTTTCCCAATGCAATATGTGTGTGGTCATGGTGGACCACCCTTCTCAAGCGATGCTCATGCAACAAGTACATCCCATCCATCACTAGATTTAATGGCAGTTTTTACCAGCAAATCAAACTCAGAATCTTTGAACATAATTGAGCTGTGGGTGAATATAATAAGAATAAAATAAATTTGAAGGAAGGTTGACTTCTAGTTTAGTTTAGTTTAGTTTATTGTCACGTGTACCAAGGCACAGTGAAAAGCTTTTGGTGCATGCTATCCCGTCAGTGGAAATATATGATTACAATCAAGCCATCCACAGTGTATAGAGAGATTTAAAAGAGTGGAGTGAGTGTAATGCATGATTATAGATCCACTTCTGTTACCAACATGCAAAGAGTAGCCTGGCTTGAGTGCCATCTTGGATTAGGCTACCCCATCTTGGATTAGGCTACCCCATCTTGGATTAGGCTACCCCATCTTGGATTAGGTTTCTTCATTGATTGATTCCAGTTTGATTTAAATGAACTGACAATGTTTAAGGGGTCAATTTTAACTTTGATTTCTCTCAGGGGACTTTGCAAAGAAGAAGCTACTTTGAAGTCTAATCACAGCAAATACTGTGTATTCTGGAACATCTGACAAACAGCAATTTGATTACTTTGAGTAACGTTGAGTGAGTGATAAATTCTGAGTGGGACCCTGAGAATAGCTTCCCTGATATTCCAAAGGTGAAGGGGTTGATTTGTTGGGGTCTTTTCCTCTTTCTTCCACTTGCCAGAGAACCTAGAATAAGAGACACTATTTAGGAATAAGAGGTCACTAGTTAACACGGGAATGAAGGATTTATTTTCTCTCTAAGAGGTTCATCTTTGGAACTCTCTTCCTCACGAAACAGTGGAAGTAAAGTTTTTAAGTATTTTTAGGGCAGAGGTGGGTAGATTCTTTATAAGGTGACAAGGTACAGGAAGGAATGCACAGTTTACATTACAATCAGATCAGGCCTGATCTTGTTCAATGGCAGAGCAGACTTGAGGGATACACTCCTGCTCCTAATTTACATGTGTGTTCATATGAAAGACAGCAACTCCAATAGTTCCGCAGCACCTGATAATTAACCAGATTACTGTGGTCAATTTTTAAGAGTTTAGCTTAGTTTACTTTAGTTTAGAGATACAGCATGGAAACAGGCCCTTCAGCCCATCAAGTCCGTGCAGTAATACAGCAACACAATCGTTGTGCCACTGTGCCACCCCTAACTCAAGGCCATTAGATTTAGCCTCCCTATCTTTGATTTAGGAAGGCAACAGTGAACCAAGAATCAGGCTCCCAATCAGTGCCCAGTGCTTAGGTATGATGCCTACATTCAGTTGAATAGATAGTTGCCTCTGCTCACTCATTAAGAATTGGCCATCAGTGAATGTATCTGTGAAATTGTATCACAACTCAGTCCAGCATTCCTGAATAGGAGGGAAAAAAAGTTATACAAAAGAAAATTAAAATAGAAATAGGGAAGTGGAGTGAAGATTCTTTTGTAAATTGCTCATGGGATGTGGACGGCAGTGACAATGACTATCCATTCTTAATCCCTCCCTCAGCCGAGTTAGCAAATAAACAACAACCATATGGGTATAGTGGCACAGTGGCGTAGCGGTAGAGCTGCTACAGAGTTTGTAGGTTCTCCCTGTAACCACATGGGTTTCCTCCAGGTGCTCCGATTTCCTCCCACACTCCAAAGTCATATAGGATTGTAGGTTAATTGGCTTCAATAAAATTATAAACTGTCCCTAGTGTGTAGGATTGAGTTAATGTATGGAGTGATCACTGTATTTCTAAAGTCTACAGTCTGCTGTCACATATAAGCCAGACTGAGTACGAATGGCAGTTTTCCTTTCCTGAAGAACATTAGCAAACCAGATTTTACAACAACTCAGCAGATTCACGTTCACCATACTGAAACTAACTCTTGAAAACCAAGGTTTGTTAATGGCTTTAATTTGCTCCTTCCCCAAATCACGTTGGGATATGAACCTGGCTCCTGATCCATTGTCCAGACTTTGGACACTCTTGGCATGTCCACTATTCCATCACTGTGACACTATTAAGACCTCCAAAGAAACGTTTTCCGGATTTTTCTGGGATATCTACTAATTTAGTTTAATTTAATAAAACTTGACTTGACTTGACTTGACTTGACTTTTGTGATACAGCGCGGAAACAGGTCTTTGGTCCACCGAGCCCGCACCGACCACCAATACTCACACACTAACGCTATCCTACATACAGTAGAGACAATCTACAATTTTACCAATCCAATTAGCCTACAAACCTGTTCGTCTTTGGATTGTGTGAGGAAACCGGAGCACCCAAAGAAAACCTATGCAGATGGTTTCTGGCGCTATAAGGCAGCAACTCTACCGCTGCGCCACTATATCGCCCAGGATTTCCAGTAGAAACTTGGATTTGTCTACGTGGACATTATGTGACAATTTCTCAGTTCTGCCTCACCTAGCTTCTCAGAAGGGAATTTTTTAATGCTGGCCAATCTTCACTGACTACATTAGTAAAAGTAAAATGAGATTAAACTGTTTTGTAACCTTTCATTATGAAATTGTAAATGAATCAAAATGTAATTAAATCTAATTTAATGAGTCATAGAGCTATACAGCATGGAAACAGGCATTTGGCCCAATTTCTCCATGTTGACCAAGTTGCTTAACCAAGCTAGTCCCACTTGTCTGTCCTGGGCCTTTTCCCTCAAAATCTTTTCTATCCATGTATCTGTCCAAGCATTCTTTAACTGCACCCCCTGTACCACTTCCTCTGCTAACTTGTTCCATATTCACATCACCCTCTGTTTGAAAAAAGGATTCCCCTCCGGTCCCTTTTAAATCATTCCTCTTTCATCTTAAACCAATGCCGTCAAGTTTTAGACTCTCCTATCCTGGGAAAAGCCTGTGGCTATTCATCCAGTTGAAACTCACAAAAAGATACACGTCAGACTGCATCTGACGTCAGACTGCAAACTGATGTGATGATGGCCAATTTAACAACTTTCATGAAAGGAGGGGTTAAAATCAGAACATAAAACACAAAAAGCTACTGATATGTACAGCACCAATAATCTATCACCAGTCACGTTAGTCTAACTCCTTCATGCCACTAAAAATCTCCAGCAGGCAAGTTTCCGCATTACACCATCGGTAATTGCACTTTTAAAAGAGCTATCATGAAATTATAAATAAAAGCGTGTAAATGACAGTTCCTGTGACTGTTTGTATTTAGAAGATGCACAGATGGCAAGGTTTGAGCCTGAGGTTGACGGATCTTAGCTCATTGTATATAATCTCACTGCGAACTGTGTATATGTTCCACAGAGATGACAACATTGGAAAGATTGAGTCTGGTTTCCAGCTATTGAGAAGAATCCTGATATCCCTGATTGCTAGGACATGTTTGTTGACCTGCGTAAGCCACAAATGCAGAGCTTGAAAATGAGAATATCCTGGCCAAAGATTTGTTACTCGATTATTTCAACACAAAAGGGAGGTAATTCAGACCATTGATTCCATGCTGGCTCCCAGCAGAGCAATCTTATTACTTCCCTGTAGTCCTTATTCTTTCCTGCATGCTCACCTGCAAGTCCCTTTTTAGATCCTCTTGCCTCTGACCTGCAAGTAACACAGAATGGCAAAATAACTGACCAGCACATCTTTGAGATGAGGGAACTCCCTGTGGATTATGTGCAGGCAGATAAGAGTTAGTCTTGGCATCATGTTCAGCACGGAGATTGTGGCCTGGAGGGGCTGTTCATGTGTTGTACTTTTCTATGTTCTATAATCTGCCATGATAGCATGCAATCATAGCTTTTCCCAGCATATCGATACATATGACAATAATAAACCAGTACCAGTAGGAGTTAAAATTGCACCTAGGTGCCAATGACATCACCTAGGCCTAACATGCTTAAGTAAAGAAAGATAGCACCACCTATAGGCCAGTATCTTTACCACCTGCTTGGGAGAGCTGGCTGTAATTGTGAACAATGAGATCCTGATAAGTCCAGGACATTGAATAATATTCTAAAACTCGTACAAATTCAAGCTAAGACTTTATTCTTTGGAGCGCAAGAAGATAAGGGGTGAACTTATATGACATTATGAGTGGAATAGATAGGGTAAATGCACAGTCTTTTGCCAGAGTAAGAACCAGAGGGCATAGGTTTATGGTGAGGTGGGAAAGATTTAATAGGAATCTGAAGGGCAACTTGTTTACACAAAGGGTGGTAGGTATATGGAATGAAGAAGGATTTCGGCCCGAAATGTTGCCTATTTTCTTCGCTCCATAGATGCTGCTGCACCCACTGAGTTTCTCCAGCACTTTCGTCTACATATGGAATGAACTGCCAGAGGAGGTGATTAAGGCCGATACTAGCACAATGTTTAAAAAACATTTGGACAGGCACATGGTTGGGATAGGTTTAGAGGGATATGAGCCAAATGCAGGCAGGTGGGACTAGTGTTGATGAGGCACGTTGGTCGGCGTGGGCAAATTGGGCCAAAGGACCTGTTTCCACGCTGAATGACTATGACTATGTTAGGCACAGATTTATATAATGGGCTTGTACTCATTAGTCAGTGCTTTCAGAAACAAAACAGATCAGTAAAGATAAAAAAGGACAAAAATATATTTTCCCTTTCATTTTGGACTGCAATCAAATGCAGATCCCAGATACAAGACAGCCGCTAATCCACTGCGGTACTCAAATCCAGTGCTGCATATTTCTCTGGCCCTACTGATGATTACAAAACACCAGAATTTGTTTTAATATTTACCCTTGCCGCCCTGAAAGTAAAACAAAGTGCTGGAGTACTCAGTGCGCCAGGCTGCATCTGGGAGGGAATGGACAAGCGACGTTTCGGATGGAGAACCTTCTTCACAGGTGAAACGTCATCTGTCCATTCCCTCTCCAGATGCTGCCTGACCTGCTGAGTTCTTCCAGCATTTTGTGTTTTGCTCAAGATACCAGCAGTTTGCACTATAATCTTTCACACCTGTGCAGTTTTGCACTCATTCTTGTATTTATTGTTGCATTTATTATTTCTGTTTATGTACTGTTCACTCTGTGAGCTTCATGTGAGCAAGGAATGTCATTGTATCCTGGTATATGGAAATAAACTAATCTAAATCTGAATCTAAATAATTGGTGTGACCAATTCTCAAATTCTATGAACTTTTCTTGGAATTGCAGTGGAAGAGGTTTATTAAAAGGATATGGAAATTGGAAACATAATGAGAGATGGGATAGAATTGCAATGTGATTTCGCAAATTGAACCTTTTTTCATTCAAAGATGTTTGAGGTGCAATAATTGCTGTTTTGCAATTCTGAAAGGATCAAATAATGGAGGCAAGCTGATTCATGTTGACTGGAAACATCAGACCCCAGGCTAGAGCTGAAGGGTGGTTGGTTAACTTCAAAAATAATCTACAGTAACATCATTTAGGCTTTTAGTTTAGCAAAAACATGGAAACAGGCCCTTCGGCCCACAAAGTCCATGTCTACCATCAATCACCCCTTCACACTAGATCTCTGTTTGCCCACTGTCGCATTCACTCCGGGCACAATAAGGGCAATTTACAGAGTCTAATTAACAAACTCGCACGTGTTTGGGATGTAGGAGGAAACCGGGACACCTGTTTCTTCAATCTCTAAACACATTATTATTTAACTTTAACCAGTTTCCTCCACGCTATTATTAAAATGGGTGTCACAGCAATAGCCTACAGCAATGTCATATTTTGAAATCTGACTTAAATAAGGCCCCATTAACGAACTAACTAACTAATTAATTCCCCATGACCTAGTGTCCGACCCTAATCACAGATCTCAAGATCTCTCTGCCTATAACCAAGTCCATGTTCACGTTTATCATCACATGCACGAGAACGATGAGGTACAGGTATAATGAAAAATCTAGCAGCATCGCAGGCACATAGACTTAGATAAACTAACAAAACAAATTATATGCAAAATAATATACAAATTACACACAAAATTCTAAAAGATTGCCAAAAAACAAGACATCATCGCACAAACATAATTAGATGAAAAAAACACATTCATAGGAATGCAAGAGGCCATGGTTTTCCGTTGGAGAAAAGGAAAAGGTGACGTTTCGGGTCAAGACCCTTCATCGTTCAGACACTGTTACTGCAGCACTTTGTGGTCTATCTTCGGTTGTGGGAAAATAGTTGTTCCTGAACATGGTAGTGTGGTAATTCAGGCATCTGCATCTCATGCCCAACATTTATACATCGTTAAATGTAGTTAAATGTATTTTTTAATAGTGTTTTTGTCTGTGTATATGTTGTGGGGGTGGGGGAAACTTTGTAAAAATCTCTTCCCTGTACGGGTTAGTCGGGTCTCCGTTGTCGTTGGGGCCTAGCACCGTGGAGCGGCCTCCAGCCTGAACGACCTGGAGGCTCCAGTCACGGAGCCTGCGGAGCTGCGGACTTACCATCATGGGGCTGGCCGGCATCGGAGCGTGGGGAGCGGTGGTGACTCGCTGCTGCGGCCCGACCACGTAGCTCGGAGGCTCCAGCTGCAGCCGCAGGTCCGGTGGACTGTCGGGGTATCGGGAGCTCGCGGGTCTGGGTGGAGAGACCGCTTTCCGGAGCTCCCGCAACGCAACTACTCTAGCCCGTGTCGCGGGGTTGGAACGACCCGGAGCGGGACCGCACATCGCCCCGCGAGGCTTCATGGCCATGGGACATTCGAATGCCTGCCGGGGGCTCCACCTTTGTGACATTTAGACCGGGAGCGGGGCCGTACATCGCCCCGCGCGGCCTAAAAATGGCCGTGGGACTTATCATCGCCCGCCTGGGGCTTGGACATCGGGAGAGAAATGAGAACAGGGGAGAGAAAAGACTTTGCCTTCCATCACAGTGGGTTCACTGTGATGGATGTTTCTGTAAATTGAACTGTGTGTATGTCTGTAGGAAATTGTCTTTGCTTGTATGGCTGTGGAAACGGAGTTTCGTTTGAGCCTCACTGAGGATCAAATGACATGTAATAAATATTGATATTGATTGATTGATTTGCAATGGGCGGCACAGTAGCAAAGGTAGAGCTGCTGCTTCACTGCGCCAGAGACTGACCACGGGTGCTGGCTGTGCAGAGTTTGCACGTTCTCCCTGTGACCGTGTGGGTTGCATCTGGGTGTACCGTTTTCATCCCACATCCCAAAGACTTGCGGGTCTGTGGGTTAATTGACTATTGTAGATTGCCACTAGTGTGTATGATCCGAAAGTGGGATAACATAAAATGAGTGTGAACAGGTGATCGATGGTCGGTGGGCCAAAGGGTCTGTTTCCACACTGTATCTCTAAACTAAACAATGAGAAGAGGGCTCACAAAAATGCTGGAGAAACTCAGCGGGTGCAGCAGCATCTATGGAGCGAAGGAAATAGGTAATGTTTCGGGCCTAAACCCTTCTTCAGACTAATAGGGGGTGGGGGGGGGGGGGAGAAGGAAGGAAAAAGTGAGGAGGAGGAGCCCGAGGGCGGGGGGATGGGAGGAGACAGCTCGAGGGTTAAGGAAGGGGAGGAGACAGCAAGGGCTAGCAAAATTGGGAGAATTCAATGTTCATGGCCGCCGGACGCAGACTACCCAGGCGGAATATGAGGTGTTGTTCCTCCAATTTCCGGTGTTGCTCACTCTGGCAATGGAGGAGACCCAGGACAGAGAGGTCGGATTGGGAATGGGAGGGGAAGTTGAAGTGCTGAGCCACCGGGAGTTCAGGTAGGTTCTTGCGGACTGAGCGGAGGTGTTCGGCGAAATAATCGCCCAACCTCCGCTTAGTCTCACCGATGTAAATCAGCTGGCATCTAGAGCAGCAGATGCAGTAGATGAGGTTGGAGGAGATACAGGTGAACCTTTGTCGCACCTGGAACGACTGCTTGGGTCCTTGAATGGAGTCGAGGGGGGAGGTAAAGGGACAGGTGTTGCATTTCTTGCGTTTGCAACGGAAAGTGCCCGGGGAGGGGGTGGTACGGGAGGGAAGGGAGGGAAGGGAGTTGCGGAGGGAGCGGTCTTTGCGGAAGGCAGACATGGGGGGAGATGGGAAGATGTGGCGAGTGGTGGGGTCACGTTGGACGTGGCGAAAATGGCGGAGGATGATTTGTTGTATTTGCCGGCTGGTGGGGTGAAAGGTGAGGACTAGGGGGGACTCTGCCCTTGTTGCAAGTGCGGGGATGGGGAGAGAGAGCAGTGTTGCGGGGTATGGAAGAGACCCTGGTGCGAGCCTCATCTATGGTGGAGGAGGGGAATCCCCGTTCCCTGAAGAGCGAGGACATTTCCGATGCCCTGGTGTAGAACGTCTCATCCTGGGAGCAGATGCGGCATAGGCGTAGGAATTGGGAGTAGGCGGAGGAATTGGGAGTAGGGGATGGAGTCCTTACAGGGGGCAGGGTGAGAAGACGTGTAGTCCAGATAGCCTGTACCCAAAAAAACATCCGTTACCAGCTTGAATGACTATAGACCTGTTGCTCTCACTTCAACAGTGATGAAGTGTTTTGAACGGCTGGTCCTGGCCCACATTAAGTCCTCACTCCCATCCACCCTGGATCAGCATCAGTTTGCATATAGAGCTAATAGGTCAATGGAGGATGCCATCAACATAGCTCTACATTCTGCACTGACACATCTGGAGCGTCCTGGCTCATATGTGAGGATGTTATTTGTAGATTTTAGTTCTGCATTAATACCATCATCCCCAGCAGAATGGTGGACAAACTGTCTGATCTGGGTGTTAATGCAAATACATGCGGATGGATTAAGGACTTTTTAACAGACTGCCCACAGACTGTCAGGATGGGGTCCAATTACTCCCCAGTCCTGACGCTCAGCACAGGAGCGCCACAAGGTTGTGTGCTGAGTCCCATCTTGTATACAATATACACTTATGACTGTATACCAACACACAGTACAAACAGGATCATCAAGTTTGCGGACGACACGACTGTGGTGGGACTGATAAACAACAACGACGAGTCTGCCTACAGGGATGAAGTCCAAAAACTGACTGTCTGGTGTACCAAAAACAACCTGGTACTCAACCCATCAAAGACAAAAGAACTGGTCGTCGACTTCAGGGGGAAGAGGAGAGAGGAACCTGCTCCCTTATACATCAAAGGAGACATGGTGGAGAGAGTCACTGGCTTTAAGTTCCTGGGAATAAACATCTCCCATGACCTCAAATGGCAAACGAACACCGTCACTCTCGTGAAGAAGTCACATCAGCGGCTGTATTTCCTGAGGTCTCTGCGGAGAGCAAACGTCTCACAGCCGCTGCTGCTGTCCTTCTACCGATGCGCCGTGGAAAGTATCCTCTCCTATGGAATCCTGGTGTGGTTTGTTAGCAGGGAATTATAAAAACTGCACAGAGCATTGCAAACGCTCAACTGCCCTCCTTGGATGATATATATAGGGCCCGATGCTTGCGCCGGGCCACAAATATCAAGCAGGACACATCCCACCCTGCCAACCACCTTTTCACTCTGCTACCCTCTGGGAGGCGATTCAGGTCTCTGAAGGCTAAAAAATAGTTTCTACCCATGTGCGATAAAAGAGCTTAATTCCAACAGAGAACACTGGGGAAGCAAAATGTAATTCCAAGAAATGCCGCCAAATTCTTTTTAATTCTTTTTAAATACTTATTTATTATTTTACTAATAAGTGTACATATGTGTCAATGGTTGTCGTGTTTGTATTTTTTTAACCGGAGATGTAATGGAATTTCGTTGCACAGTATTGTGCAATGACAATAAACGTATTCATTCATTCATTCATTCATTCATTCATTCATTCATTCATTCATGTGAGTCAGTGGGTTTGTAGAGTATGTCGGTCAGAAGTCTATCCCCTGCGATGGAGATGGTGAGGTCAAGGAATGGTAGGGAAGTGTCGGAAATGGACACTTTCACAACAATGAGAAGAGGGCTAATTGGGATTCAAGATGATAGAGGCCACCTTCTTGAGGCAGCACCTCATGCAAATGCTTTTGACAGTGGGGAGGGCTGTGACTGTGATGGATTGGGCTGTCCACCACTTTCTATAGCCTATATGTTGGAAATGCCACACCAGGCCATTATACTTCTTCTTAGGCCACCTTCAGTCATGGCTGGCCATGGGTGGCTCCAGGGTGCTCTTCCCTATATGGAGGACGTCTATGCGTAACTGTATAACGTGGGGAGACTGGTGCACAGACAGCCACCCACGGTCCTTGACAGATCTGGGTTAGGATCTCCAGTGACATTGAGTCCAAGATGACCGAAGACCCTTTTCTGCTGCAGCCTTTCATCCGCCTTTCCAGCCGTTGTGACGCTCCACTAAGGTCAGACATCGTCCACCACCTGTTCCACCATTAAGGTCTTGCTTGGATTGCTCTTTGTCAGAGGGCAATTCATGATACAGGTAGTCAAGATATAGTCAGGTTTTGGTTCAAACCCTTCTTCAATCTTCAATCTGAAGAAGAGTCCTGACCCAAAACATCATCTGTCCATTCCCTCCACAGTCTGAGCTGCTGAGATCCTCCAGTAGTCTGTTTTTTGCGCAAGATTCCAGCAGTCTCTTGTATCACCAGAGAAAGATCACATGCCTATTGTTTAAAAGGTAAATTACAACAAATAATCTAGAATGCAGCTGAAATTATTTTCCCTTTCTTCTCCATAGATTTATAATCTGCAAACACCCTCCAACCCCAGAGAGTCCGGCAATGGAGTGCATCATTAAATAGTCAGCAAAGGGAAGTCAACAAGTTTGAGACTTTTATGCTTGCCTGTGTATTCAGCAGCTTGCCTTACTTACACAGAGACATTTAGGCAGTTCCACTCAGAACTGCCAGCAGTTCCCTATAAAGGCAAGCCAATTTGTGTTGTAACGTTAGCAGAAGAATTGATGACAACACCCAGACAAAAACTTTGTTAAAAGTGAACCATTTTACATCCACCAATGAAAGAATTTAATAAACAGCATCTTTGATACTGCAGCTCTCTCTCCCTCTCTCAGCACTGCATGGAAATATTAGCCTGAAGCCTCTGGATCAAGGCTCTGGAGCGGAATTTGAAAACTCAATTTTTCATCTCAGTATTATCAGATATTGCTCTGCTGATTAGGCTAAGCCATTGTCCCAAGCAACTACAAATAAGCAAATAATCGATTGAAGCAAATAAAGCACAGCATGATTTTGTACAGCATCCTTCCTTGTTTTTATATGACGTATCTTCATGCCAATTTAGCTGACTCCATATTAAATGTATTAATCCATAATAGTAGATAATGATCCCGGGGATGATTGGGTTAAGGTATGAAGAGTGTTTGAAGGCTCTGGGTCTGTACTCACTGGAGCTTAGAAGGATGAGGGGGAATTTTATTAAAACATACTGGATAATGAAAGGCCTAGGTAAAGTGGACATGGAAAGGATGTTTCCAATAATGGGGGAGTCTAGATTCAGAGGGCACAGCCTCAGAATAAAAGGACGTACCTTGAAAATGGAGATGAGGAGAAATTTCTTTAGCCAGAGGGTGATGCATCTGTGGAATTCTTTGCCACAGACGGCTGTGGAGGCTAAGAGATTGGGTATTTTTAAGGTGGAGATTAATAGGTTCTTGATTAGAAAGGGTGCCAAATGTTACAGGGTGAAGGCAGAATGGGTTAAAAGGGAAAAATTCAACCAGCCATGATTGAATGGCGAGTAGACTCTCTGGGCTGCAAGGCACATTTCAGCTTCTATGTCATGAACTTATGAACTTATGGAGAGGAAAAAGCTTGAGCCTTTACTTTGTCCACATTCCTGCCCAATCTTTGCAACAATTGATTCCTTTGGTATCTAAAATTCTAATCATATTAACCTTAAATTAAATCAATGACTCAGAATCAACAACCCTCTAGGGAAAATTCACAATCCCCTGCTTTTCATTGTCCTTAATAGTTTGTCCTGACACCATGTTCTCAAGTTCTGTCCTCTCCAGCTAGCAGACACTGGCTTTCAGCATCTACCCAGTCAATCCTTTAGATTCTCAACACGAAAGCCTCTCCTATCTGTACAGGAGAGATCAGGTTTCTTCAATCAGTGAATACATCACACTGGACATGAACAGAATGTTTAAAATAAGTGATCTAAGCAGCTGGCCTGACTTGATACGGGAAATTGTTAAGTTTTGGACCAGAATTTGTCCTTACAGTTAATTGTTCCTTGATTGAATCTAAACCAGCTGATCATTACATTCCTGCTCCAGGCTCTGCAAAAGAACAAGAATCATGCTTCCCTGCTTCTGATTACATTGATCATAAACCAAGGGAAAGACATAACAACTTGGTGTCTTCTTCAAGTATCTCAGTGCTTAAATTATTTACTTAGTTAGTGTAACCACATCCCAAGATATCCTTCTCTGCACAATGTACAGATGTGCAGCTGCACTTAGTT
Source organism: Amblyraja radiata (assembly GCF_010909765.2). Lineage (NCBI taxonomy): Eukaryota > Metazoa > Chordata > Chondrichthyes > Rajiformes > Rajidae > Amblyraja > Amblyraja radiata. Next base: position 29,274,153 of record NC_045973.1, read on the forward strand.
TAGTTTAGAGTCCCTTTGGCCCACTGTGTCCACGCTGACCACAGATCATGGGTTTCAGGTCTGAATGGTTCAGACCTGAAATGTCATCTATTCTTGTTCTCCAGATATGCTGCTTGACCTGCTGAGTTTCTCCAGCATTTTGTGTCTATCTGCGGTATAAATCAGCATCTGCAGCTCCTTCCTACAGATCACTCACTCACCACTAGTTATATGGTATCCCATTCCTTACAAACTAGAGGGCAATTTACAGAGGCCAATTCACCTACAAACCTGCACGACTTTGGGATGTAGAAGGAAGCCAAAGCACCCGGAGGAAACCCACACGGTCACACAGGGAGTACTCCACACAGACAGCACCCAAGGTCACGATCCCACCAGGTCTCCGGTGCTGTGAGGCAGCAAATCCACCAGCTGCACCACTGTGCCACTTAGAGGAGGGAATGTAACCTTTCATCTATAATCCTGAAACTAATTGGTGATATTTTGTGTGTAGGGAGTAGATGAGAAAGAAAGATGACAGAACTAGTGTGAACCGGTGATTGATGGTAAGTGTAGACTCAGTGGGCTGAAGGATCTGCTTTCATGCTATATCTTTAAATCAAACAAAACTAAACCACCTGTGCTTAACATTGTTGACAAAATCCTGGGGTCATCATTGACTGTAAATTTAGTAGGTACTGTGGCCACAAGAGTAGGTCAGAAAGCTGCTATCCATGACAAGCAACTCACCTCCTGACTCGCCAATGCTTTTCTCTCATCCACTCGATGCGCAAAATAGTTTGCTCTTCACTGGATGAATCTAGCTTCAAAATTATTCATGAAGCTCACTGCCATCCATCTCAAGGTAGTGTGACTGCTACCACATCCACCACCGTAAATATTCACTCCATCAATGAACAATACATGGTATAAAATCAAGACACAAGAGACTGCAGATGCTAGAAACTTAAGCAAAACACAAAGTCCTGGTGAAACTCAGTAGTAGCAGGCAGTATCCATGGAGGGAAAATGAAAAGGAAATGTTTTGGGTTATCATCCTTCTTCAGGCTGAAGAAATGTCCCGACTCAAAATGTCGCCTGTCCATTTCCTCCCAGATGCTGCCTGACCCGCTGAGTTCCTCCAGCACCTTGTGTTTTAATATAAGATCAATCCTTTGAGCATGTCCATTAGGCTTCTTCTTTGGCTCAATGTCAATACTTGCGTGATTACACTCTTGGAAAAAGCATGGGATATTTGCGACATTAAAGACATAACATATAAGCAGATGCTGTTATATATTGCTAATGTATTACAAAGTCACAGCACACACTGCATTAAGCCAGGCTAACTTTATTTTCCCGAACCAGGATCACATTCACAAAATATATTCAGTGCTTTTCTTTCTATTTCTATTTCCAACTTTCTTTTCTTTTAAGCTTTGAAAGGATAGCTTATCTGTACATAGGCCAAACATTTGACAGCAAAAAGGCTGTTAAATGTCTCTTAAAAGAACCTTCAACTAACCACCAATTTGGTATTGAGCAAGTGGTTACTTGATATCTCTTAATACAGAGTTCCCGACTTTGAAAAGGGGCCTAATTAAAAGGATAAAAAAGACCCTCTCATACATAAATAATATTTGTGTATGTCTTTCATCTCAAACCTTAAGCTACTTCATACAGTATTTTACTGTAAATGATGTAATGCCTACAATGTAAAAGACTTGCACGTATAAATCATCTTTTATAACCTACTACACTATACAATTAAGGAAGCATTTACTAAATGTCATAATTGTAATACAGCACCAATTTGTGCATGGGAAGTTCCCAGAAACGGCAATGAGGTAATGATTTGTTTTAAGTGACGTTGATTGAGGCCCAAATGGTCCAGGACATTAGGAAAAAATTCCCTTCAAAATTGCAGCATAGGATCTTTCAGCTTTATTCAGGAGAGAGAGGCCCATCTTAACATAACATCAAAGGTAGCACCATTGACAGCATGCAATTACACAGTTTTGCATTGGAATCAATGTAGATGTTGGCATTAGACATATGGAGTGGCAACTGAACGTACAATCCCTTGCGCTTGACATGAGTAAGCTAATTAGTTAGTGTTGTAGGGGAAAGAATAGTGTGAGGGCTAATAACTAGTAAATTGGGGTGTGGATTGTGCTGATGTGGTCATGGAGAACCTCAGACAAAGCCTAAAAGTAGCGACATGGAATGCAGCAATGATGACACCCAAGTTTCTGAAACTTCAATATGTTATAGCGTGCACCCATCGTTATATCAGAAAATTGGATCTGCTGTCAACTAAGTTGGACTTGTGGATGATCACTTTATTCTGTAATCAAGGCCTAATTTGTTACCTAATTAAGTCCATTCTATAATCAAGACCTAGTTTTACTGTTAATCATGTTTCTGTGTAATCTTGTCAGTTGGGAATGTAAAAGCTGTACTAAAGTCACATTCAGGAGCTGCTTTGACTACTCTCCTGGTGCATACCAGTTTTAATAAATTGCCCATTACTTCAAACACCAACACTGAAAGGCCTTTCCATGTGCTCCTACAGTTAACACTGCGGGCAAAGTGAGAACATGACTGATAATAATTGATAAATTCAAAAATACTTACTGTGCATGGATACAACATTCCTCATTCCACCGGGTGGCGCCGCAGTGGCTACCTCGCCAATAGTCTGTCTCGTCCATTTCCTTCTTTGTTGTGTTCAATGTATGTTTTAGTGTTATTTAACTTGTTTTATGTGAGGGGTGGGGTGGGGCGGGGGGTTGGAGGAAACTTTTTAATCTCTTACCTGGACGATGATGCGATTTTTTTCCGTATCGTATCTCCATCTTCGCTGCGGCCTAACATCAAGGAGTTGGCGGCATTTGCTGTGGACCGACTTTAGGAGCTCCAACCGCCGGAACCTGCAGGGCTTAACATCGTGGAGCTGGCGGTCCGTGTCGAGGTTCGACCAACCACGTTAGCCTGCGGACGTGAACATCCTGGAGCTCGCGGTCACTGATTAGGGACCGACTTCATGAGCTCCAAGCCGCAGGAGCTACAACCGCCCCAATGCGGAAGCCGGTCGCCGGCTGCAGGAGCTTCGATCGACCCGACTGCGGACGGTTCGACTGCCGGAGAATAAGGAGGAAAGAAGATTAGACTTTATTGCCTTCTATCACAGTGAGGAATGTGGGGAATCCACTGTGGTGGATGTCTATGTTAACTTTTATGTGGTTGTGTGTCTTGTTGCGTTTTTTAGTATGGCTGTATGGTAAATCAAGTATCATTATACCCTAATTGGTACACGTGGCAATAAAATACCCTTTGAACCCTTTATTCAATTTATACTGCCTCAAAAGTGCTAGTCTCCATCAGCACTGTATTGGAATGTCAGTGGGGGGGTTTTCAACATGTAAACAGGTCCTTTGGCCCAACTCATCCATGCTGATCAAGATACCCCATTCAAGCTTATCCCGTTTGCATGCACCTGACTTATATCCCTCTAATCTATTTCAAATACTAGACAGCATAGCTTAATGGTGAGAAGGGTAACATTTATAAGGGATATGCAGAGCAAGTTTTTTTACACAGAGGACAGTGAGTGCCTGGAACGCTTTGCCTGGGGTGATGGTTGAAGCAGATACGACAGTGGCAGTTAAAATACTTTTGGATAGGCATATGGATGTGCAGGGAATGGAAGGTAATGGGTTCGTGACATTATGCATGGAACAGACATTGTGGGCCATAGGGCCTATACTTGCGCTGTACTGTTCTATGTTCTATGCTCCAAACCTTTTTGATCCATATATGTGTTCGAAGCAATACCACATAATAGGATAAAGGTTATAACAGGTAAAACCAGTGGGCTAAGTGGCTATTAAAGTGAAAATAAAAAGTAAAAAGTAAGGAGTAGGGATGAGGTCATTATTCAGAATGAAGAGAGATGAAAATCAGAATTCCACAAGGATCAAGACAAATTCATAACTAACTGCGATAAATTGGACCGTAGCTAAGAAAACCATATCAAATTATACCAAATTGGGGCTATAACTAGCACTGAGGAATGCCACATAATTCAAGAAAACAAGCAGCACAGGTAGTTAAATGAACGTTAACACAGATAAATCTGAGATTATAAAAGCACATTGCTGGAGGAACTCAGCAGGTCAGGCACCATCTGTGGAGGGGATGGACAGCTGATGTTTCTAATCAGGACCCTTCATCTTCCACAGAGTCCGAGAAAGGATTCCATCTGGAAACATCGCCAGTCCTTTTCCCTCCACAGATGATGTCTGACCACCCGCATTTTATTTGGTCAACGATCCAGCATCTGCAGTATTTTGGGACTCAGAGCTGAGATAATACAAGTAGACAATCAGAAGCTCTACTTGCACCTTCAGGAAAAATAACATGAATGTGAGGAGGAAAACGGGACCATTGCCGAAAAAAATCAATTAAAAAAAGCATAACAGCGAGTGAAAAAAATTTAAAAATATTACAAATCACAGAGATCTAATCCTGGGATTAAAGTATTTAAAAGTAAACAAACTATGATAAAATGTACAAGGACTGGGTCAACCTGCCCTGCACACATTTCTGGAATCGCCACTATTAAAAAAGGGCAGAGAAGTACTGGAGAGAGTATATGTAAAGTTACAAGGATGGTACCAAAATAATATCATGGAAGATTTTCTATAGGGAAGGTTTAGAAATATTAGAGATTGGTAAAATTGGGAATGTTTTGAATCCTTACAGGTACTATCACAATGTTTAAGAAACATTTGGACAGGTACATGGATAGGATAGGTTTAGAGGGTTATGTACCAAATGTTGGCAGGTGGGACTAGTGAAGATGTGGTATATTGGTCAGCATGGGGAAGTTGGGCCAAAGGACATGTTTTCATGCTGTATGACTATGTGTCTATGACTTTACTAGGAAGGAATGGCCAGGTGGGAGTAATTTTGTTTTCAAAATAAAGAGCCTGGGGAAAGAGTTAGTTAATGTGCATGAAATTATGAATTTCCACAAAAGAGCAAATAGGAAGGATCTAAGTTACTGAACAGAAAGATAATTGGGCTGCATAGATTTATGATAAATGGTAGAAAGGTTAGAGGGCACTTCCGCCTAGGTGCAACCCTCCACTCCCCTCTGGCTCTGTCCTGTACATCTCGATGGCAGAAGTCAGATCTGCTTTAATGAGAATAAACTCAGAAAGTGAACGGCCCTGATGAAGGTTCTGGACAGGTTCTGAAATCATGCATCAATCAACTGGCCACAGTCTTCACCAACATCTTCACCCTCTCACTTCAACAGTTTACCGACCCCTCAACTGCTTCATGGAAACCTCCTTTATTCCAGTGGGCTGAAGGGCCTGTTCTCGAGTCAATGTCCTACTGTCGGTATACTGTTTACTCTGTGAGCTTCATGTGAACAAGGAATTTCATTCCACCCTGCTGTAAATGACAAAAAACTAATCTGAATCTGAGAGTAGAATCAGGTACGGCAGTTTACAAAATAAAGTGCTGGAATAACTCAGCAGGTCAGGCAGCATCAAGTTCACGTTTATTGTCACATGCACCAATTAAGGTACAGTGATATTTGAGTTACCATACAGCCATACAAGTAAAAAAGAACACAATACACAATAAATGTAACATAAACATCCACCACAGTGGAATCAACATTCCTCACTGTGATGGAAGGTAATAAAGTTCAGTCATCTTCCTCCTTTGTTCACCCTGTGGTGGTCGGGGCTTTTGAACCCTCAGCACTTCCTCTGCTGACGGTCCACTGTTCAAGCCCTCTCGTCAGGACGATGGAAACTCCGGCATCGGGATGGATCAGAACACTCTGCAACATGGAGCTCCCGAGTCGGCCTCTTCTTACCGGAGACCGTGGCTTCACGGTGTTAAAGTCCCCAGGCCCCGCGGTTGGAGCACTTCCACAGCGATCCTTGGCAAAGGATCGCCCGCTCCACGATGGTCGCGCCGCTCTTGAAGCTCCGGGCCGGTCTCCAGGAAAGGCCGCACCAATCCAAGTTGTTAGGCCGCAGGGGGGGACGGAGAAAGATCACATCTCCGTCGAGGTAAGTGACTGTAAAAGATTCCCCCCTATTTCCCCCCCCCCTCCACCCCTCACATAAAACATACCGAGAAACATTAAAACATACATTTTAGACACACTAAAAATAACAAAAAAAGTCGAAGTGACATACAGGCAGCTGGCGAGGCTGCCATCGCAGCGCCATCCGGTGTAAGCTCATCTCTGGAGAACATGGATGAGTGACCTTTGAGGTTGGGACTCTTCTTCAAATAGATCGTGTGGAGGAGAAAGCTGGAAGAGAGGAAGAACAGGACAAAGCCTAGCAGGTAATAGGTGGATATAGGTGATGGGGGGGGGGGGGGGGAATGTTGGGGAAGGAATGTTGGAGGAAGGGAAGGAGGTGCGAGTTCAGTGTGAATGTTGGAGGAAGGGAAATAGGCGCAAGTCCAGGTGAGGCACAGGAGATGGGGGTGGGGGGTGGGGGGGAAGAAGAAAAGGAAGGAAGAGAGGCAGGCTTCAGATCTGTTTCTGAATCTGACTGAAATACTCAGCTGGTCAGGCAGCATCTGTGAGAAGAGAAACAGTTAACATTTCAGGTCAAAGCCGCTTTGTTAGAAATGGAAAGGGGACAAAAGAAGTGTCTTAAGCTGCAGGTGGAATGTCTCTAAAGAATAAAACCTTTCAGAGGTTAAGCTTTAAACAAAATTATCCAGTCAACAAGTGAATGAGAGCAGTTACAGAATGAGAACACAGGTAAGTGTAGCTAGACAGAAGAACCTAGGAGCTGCAAAATGCAGAGCAGGAAGACCTGCCCGTTAGATCGGAGGGCATGTCCTCCACTCCCAGAGATAAACAAAAATATATATTTTTTAAACAAATTCGCTGAGCCACTCATCACAGACAAGCCACTCATACAGACAGACAAATCAAGTAACCTAAAGTTGTCCAATTCAATATTAAATCCAGAAGGCTGCAACGTGTCCAAATGGAGGTTGAGATGCTGTTCCTCAAGCTTATTTGGGACACACTGCAACTATGCAGAAGGTCACAGACTGATAGGTCAGAGTGGAAGTAGGATGGAGAATTAAAATGGCTAAAACAGCACAATGCGTTTTGTGGGAGCTTGCTATGTGGAGTGTTTCCTACATTATAACGTTGCAAATACATGCAAAATGTCTGAGGTTCCTTGAAGGTGCCATACAAAAGCATTCTGTACTTTTTGTTCTAATTTGGCCAAATGGCTTCTTTCTCTACACCACATAAAGTTCTGGAATGCATCACTGAACCAACTATTGTAAGATAAGGGCCACAATTGTTCCTATTTAATAAAGCAAATGTCATCTTCCGGTTGCGGGAGGTGGACATACTGTATGCCAGAGAGAGATGCAGAAAATGCCATCGTAATGAAACATACTAATGGCAATATCATCCTATGTTATACTGTCCTCAAGAACCCTGGTAGTCAAGTCAAGAGTGTTTTATTGTCATATGTACCAAAACAGAACAAATGAAATTCTTACTCGCAGCAGCACAACGGGTTTGTAAACACAGTACTTACAATAAACAAACGTTTTTAAAAGTTCGATAAATAATTAAAAACATGCAATTTGTGCAAGTTCTTAGTGTAACCAAGGCACTTAATAATTCAGAGTTAGTTGGAATAATATAAAATTATTAAGGGATTGTACACACTAGATGCAGGAAAAATATTCCTGATGTTGGGGGAAGTCCAGAACCAGGGGTTACAGTTTAAGAATAAGGGGGAGGCCATTGAGGTCTGAGATGAGGAAAAACTTTTCACCCAGAGAGTTGTGAATCTGTAGAATTCTCTGCCACAGAAGGCAGTGGAGGCCAATTCACTGGATGTATTCAAGAGAGAGTTAGATTTAGCTTAGGGCTAATGGAATCAAGGAATATGGGGAGAAAGCAGGAGCAGGGTACTGATTCTGAATGATCAGCCATGATCATATTGAATGGCGGTGCTAGCTCAAAGGGTCGAATGGCCTACTCCTACACCTATTTTCTATGTTTCTATCTATGTTTCTAGTAGTCATTGAAGCATATTGCTTACTTTAATTGATGCCCTGTAGGCATTAAGTTCGGCACAGATATTGTGTGGTTTCAGGCATGTTCCTGTGCTATACTTTTCATAAACCAAAGCAAATAATGCAAAGAGAGCTGAGGCGAACTGGGCTACAGGTCAGGCATAACTTCAGTGAATATTCTCAAAGATAATTGGTCTCCTGTAACGGTTTTCTTGTACGTCCCAATCTGGGTTAAAATTGATGATTATGGACAATGAAACAATTGTAGATATATATAATTTTATCTCAGTTGTTTTGGGTTAGAAAGTGGGGAGCGGAAAATCATTCATGATCTTTGTTCCCAATTAGTATCCATGAGGAAGACAAACAGTAAATGCTTGGATGACTGGATGGGGAGGACAGAATCTATAGTTATGCTCTTCATGGATGAAGAGCTGCCAATACTGAATGGTCAGCTTCAGCAATAATCTGCTGTGCCTGGTACAGGAGGCTACCTACACCCATGGACTATATAAACAGGGGAGTCTGTGTTCCAAGAAACTAGACAGCAAAAAGAGCAAAGTGCTGAAAGAGTTAACAATGGCCTTTGAGTCATCTCATCGCCTGACAGTTTCCAATATACATTTGATGTGGTTTTATGTACTTTTGCCACAGCATGAAAGGAACTGCAGATGATTGTGCATCTGTGTGCATTGTTTCCACAAGATTTGTTCCGTTTTTCTGTCTCATATGCTCACCAGATGTACATAGTTCTGCAAATACTCTTTTAAAATATTTTTTATTGGGTTAAAGTTAGTCAATGGAATTATTCATACAAACAACTCTTCGGTTTTATCACTGGCATTTCATTGGTGAAAATGTGGTCACACGATACTCTCTCTATTTTCTTCTCATGTTCCTCCTAGAGTCTAAATGCGGGCATCCTACGCATTCCTCCTCCTCTCTGACTCCTCAGAATAGCGACACCCCCAACTCCTGTATCATTCTTTCCCAGGACTTTCAAAACTACAGATGTTTGTGGTCCCCTTTGAGGCCTCTTTCAGCTGTAATCAAGAGGTATTTAAAACTCTAGGCTAACCACATTAATTATTTTTCTCTTATGGCTGGTTAACTGCACCTAGGTTTCTCCCAGAACAGACAACTCACCATCTGTTAGTATATTCTATACCAACATCTTCGCATCACCTAAGATTTTCATACTACAACATTGCTACTCTGTATTGCAGGAATAATAAATTAGAACTTATCTGTATGCTGGTTTCACCTGCATTCAGTCAATAATTACAAGAAAACAGCAACAGAAGACTAATTAGTCTTTGTAAATATTCATTAAAGTTATGCCTGACCTATCACCTAGTTAGCCATAGCTATCTTTGCATTATTTGCTTTGGTTAATGAAAACATAGAACATAGAAAAGTACAGCACAGGAACAGGCCCCCCAACCCATAATGTCTATGACAAACATAATGACAAGATAAACCAACCACATCTGTCAACACATGATCCATATTCCTCCATAGCAAGCCACGTGCTTATCTAAAAATCTCTTAAATGCCACTATAATTTCTGCCTCCACCACCTCTGTCAGTGCATTCCAGGCAAAAAATTGCCCCGCACATCTCCCATAAACATTGACCCTTTCACCTTAAACTTATGCCCTCTGTCTACCTTATCTATGCCTCTCATCATTTTATATACTTCTATCAGGTCTCCCCTCAACCTTTAATATTCAAAAGAAAACAATTCAAGTTTGTTCAACCCCTCCTTGTACTTAATACCCCTAAACCACGCAGCATCTTGGTAAACCTCATATGCACCCTCTCAAAATCCTCTACAACCTTCCTGCATTGCAGCAAAATCTAATTTTCCATGGCTCAGTCCTAAGCCACATCAAACCCTATGAGAATGCAAGCAAGCTGCTCAGGAAGGTAGCTGCCAACCCAGGCTTGCATCTCTACAATTACTAATTAAGTCCACCAACTGGAATATCTGGACTATTGCAGGATCCTTTGCAATTGGGGTTGCCAATATAGGACATTGGAAGAGCTTCGTGGCAAAAAGACGAGTAACAAACATCAACCACTAACCATTTCCTGGTAATGGATCCTAATGTTCATCTGCTTAGATTCCACCAGCTGCATCTCCTGTTGGCCCTTTTTAGTGCAGTCAATAGGCACTGCGGGGTCTCTGGCATAACCCAATCCTAGGTGATGGCACAGACCAAACCACGAGATATATTGAGGATGACTGACTAATTTCAATGGCATGCTTCATAAGCCACATCAGGAATGCTTGGCTTATCATGCATCTAAATCATGTTCAAGCTGAACATTAACCATTGGCTTTGCCCTAGGCTCTTCAATATACAAGATTCAAGATTCAATTCAAGAGAGTTTATTGTCATGTGTCCCAGATAGGACAATGAAATGCTTGCTTTGCACAACAGAATATAGTAGGCATGAATAATACAGAACAGATCAGTGTGTCCATATACCATTATATAAATATATGCACAAATGAATAAATAAACAGATAAAGTGCAAATAATGGGCTATGAATGTTCAGAGTTTTGTATGAGTTGAGTTTAATAGCCTGATGGCTGTGGGGAAGTAGCTATTCCTGAACCTGGACGTTGCACTCTTCTACAATTTGTGAAAGTTACTGGGACTCCATTGGCTTCAGGATTCACACTGAATAGTGTTGCCACACTGATTGGACCTTATCAACCATAGCAACGAGAGTTTCCTGCCACCTAGAGTGAACATTGGCCACAGATCTGCTTCTCCTACTTTGCCAATCTTTGTGAAACCAAAGGATTGTCTGGGAATAATTTTCTTCTTTTGACCGTATCTGAACCTTTCATGCTATGGTTGCTGGAGCATTAACGGGTTCATTTGATGTGTGCTTATCTACACAGGGATCTGCTGGATCCACCATGGGTCTCATCAAGCTCTGCTGAATTGTTCTGAATTGTAACAATAACATTTTTACATATTCCGGTAGACATTTTTGCCGTCAGTCCAAAATCTACTTATCTGAAAATCTCATGCTTTATATCTCGACATATTAATGAAAATGTTTAAAAATATTTTGAATTTAAAATGGTTTTTACTGTTAAAAATCATCCCTCACAGCTTCCAACACACTTTGATACAAAGTTGCAAGACAGGAACACTGGCAGCAACACTGAATTTTTCAGCTCAATGGCATCCCACAGCAAGTGCACCTGGCATTTGCAACAATGTTGCCATCACAGCTCCTGGCAGGGCAGGAGGGAGAGGGTCAATTGGTATTGCAATTGGGGAATGAGTTTTTTATTCAACTCCAATGCTTGGGGAGGCTCACGAGCTATGATCTTTGCTGAGGAGTGCTCGACTCTTACCTTCACCAACGGGTTGAGTTGGAGGACCACGCCTCCCGTGGGGGCTACCGGTAGGAGACGGTGCGTTGGGGGAGCAGACCCAACGGGTCTGCACTTGGTCTAGTGACATTTAAAATTTGAAGTAAGCAAACAAAGCAAAGGATTTGTTTTGAAAGGAACTGCAAATGCTGGTTTATACTGAATATAGACACAAGTGCTGGAGTAACTCAGCGGCTCAGGCAGAATCTCTGGAGAAAAAGGATAAGTGACGTTTTGGGTTGAAACCTTCTTCAAACTGAAAGGGTGTTGGGGGGGGAGGGCTGGAGAGACGGAAAGGACAGAACAAATCTGGGCCGGCAACAGATGACTAAGGAAGGGTGGAGCCCATAATGACCCATTGTTGGCGGGGGGGGAAAACCTGATAACAAAGTGATAGGAGATGCGAGCAGTGGAACTAGTAGGACAACTAGATTGGGGAAAGGGGGAAGTGTGGGAATGCAGTGGTTATGTGAAATTAGAGAAATCAACATTCATATCGCTGAGTTTATTTTACTCATTCATGGGGCTTGGATATGACCAGCATTAATTGTCTTTCCCTTATTGCCACCGTTAGAGGACAGTTAAGGTGCAAAAACTTTGATGATCAGTATGTTGAGTACAACCTGGGGAACAGAGACCAATGGTTGGCAACACCCAAACCCTCATAACAATCTCTTACACTACATAAGACCATAAGACAATGGAGCAAAATTAGGCCATTCAGCCCATCGAGTCTACTCATCCATTCAATCATGACATATCTATATTTCCTTCTCAACAGCATAATCTATAACGTTGTTCCTAATCAAGAACCTATCAATCTCAGTTTTCAAAATACCCAACGTCTTGGCCTCCACAGCCATCTGTGGCGATAAATTCCATAGATTCACCACCATCTGGCTAAAGAAATTCCGCCTCCTCTCCATTCTAAAAGTACGTCCTTTTATTGTGAGGCTGTGCCCTCTAGTTTTAGATTCTCCCACTACTGGAAACATCCTTTCCTCCTCCAATGTGATGCAATGAGCTGTGTCTTCTGCAGGAATATCTGGATCACAAGAGGAAACCTGTCTTTTCAACACCACTCAAAGTGAGATTGTAAATGTTACCATACAAGTACCATTGACAAAGTAGCTCCTCAACTAAGAAAATATGAGGAATTTTCTTTCAGTTTTAATGATCTTGGAAAAAGAATGACATCAATTATAATTTGTAGAAGAGCGTTCCATACTTCTACCACCACCTACATGTGAAATCGTTAACAAATTTCACTCCAAATGTTTGGGGTTTTGTCCCTAGGTCTTAAAGTCCCAAATCAGCAGAAATCGTTCCTCGCTGTATCTGGTTGCCATTGCCATCTTGACAACGGCATCATTTCATCTTTTCCTTCTAAATTCCTAGTTTTAAGTTTCATCAGGATTTATTGCAACCACTTAACATTTATTAAATTGGATAGACCCATTTGCTGCTGATGTCTAAACACTTTTGACAGCACTTAGTAAAAGCCCTGCATAGTTGATCTCAATACGGATGTCCAACAGCTATCTAACAAAATCAGATGGGGCTTATCAATATTAGTTTATGAAGACGTCACTGCAGAAATAAATTATCTTCATGTAATATTCTGAAACATGAATAACATTTTGTAATAACTTGTTCAATACACTGTGGACTTCATCTTCAATCAAGTCAGGACAAATTCTCCAATTATCTCACTGCCCAATGATCTACACTGCTGCCCACTTAAGCTACACCTCAAATTTTTAAATCTCTGTGCGACATTTCCCTCTCCTATCTGACTAATTCCACTCATTCCAGTAAGATGAAAGATAAGCACTGGCTTTTTAAGACATTTGTGACCTAACTCCACATATATTAATCTTATCTCTATTCTGAATAATTTACCTTAATATTAACGCTCCAAGGAATCCATGCTCCTCTAATTCCAATAACTTTGTCTCCCATGCTTCACTTCATGAATGATTTTAATGTCCAACTTTGATGCGTTTTTCAGGCCTGTATTCAAGAGCTTCCTCACTAAACCTCTGCACCTCTTCCTCTGAATTGCTGCCTCACGGCGCCAGAGTCCCTGGATCGAACAGACCATGAGTGCTGTCTGTACGGAGGTTGTACGTTCTCCCTCTGACCGCGTGAGTTTTCTTCAGGTACTCCGGCTTCCTCCCACACTTGGTGCGCCGAAGGGCCTGTTTCTGCACTGTATCTTTAAACTAAACTGAACTAAATCAAACTATACCATTCTCCTACAAATCTCCCACTTTGATCAAGCTTTCATTCACCTGGCCTAATATATTGAAGAAGGGCCTCGACCTGAAACATCACCTATTCCTTATATTCAGAGACGCTGCCTGTCCCGCTGAATTACTCCAGCATTTTGTGTCCGTCTTCGAATATATTTTTTTGTGTCTTTGAAATTGGGGAAAGCTGCCATGAAGCAAGATTATCATTTCATTTAATACAAGCTTTGACACTACAGAGCTTATCAATAACAGCCCCTCTGCGCCTGTGGAAATATGCAACACTTCCTTGTGCTCTCCAAATAAAACCCAGATCTTTATCATTCAGTCATAGCTGTCTGCTCCTAATTAATGCATATTTTTACTTGGAAACTTTTTCCTTTTTTGTTGTGTGGTCAAGCCCTAAGAAATGGTTTCGTGCTGGGAAGCGGAAGTTGGAGGAGTGCCCTGTAGACTTTCTTTAAAGAGGAAATGCCACATATGGCATCTGCTCACTGTAATCTCCAAAGAGTATCTGCCAAACCAGTGTGAACAAGGATATTGTCGTCAGTGCATTCTCCAACTGGGAAAGATCACAAATCTTCATCAGTGGTAACTCCTTCTCCTCTGCTCTCATGATCTATGACTCATAATGTTCTACCGGGGGTATTGGGTTTTATAACAGTCTAAGAGGCAATACTCATATCAGGAAGTGCGTGCAATGAAACTACATTGATAGATGGTACCCATGCAGAAAACTATCTGCTATCCACCATTTTCCCCAATGTTAATTTCTATTCAAGACCTTTCTGTTCACAGGCGGCACAGTGGCGTATCAGTAGAGCTGCTGCCTCACAACGCCAGAGAACCTGGTTCGATCCTGACCTCTGGTGCTGTCCGTGTGGAGTCTGCACGTTCTCTCTGTGACCGCGTGGATTTTCTCCGGGAATTCCTGTTTCCTCCCACATCCCAAACACATGCGGGTTTGTAGGTTAATTGGCCTCTGTAAAATTCCCCTACTGTGTAGTGAGCATAGCTTGTATGAACGGGTGATCAATGGTCGGCGTGGACTCGGGCTGAAGGGCCTACTTCCATGCTGTATCCCTAAACTAAATTAAAACATGGACCTGATGAGTGAGTGGTGCAGTGTTCGCAACAAAAGTTTGGCTTTTTTCATTCTGTTATCAGGCTTCTGAACAGTCATTCATGAAGCTAGGGCACTGTCCAATTTACCTCTATTCCATTGTGGACATTGGACTTTGTCTATGGAACTGATGCGCTATAATGATGAGTATATTCTGCACACTGTATTGTCCCTTTTGCTCTACCTATTGTACCTGAGTTTGACCTGATTGTATTTATGTATAGTATTATCTGACCCAATTGAAAGGCTTGCAAAATAACACTTTTGATGGTACCTCAGTACACGTGACAATAATAAACCTGAACACTAACCAAAAGTGATTCCACTGATTTGTGCCCCTCACAGATCTAATTTCATCACTTGATGAAGTTTGTGATGTGTTTTGTACCAGAGATCAGGTTTCTCGGGCTTGTGAATTTGATTTGGTGCAATAGATTATTTTATGTGCCAATAACTATGAAGTGAAAGGATCTGATGAAGGGTCTTGACCTGAAATCTCACCTATATCGTTTCTCCAGACATGCTGCCTGACCTGCTGAGTTATTGTCGCATTTAGTGTCTATCTTCACTATGAAGTGAAATCTGGGCCCACTACTCACTCTGACACCCTGGTCTCCCCCATTCCAGCCTCTTGCACAACTCAGGGTTAGAAAGAAACATAGAAACATAGAACATAGGTGCAGGAGGAGGCCATTCGGCCCTTCGAGCCAGCACCGCCATTTATTGTGATCATGGCTGATCGTCGCCAATCAATATCCCGTCCCTCCACTAGCCCCTAGAGCTCTATCTAACTCTCTCTTAAATCCATCCAGTGATTTGGCCTCCACTGCCCTCTGTGGCAGGGAATTCCACAAATTCACAACTCTCTGGGTGAAAAACTTTTTTCTCATCTCAGTCTTAAATGGCCTGCCCTTTATTCTAAGACTGTGAACCCTGGTTCTGGACTCGCCCAACACTGGGAACATCAGTCTGAAGAATGGTTTCGGCCCGAAACATCGCCTATTTCCTTCGCTCCATAGATGCTGCTGCACCCGCTGAGTTTCTCCAGCATTTTTGTGTACCTGGGAACATTTTTCCTGCATCTAGCTTGTCCAGTCCTTTTATAATTTTATATGTTTCTATAAGATTCCCCTTCATCCTTCTAAACTCCAGTGAATACAAGCCTAGTCTTTTCAATCTTTCCTCATATGACAGTCCCACCATCCCAGGGATCAATCTCGTGAACCTACGCTGCACTGCCTCAATCACAAGGATGTCCTTCCTCAAATTAGGAGACCAAAACTGTACACAATACTCCAGATGTGGTCTTACCAGAGCCCTATACAACTGCAGAAGAACCTCTTTACTCCTATACTGAAATCCTCATGTTATGAAGGCCAACAATCCATTAGCTTTCTCCACTGCCTGCTGTACCTGCACACCAACTTTCAGTGACTGGTGTACAAAGACAACCAGGTCTCGCTGTATCTCTCCCTTACCTAACCTAACCCCATTGAGATAATAATCTGCCCCCTTGTTTTTGTTGCCAAAGTGGATAACCTCACATTTATCTATATTATACTGCATCTGCCCACTCACTCAACCTGTCCGGGTCACCCTGCAACCTCCTAACATCCACTTCACAGTTCACACTGCCACCCAGCTTTGTGTCATCCGCAAACCTGCTAGTGTTGCTCCTTAGGTTGATGACCTAAGTTGAATAAATTCTTGTTGGTCTCATCGCATGAGCTCTAGCTTCAAGCACTCTTCCCTCATTCGACTATCATTGTTATCCAACTCATCCTTCTTCACAGATTATATTTTTAAAAGCTACTTTTATATTTAATGTTTCCATAACTCTCTCACCTGACGTCCTCAACACTCCATTCGATATTCAGGAAGGATAGAAAGAAAGGAAGAGGAGGTGGGGTGGCAATGTTGGTTAAAGAGGGGATGAATGCAATAGCAAGGAGAGACATTAGCTCGGATGTTGTAGAATCAGTATGAGTAGAACTTCGAAATAGCCAAGGGCAGAAAACACTTGTTGGAGTGGTAAACAGACCACCAAACAGCATTAGGGAGGTTGGGGATAGCATCAAGCAGGAAATTAGGGATGTGTGTAATAAAGGTACAGCGGTTATCATGGGTGACTTTAATCTACATAGATTGGGCCAACCAAATTGGTAACACTGCTGAGGAGGAGGATTTCCTGGAATGTATACAGGATGGGTTTTTAAACCATAATGAAGAGGAACTGACTAGAGGGCAGGCAATCCTAGAATGGGTATTGTGTAACGAGGAAGGATTTGTTAGCGATCTTGTAGTGCAAGGCCCCTTGGGGAACAGTGACCATAATTCTGCATTAGGATGGAGAGAGACACGGTTAATTCAGAGATTAAGGTCCTGAACTTGAATAAAGGAGACTTTGAAGGTATGAGACGGGAATTGACTAGGATAGACTGACAAATTATACTTAAAGGGTTGACAATGGAGATGCAATGGCAAAGATTTAATGAACTCCAGAAATTGTTCACCTCTGTCTGGCGAAAAAATAAAACTGGGAAGGCGGCTCAACCGTTGCTGAC
Organism: Amblyraja radiata; assembly: GCF_010909765.2. Classification (NCBI taxonomy): domain Eukaryota; kingdom Metazoa; phylum Chordata; class Chondrichthyes; order Rajiformes; family Rajidae; genus Amblyraja; species Amblyraja radiata. Next base: position 29,291,572 of record NC_045973.1, read on the forward strand.
GAGGGAAGTCAAGGATAGTGTTAAAGCCAAGGAAGAGGCATATAAATTGGCAAGAAGAAGTGGCAAACCAGAGGACTGGGAGAAATTTAGAACTCAACAGAGGAGGACAAAGGGGTTAATTAAGAGGGGGACGACTTTTGGGTCGGGGTCGGTACTCCCTTGAGCCGATCAATCCTTCCCATGTGGGAGGGGGGGAGGGAATTCACTCTCTCCTTACTCCCCATGAAGCTGCTGATCCAATTGTCTCTGTGTCACCTCTCCCTCCCTCTCCTTTTCCCTACCCTCAATCATTCCCTCCCTCACCTCTCCACTTTCGCACTCCCCCACTAAAGACAATGTTTAAATTAAAAAAATTCTTCTCCCATCCCTCACTCCGTCAACTCTCATAGCTTGTGTATTGGCAGCAGAGATCACATTGTGATTGGAAGACTGTGAGATGCAATTGTGACATCATCACTGGAAGCTACTAGAAAAGTCTCACTGTGAGAGTGAGTTAGTTATTATTTTCTAAGTTGGCTTTTCTTAAGCTTTAAATATCAATAACGTGAAATATAACATCAAATGTGAAGAAACTTGATACGAACGACCACGGGGAAAAGCAGTAAGATTCTGCAAAAATGTTTGCGTTATTGTGTAACGTTTTGGTGTAGTTCCTTGATCTCACAGACAGACAGACAGACAGACAGACAGACAGACAGACAGACAGACAGACAGACAGACAAGAGGAGAGATAGATAGATAGATAGATAGATAGATAGATAGATAGATAGATAGATAGATAGATAGATAGATAGATAGATAGATAGATAGATAGATAGATAGATAGATAGATAGATAGATAGATAGATAGATAGATAGATAGATAGATAGATACAACATTCGTCGAGGATTGCGCATGGTAGATGCAGGAAAAATGTTCCCAATTTCGGGGGAGTCCTGAACCAGGGGTTACAGTTTAAGAATAAGGGGTAGGCCATTTAGGACTGAGATGAGGAAAAACGTTTTCACCCAGAGAGTTGTTAATCTGTGGAATTCTCTGCCACAGAAGGCAGTGGAGGCCAATTCACTGGATGCTTTTAAGAGAGCGTTAGATTTAGCTCTTAGGACTAAAGGAATCAAGGGATATCTGGAAAAGGCCAGAACGGGGTACTGATTTTGAATGATTAGCAATTATCATATTGAATGGCGGTGCAGGCTCGAGAGGCCGAATGGCCTACCCCAGCACCTATTTTCTATGTTTCTTTTTTTCTATTAATCTTGAAGCTAGGAAATTGAAAGAGAGATGGTTTTGACTCCCACTGTGAGAGCAGTTCCAACACATGACAACTTTTTCTTGAGGTTTTTAGAAGTCACAATCTATGTACAAAAATACGCTCATTAAAGTATTGGAAAGATAGCTGAATTTTATAATTCTTATCTTTGATTTCCGCTCCCTCGTTAGCCTCATCTGTTCCTGTCTCTGAAGCATCTTCCAGCTCTGAACCTTCAGATTTCTAAGTTCAATCAACTCTGATCTCTCCTGCATCGCCAACCTTATTAGCTCCACTATGGGCAGCAATAAAATAGAATTCCTTCCCATAACATCTTTATTTGTCTACTCTACTCTCCTCTGTTAAGATGCGTCTTAAACCACCTTGTGCAAACTTCCTAATACTTACATGGTTCACTGTTAAATGTCAATATTATGCTTATGCAGTATCTGGTAGTGTTTCACAATATGAAACATGTTATATAAATGTGCCTTTTGTTGAATTGTCTACACTGGATGAAAGAGACTCCCCATTCTCTGCTAGTTGCTTTCAAGCCATTTATCCCACGCATGAAAGAATGTCTGCAATGTTAAATTGGCATGAGGGCTTCCCATACAGGAAATAATATTTGTAGAAAATCATGTCAAAACTATTAAATTAGATCTACTATTCTTTGATGTATTGCTACACTGCATCACCCGACTATAACACACGTGAACAAAAACAATATCTGTTCCACATAGCTTTTTAGTTAGTTTTATGATCATATTTATTATTGCTAAGGCCATATAACTACATCAGGACTAGGTCACAAGGGCTTGTATTTAGCATGTTATATAAATAAAAATCAAATGAATATAGAATAAATCATTGCTCAGGCCATAAAACTGTTTTAGGAATGGTTCATGTGGGCTAGTTGTTATCCAGTTATGTAAATAAAAATCAAAGTAGTCCAGATAAATCACATTTGAGACCATTTCCGGATCAAACCAATTTCCCTGGCCTCTCTCGGCAACAGTCGCTGTGAAGTGATGCCTGTGTCAGGGTGCATGAATGAAACAATTGCTTGAACAACTCTCCTTAGGTCTAGGTTTATTCTCGTCATGTGTACCAAGGTACAGGCACCTCGCATTTTACGCCGGGGTTACGTGCTTGAAAAGTAGAGTATAATTCAAAAACGCATAAATTAAACGTCTACGTGGCTATGCTGTCAGTAGTAAATTTGAGCGCCTTATTCCAAAAATACAAGCATGTAAATAAAGCGTTGGCATTATTTTAAAAATGCATGAACCAAACATGCATAAAACACCAGGTGCCTGTACATGGAAAGCTTTGTTTTGCATGCTATCCAATCAAATCAAATAATACTATACATAAAGTACAATCGATAGAGCAAAGACAAAGATACAGAATGCAGAGTATCGTTCTCAACCTTGTAGAGCGACAGTTCCAGAAACAAAATAATTGTCTACAATGCGATAGAGGCAAATCGAAAAGTGCCCCAGCTTATGGAAGGACCGTTCAGTAGTCAGATAACAGAGAGGAAGAATTACTGCAGAAGACAACTTTGACAATTCAACAAACATCAGGCTCTTGAACACTATACAACACTAAAAGATCAACTAAGGACTGTCTAAGGCTGCACTAAGGATTTTTGGCATTTTTGCACCAGTATTGAAGTTATTTATTTATTGAGTTTTTGTTTATTATATATTATTTACAGTATGTGTATTGCGTTTACAAACTTTTTATGATGCTGCAAGTAAGAACTGCAAGTAAGTAATTGTGGCACAGTGGAGTTGCTGCCTTACATCGCCAGAGACCCGAGTTCGATCTTGCCCATGGGTGCTATCTGTATGGAGTTTGTTACATTTTCCCCATGACCGCATGGGTTTTCTCCCGGTGCTCAAGCTTCCTCCCACATTCCAAAGACGTGCAGTTTTGTAGATTAATTGGCTTCGGTAAAATTGTAAAATTGTCCCTTGTGCATAGAATAGTGTTTAGTGTACAGGGTGATTGCTTGTCAGTGTGGACTCGGTGGGCCGAGGGGCCTGTTTCCATGCTGTATCTCTAAAGTAAAAATAAACGTCACTGTTATGTTATTGGTAGATACGACATTTAAATATTCTGGACTCTTGACTTGATAAGTAAGGCTTCAGGGGATATGGGCCAAAACCAGGCAAATGAGACAAAGGCAAGAAGGCAGTTTGTTCGGCATGGACAAGTTGGGCCAACCAAGCTTTCTTCCTGAGCTACTCCCATGTGTTTGCATTTGGCTTAAAATAGCAAGTTTCATTCACGGTGAGATATTTTGAATATGCTGAATAAGTGAAGAACTTCTACTTGAGTCATCCCATTGCCAGGCAGCTAGCCTTTCATAACACTCCTGAGGTGGAGCTGGTAAAACTCAAAGGTTCTGTACTAAATAAAGGCAATATGAGGATATAGGGCAGCTTTTTGTTTACTTTAGCTCCTTTAATAGTGCTGCAAATCTCTCATATTATATGTGTAGGAAAGAAATGCAGATGCTGGTTTAAATCCAACTCTTCCCTTCCCACCAAACCCCCCTCCCCAGGTACTTTCCCCTGCAACACCTGTCCCCTTACCTCCCCCATCAACTCCATCCAAGGACCCAAACAGTCTTTCCAGGTGAGGCAAAAGATGTTCACTTGCCCCTCCTCCAACCTCATCTACTGCATCCACTGTTCCAGGTGTCAACTTCTCTACAACGGCGAGACCAAGCGCAGTTTCGCCGTTCGTTTTGCTGAACACCTCCACTCAGTCCATCCTAACATACCTGATCTTCCGGTGGCTCAGCACTTCAACTCCCCTTCCAATTCCCAATCTGACCTTTCTGTCTTGGGCCTCCTCCATTGTCAGAGTGAGGCCCAGCGCAAAATGGAGGAACAACACCTCATATTTTGCTTGGGTAGTTTACATCCCAGCGGTATGAACATTGACTTCTCTAACCAGATAGCCCTTGCTTTCTCTCTCCATCCCGTTCCCCCATCCGAGTTCTCCCACTAGTCTTACTGTCTCCGACTACATTCTACCTTTGTCCCGCCCCCTCCCATGACATCAGTGTGATGAAGGGTCTCAACCTGAAACTTCATCCATTCCTTCTCTCCAGAGATGCTGCCTGACCCGCTGAGTTACTCTGGCATTTTGTGTCTGTCTCTCTCATATTATATTTGCACTGCGAGAGACCTCAACATTGAGGAGAATGTAGTTACATCAAGGTGCATCAACCTAAAAGGATCTTGATTATGTAATAGCTGGGTTGAACATTTCAAAGTTCAGAGGCTCAAGAGCTTTGCAATCAATGGGCCCATGTCAGGACTGTTGCAATTAGAAGGATTGGGTTGGGGATATTCTTATCAATGGGCCACATTAATGTCGGTGGAGATAGGGGTGGGGGAAGAAATGGAATCAATTGGTGTTAATTAGTGCAGTTGTAATCAACATTCCCTGGTCATGGATTTTTCAATTAAAGTCAAGAATGTTGCTACCAATGGCCCCTAGTCAGTAGTGTTGCTGTTAATAGATCTTGGTCAGTGTTGTTGAACCAAGGCCCCTGGTTAGTGATACTCTAATCGGTGGTCGCTGGTCAGTGGTTTGCAACCAAGAGCCAACAGTCGGTTGTGGGAGCCAAGATCGTCCCGACAACAGAAAGTTCAAGTGCCCCGACCGCGGGAGAACAAAGAAGGGAAGAAAATTGAACTTGTTTTGCCTTCCATCGCAGTGAGGAATGTAGGGGAGTTGTTGTGGTGGATGTTCATGTTAAAAAAATATTTGGATGTCTTGTTGCTCTTTATTGGTATGTCTGTATGGCAAATCAAATTTGTCGTATGTTGCAAAACATACTTGGCTAATAAAGTGCTATTATTATTTCTAATATAGTCAGTGGTGTTGCCATTAACAGCCTTTTTGCAGTGTTGTTGGAACCAAAGTCCCTGGTTCGTGATGCAACAATCAATGGTCGCTGAGCAGTAGTTTTGCAATCAATAGTCCCTGGTCAGTAGTGTTGCAATCAATGGGTCTTGGTCAATACTGTTGCTATCAATGGTCTTTGTCGATACTATTGCAATCAATGGGCCTTGATCAATACTGTTGCTATCAATGAATCTTGATCAGTAGTGTTGCACCCAATGGCTCAAATCAGAGGTATTGCTCTCAAAAGTTCTCAGTTAGAGGTGTTGCAATCAATCAGCTCTGATCACTATTGATAGTTTTTGGTCAGTGCTGTTGTAATCAATGGGCCTAGTAAGTAGTGTTGCAAGCAATGGGGCCTGGTCAAAAGTGTCACAATCAATGGTCACTGTTGGTTGTGTGTTATCAATGGGCAGTGATTTTCAGTGATGTTCAAGTGTGCTCTGACAAATACATTGAAATTAATAGTTCTGTGTTGTTGCAATCAATAGGCCCGGTCAGTAGTGCTGCAATTAATGGGAGAAGAAGGACTGCAGGACCCAAGCTATGTACACCAGAGAACAACTCATGTTGAAATAAGTTAGTTCTGGTCAATGTCTTCAGGCCCAAGTTAATGCAGTCAATAAGCTATGATTAAAAGTATTGCAATCAATAGTCCTGGCCTCCTGACATCCATTAAAAGACAAGCAAAGATAGACACAAAGTGCTTGAGTAACTCAGCGGGTCAGGCAGCATCTCTGGAGAAAAAGAGATGGATGACATTTCAGGTCAGGATTGAAGGTGTCGACCTGAAATGTCACTCATCCTTTTTCTCCAGAGATGCAACCTGACCCGCTGAGTTACTCCAGCGCATTGCGTCCATATTTGGTAAAAACCAGCATCTGCAACTCTTAATTTCTACAACAGTCAACCAAAATTGTTTCTGCCTCAGAAATCCAACGTTTCACAGGAGGAATTATCCGTTGCAAATCATCTTTTTTGAAAATTGAAAGTAATGAATTGCATAATTATATGAGGGAATAAATGTGTAAAACACCAGTGTGAATTACATTTCCAGGCACAATGCAAGCTAGTGTGCTTGTTGTTTTCTTGGCATAAGATACACACCTGCCAACATTATTAAGTGAACAATCCTAATTTCTATGACTGTCAACACATGTTGGAGGGGAGGTGATGGTGTAATGGTGTTATCACTGTATTTATAGTCTAGATACCCAGAGAAAAGTCCTGGGGATCTGGATTCAAATCCCACCATGGCAGATGGTGATAAACTCAATTTTAGAATTAAAATTTCTGATGATGATTATCAGTATCATAAATGATTGTTGTAAAGATCCATCCAGTTCACTAATGTCCAGCTATGGAAGAAACCTGCCATCTTTATCTGGTCTGGCCGCCACTTGGTAGTGCACCAGTCGTGTTGCTGCCTTATAGCACCAGAGACCTGGGTTCGATCCTGACTACGGGTGCTGTAGTACGGAGTTTGTACATTCTCCCCGTGACCACGTGGGTTTTCCCCGGATGCTGATTTGTAGGATAGTGCTAGTGTACGGGGATCACTGGTCCGCATGGACTCAGTGGGACGAAGAGCCTGTTTCCACCCTGTATCTCTAAACTAAACCAGAGACCCAAGACAGGACTGTTCTCCAGGAATTGACCGAGATACCAGAAACAAAAATGGCAAAATCCACCCTTTTGATTGTGTGAAGTTTTAGCATTCCATCACTGTTATTGGGTCAAAATCCAGCCATTTTCTCTATAACAGCATTGTGGATATACCCATTGCTCAATGGCTGCCGTGGTTTAAGAAGGCAGCTCACAACCTTCTCAAGGGCAATTAAGGATTGACATTTAGGACGGCACGGTGGCGCAGCGCCAATAATCTGGGTTCTGTACGAACTTTGTACATTTTCCCCGTGACCGTGTGGGTTTTCTCTGGGTGTTCTAGTTTCCTCCCACACTCCAAAGACACACAGATTTGTAGGTTAATTGGCTTTGGTAAAGATTGTAAATTATCCCTAGTGTGTAGGATAGTGCGAGTGTACAGGTCGGTGGGCCAAGGGACCTGCTTCCATGCTGTGTCTCTAAACTAAACTAATTAAATACTACCTGGCCTGTTTGGCCCACATCCCTTAAATGAATAAAAATCCACGGCTTTCATGTCTAAATTATATGAATTATGGAAAGGATATTTGGCTCAACACGTGCCAGACTCAATTTCTGATGTTGAATATATATGCACTGAGACGATTAACATATACATATGTTATGCACCCCAATGCAAGATTGATTGAATGAAAGATACAGCATAGAAACAGGCCCTTCGACACACTAAGTCCACCATTAACCACCTGTTCTCACGTTATATGTTATCCCACTTTCTCATTTCCTCCCTACACACTTGGGGCAATTTACCGAGGCCAATTAACCTACAAACCCGCACATCTTCGGGATTTGGGAGGAAACTGGAGCACCAGGAGGAAACCCACGTGGTCACATGCAAACTCAACACAGACAGCACCTGAGGTCAGGACCGAACCTGGGTCTCTGCTGCTGTGAAGAAGCAGCTCTACCAGCTGCGTCACTGTGCCACCCGATGATGCCATCTCCGCAACACTGATCTGCCGATACCTCATGGGAACACCAGTCATAGATAGATAGATCCTATATTGTCATTCAGACCTTTCGGTCTGAACGAAATGATGTTGCCTGCAGTCATACACAGAATCAATAATAACAAAACATACAATAAACACAAATTAAACATCCACCACAGTGAGTTCACCAAGCACATCCTCACTGTGATGGAGACAAAGTCTTAGTCTCCGTCTCTTCCCTCCTTGTTCTCCCTCTGCGCTGAGGCGATCGATCCAGGCCGAAGATGCCGCTCTCCAGTCCAGCGGACCTCCGTGGTGATGTCGCCGCCGCCGAAAGCCGGAACGCCGTCTCCGCTCCAAGACGGCCCGCCACAGCATCAGCTCCGGGCAGCCGCCCCAGCTCCGGGCCGCCGCCCCCGCTCCAGGCCGCCGCCCCAGCTCCGGGTCCCGCAGTCTCCGTTCCGGGCTGCTGCCCCAGCTCCGGGTCCCGCAGTCTCCGCTCCAGGCCTCCGCCCCAGCCCCGGGTCCCGCAGTCTCCGTTCCGGGCCGCTGCCCCAGCTCCGGGTCCCGCAGTCTCCGCTCCGGGCCGCTGCCCCAGCTCCGGGCCGCCGCCCCAGCTCCGGGTCCCGCAGTCGCCGTTCCAGGTCCCGCAGTCTCCGCTCCGGGCAGCCGCCCCAGCTCCAGGCCGCTGCCCCAGATCCGGGTCCCGCAGTCTCAGCTCCGAGCCCCGCTGCATCAGCTCCAGGCCGCCGCCGAAAGCCAGAACGCCGCACCAGCAAGTCGGGCCACCGCTGCCTTAGCCCCGAAGACGGCCAGCCTCTCGTTGGTAAGTCCTGGCTGGCTCTGCCTCCAGAGCCTCGGGTCGGTCGCAGGTTGGAGGCCGCCAGCTCCGCCATTAGGCCTCAGCGCAGACGGAGGCAGAGAAGGGGGATACGACACGAAAAAGTCGCATTCCCCCGAAGGAAGAGACAGAGACAGAGACAGAGAACATGTTTCACCCCCTCTAACACAACCCAACAAACTAAAACTTAACCAAAACAAGACAAAAAAAACAACAGAAAAAAGTAAAGACAGACGGACTGCAGGCGAGCCGCAGCTGTTAACAGCGCCGCCACTTCCGGATACAGAGCTTGATCAGAACTGGTGATAACGTGGGGGGAGTTCTACGTTCCCTTGTCCCTGAGCGTCACATCACAGACAGTAGCAGCAGACATTGAGACTGTTTTCACATGGTTCAATGATGCAATGCAGCTGCTGTCAGAAACCATACTTATAATGGATGATTACAGGTGAAAATCATACTAATGATTTTCTTTTGAGTTCATCAGAACTTTCAAATTTTGTTCCAGATGCAATTTAACTCTCTGAATGACAAACTTCATTGTCGAGACTCAAGTGTTTATAATGTTCATTTGCTGCCATCTAGTGATGACAGGATCAAACAATTCATGGCAGAGTGGTTATGAAGACACAAGAGACTGCAGATGCTACAATCTAGAGTAAAACAATGCAGGAGAAATTCAGCAGAGCATGCAACATCTGTGGAGGGAAATGCAGAGACACCTTTTTGTGTTGGGGCGCTGTTTCAGAATGAAGGAGTAAAGAGGTCATAGTTTTTAGTGAGTCCTGTTTTTTGTTTGTAGGGGATATGGTCTTTTTAATGTGGGGGGTAGGTGTAAACTTTATTTCTAGGTCCCTACCTGGTCGGTGTGGCAGCCTTTTCTCCGGGCTTCCTGTCGACCCGTCCTCGTGGCCAAAGATCTTATAAGATCTTTGCTCGTGGCCTACCAGCGGGCTTGGAGCGCCGTTTCCTGGCGGGGACCGCCCAGCACCTCGGCCTCGGCGGCGGCACAGCGTTGGAGCGGAGTGGAGCGGAGCGGGCGATGCCTTGCCTGGGTCGCCGCGCTGGAGCGATGCGCTGGAGCTCTGGCGAGCTGGACCGCCGAGAGCAACATCTCCGGGCTGCGGGTCTGCGGAGCGGAGAGGCGGAGAGGCGGCAGTGCGGACAGGCGGCGCCGACTTTTTCATCGGGAGCCTGGGAGCTCCAAACCGGCGCGGCCTTGTCGGCTTCGGCAGCCGCGGGCTCCAACCAGGAAGCGGCCATTCCAGGTGGCCCAGCCGCCGAAAGGACTCTCCCGACGCCGGGGCAAGACCCCCCGGTGAGAACGGCCAGGGACATCGGGCCTCCGTAGAGGCAATTGCAGTGGCCTCAATAGGCCTGACTTTGGGGTGAACATGGGGTGGGGACAGGACATTGTGCCTTCCTCCACAGTGCTACCCACTGTGGGGGGATGATTTTTTTGTCTAATTGTAGTCCTGTAGGTCTGTGTCCAAGATGGCTGCCGTGAAGAGAGAGTGGACGCTGGCGCGCTTTGGCTGCCGCTGCTCTCTCTTCACACTGTGTTTTTGATTTTCTGTTTTTGGATTGAATTCTGTTTTTAATTTGTGTCTCTGTGATGTCTTTATTACTTGTTATATTCCGATTATATGTTTTTATTCCGATTACTATGTAAGGTGTCCTTGAGATGTCTGAAAGGCGCCCATTAAATAAAATTTATTATTATTATTATTATTATAGCTGGTAGAGATAGGTAAAGAGAAGGGGTAGGGCAAGAACTAGCAAGCGATATAGGTGGATTCATTTGAGGAGGGATTGATTGGCAGAAAGGTCAAGTGGAGGAGAGCAGGGTGAAGATAGTAACCAAAGCTGTAGGTCTTAAGTGAAGAAGACAAAAGATGGTGAAATCCAGCTAAATACAGGTAAATGTGACTGGCAGATAGACATCTTGGGTGGCATGGACAAGTTGGGCTGAAAGACTTGTTTGCGTGACTATCACTTTATAACTATGACTATGACTAATCTGCTATTAATTTGTCACTCTCTGTGGGCCACAGGCCATACATGAACAAATCATTCCAGGTAATATTTCATCACTTTTGTAAAATGTCCCATTGTAAGCTTAATGGCCCATCAGTAGGTGCAGTTTAACAGGTTGTGTTCCTTTTTTTATTGTGGATGCCAAATATCAGTTGCTTTCTTGGTGTAGGAGCTTCAGTTTATGATGGGGGAAAATGCTTCGTATGTGCCTTGCACTATTATTGATGTCATTAAGTGGTTCTCTGACACTGGGAAAACATTGTACATGATATCACGGACCTTAACCAAAGATGCCAACTTCAAGGTTTCAAGGTCAGTTTATTGTCACATGTACCAATTAAGGTACAGTGAAATTCAAATTACCATACAGTCATACTAAAAAAAACAACAAAACAACTACATAAAAATGAACATAAACATCCACCACAGCAGATTTCCCACATTCCTCACTGTGATGGAAGGCAATAAAGTCTAATCTTCTTCCTCTTTATTCTCCGCGTTCAGGGCAGTCGACCATCCTCAGTCAGGGCGATCGAAGTTCCCGCAGCGGCGATCGAAGCTTCCGCATCGGGGCAATCAAAGCTCATCGAGTCCATCGAAGCTGCCGCATAGGGACAGTCGAAGCTCCTGCAGCTTAGAGCTCCCGAAGTCGGTCTCTGACCAGAGACCCCGAGCTCTATGATGTTAAAGTCTGCAGGCTCCCGCGATTGGAGCTCAGAGGTCGATCCCTGGCAAAGGGACCTTCAAATCCTTCATAACTTTTGTACTATTTCACCGATCGGAACTAAATTTATTTGACTTGCAGCAGAGTAGAATGGTGAGTAAGGTGGCAAAAGATGGTAGCGCTATGGGGGATCGTTTTTGTGCAAATTTAATTACAACACAGGCAGGAAGTGGTCAAGATGAGAGTTTTAGTAATATATAGATGTGCAGGCCAAGATTTTTTACAGAGGACGGTGAGTGCCTAGAATGTACTGCCGGGGATGAGTCAGATATGATAGAGGCATTTATGAGACTTTTAGATATGCATATGGATATGCAGGGAATGAAAGGCTATGGATTATGTGCAGGCAGCTAAGAATTGATCTTGGCATCAGATATTGTGGGTCAAAGGGCTTGTTCTTGCACCCACCCTCCTTCGCACCCTCAACCCCCCTGGTCCACCTCCTCTGCCCTTTCTTTGTCGCACCTGACCAACAAGGCTGAGCAGATGAGGAAACAGCTGAGCAGACTCCACCCAGGCAAAGCCACGGGTCCTGATGGTGTCAGCCCTAGGGTACTCAAGGCATGTGCCAGCCAGATGTGCGGAGTACTCCAACATAACTTGAGCCTGAGCCTGGAGCGGGTTCCTGTGATGTGGAAGACATCCTGCCTGGTTCCTGTGCCAAAGAGGACGTGCCCCAGCTCCTTTAATGACTATAGACAGGTGGCACTGACTTCAAATATCATGTAGTCCCTGGAGAGGCTGGTGCTCACTCACCAATGACCCCTGGTTAAACCCTACCTTGACACTTTACAGTTCGCTTACCAAACAAAGGTGGGGGTTGAGGATGCCATCATCTACCTGCTCCATCATTCCTATGCTCACCTGGATAAGCTGGGAAGTACTATGAGAGTCATGTTCTATGACTTCTCCAGTGCTTTTAACACCATCCTGCCTGCACTGCTATGGAGCAAGCTGAGGAAGATGAGGCTGGATGCTCCATAGGTGTTCTGGATCATAAACTATCTGACTGGACAACCACAGTATGTCAGGCTACAGAACTGTGTCTGGTAGGGAGCAAAACAGGGGCCCCACAAGGGACGGTCCTCTCTCCCTTCCTGTTCACCATCTACACCTTGGACTTCAGATATACCCAGCTACCTGCATAAGTTTTCAGATGACCCTGCAATTGTGGGCTGGATCAGTGAGGGGAGAAAAGCTGAATACAGATGTGTAGTCAACGACTTTGTTGAGTGTCGTGGGCTGAATCACCTGCATCTCAACACCGACAAGACTAAGGAGTTAGTGGTGGACATTAGGAGGAGGGAAACACCCCTAGATGTCTCCATCAATGGTGTGGATATGCAGTTTACCAGGGAGTACAAATACCTTGACAGTAAACTGGACTGGTCAAGGAATGCTGAGGCCCTGTACAAGAAGGGCCTCTTTTTACAAAAGCTCCACTTCTTCAACGTCTGCAGTGAGATGTTGCAGATGTTCTACCAATCAATGGTGGCCAGTGCCATCTTCTTCGCTGTCGTGTGCCGGGGCAGCAGAGCGGACACCAAAAGGATTAACAAGCTCATCAGGAAGGCTGACTCCATCCTGTGGGCGGAGTTGGATTCATGGGAGGTGGTCTTGGAGGGGAGGATGCTCCTCAAACTGTGGAGCATCTTGGACAATATATCTCACCCACTGCATGACACACTGGTCTACCTGAGGAGTACCTTCAGTAACAGACTGATTCCACCAAGAACCCCACATGAGATGCTTGTTCCCAACTGTTCAACTCCTCCCCCTTCTGTCGTGGGGTAGACTGACTCCCCCTCCATCCCCCCCAATCTTTGCACATCCTCAATCCTTTCCACTCGTCACTTTAATTTCATATTTCATGTATCTTGTGTTTTATGACTGTTAGCACACCAATTTCCCTCCCGGTATAAATAAAGTTATATCGTATCGTATCAAGAGTGACCCAGCAGATCACATTAAACAGGACTAGTTTTGCTTTGGAAAATGTTTCCTTCCAGAGCCTATTCTCTGTAGCACTTGTGGACTACAAGTGTTACTGAAAATAGGATCCAGAGGAACATGTGATCCCTTGTAAGGAAAGTTGGTTCACCTGTGCAGCTCACTACAGGCGAGATGGCAGCTTGGAGCACCCTCTCTCCCTGAGACGCAGGTAAAAGTTGGCATCTGTACAATTCCAGTGCATAATCCCAATTGAACACAAATTTGTAGCTGGGGGAAGAAAATGCAAGTATAAACGGCTGGGGAAAATGACACGCCTATTTATTAAAACAATACAGATTTACATTTTGTAAAGCTCCGCATAAAACAGTTCAAGATATTTAAGCTGCTTTGTTGGGTGGGAGCCAATATTTAAAGCTCTGCACGGCAATTAAGGGTTATTTATATTGATATTTTGTGTGTGCGTGGGTTATCTCTTGAACAAGAAATTCTCTGTAACTTACAAATGCACTGATCATGAGCAAGATCTTACATGCCTCCATAGCGTTATTTAACACTTGGTTGGCTTGTATATTTTTCAATTAGACAGAACGATCAAAAGACTTGCAATAAACTAAAACTTCCTAAAGCAAAACTGCCCCTAACCTGCTCCAGAAAATGCCCACATTATCAACCTCTGCCCACACAAAACACCTTATCAGGTGAGGTTTGTGGTAAGTCACCAACAAGGTCCCTGAAAAGCAGTAATCGACTATCTGACCAACACTAATTCCAGATCAGTCTATGCCTCAACTTTAAAATTCTTATGTTGGTGTTCAAATTCCTCCGTGGGCCCACCCTTCCTCGTCTTTGTAATCTCCTCCACCCAAGATCTCTTTACGCCTCCATATTTGGCATTCTGTACATCTCTGATTTTAACTGCTGCACCCTAGGCACTGTGCCTCCAGCTGCCAAGGCCCTAAACTGTGGAGTTTCCTATCAAATTGTTGGTTTCCTTTTCCCAGGGAAACTTTGAAGAATTACTGCATCAGTAATCGAGCAGTGAGATTTTATTTTTTAGGAAAAGAGAGAGATAAAGTTAGACTTCTCCCTCTCAAGGTAACATTAATGTACAAAATCATTCAACTTTCTGTATATCTCTCTCTAACTTTTAAGGTGGACAAACATTGAAGCATGATTGCATCTTTTAGATTATGGTGGCTATTTTTTCCTTTTGTAATTTGTATAGTAAGTTATATTAAATTCCCAACTCTGCTCAGAACCATGTTCACTGGCATGAGGGGGAGCGGTGGTCTTTGTAACTTTGTCGGTTCCAGATATGTGCCAACTCATTGCGTACTTTGTGCATTGTATGCAATAACAAAGAATTTCATGTACCTACAGAAGGTACATATGACAAGAACACATGTACCTACAGAAGGTACATGTGACAATAAAGTATCATTCGTTCATTCACTTCTGTGTTCCTTATAAGTTTCAAGGTGTACATGGCCACCACTGGATTGGGTAGGATCAGGGGTTATTGGTTTCTTCACATAGATAGTTTGCCAGCTCCCCCTGTTTCTATCCAGTGTTCTCTGTGACCACCTCTCTCCCTCTCTCGTTACATGCTGGATGATGAACATTGTTGGTTTGATGCTGAAGTGTATCTGTATCATTAGTTATGAAAAGAGAGACCACTTTTTCTAAAGCGCTTCATTAGATTGGAACCAATCCCCAATTTACATAAATAAATAGCAGGTAAATTTGGAAAATGTTATCTTCCTTTAGTAATCCATCACATGTCGTCTTGTGGAATCTGTATTAGCTGTGCTAACCCTCTCTATTTGGAGTCCGAGTGACACGGGTAATTATGCTGCAGAATAATTGAACTCACAAGGCTATGGCGGTGACCCAAAGTGGCCCTTTTGGAAATGCATTGATTTTGAATGAAGCCAGTAGGTGCAAAAGACCCTTAGTGTCAGATTCCGCCACAGGAGGAAACATTAATAGCAGGTACAAAAAGCTGGAATAACTCAGCGGATCAGACAGCATCTCAGGAGAAAAGGAATAGGGGACATTTCGAGCCTGACTGTCTGACCCGTAAGTGACTCCAGCTTTTTATGTCTATCGTTAGTGTAAACCAGCATCTGCAGTTCCTTCCTACACATTAATAGTAGGCATCCAAGCTAAGATATATTCTCGAGCAAACTTTCTCTAAGATATATTCTCGAGCGAACTTGATTACCTGCTTTTTATCACACTGCTGTGGCAATGCCCATTTTTCTGGGCCAATGCTGATCTCAAATTGGCAGCCATATTTCCTACATTACAACAGTGACTATATTGTTTTAACTCATATTGGACCTCCCTGAAGCATGACATGCTTCAGTTTGTATTCACTGCATCTTAAGTTATCATGCAAACCTTTAATTAGACCCAGGGCTTTGAATATAACCAATGAGTGTCATGTTTTAAAATATGTGATTTGGCTTGAAACAAAAAAAGAATGTAGTGCCTGGGAATGCAGTTACACAAGGTTAATTATTTGTTGAACGTGTTCTGGGACTAGATTCCGAAATCAGCAATGGGTCAGTTATTGTTTGATTGTGGAGGATACATCTTTCCCTGTACCAGTTTGGATCTCAGAGAAGTAACTACAGCAAGATAGTCACAAAATGCTGCAGTAATTCGGAGGGTCAGGCAGCATCTCTGGAGAAAAATAATAGGTGACATTCTCCAGAGAACTCTTTTTCAGCATAGATGCTGCCAGACCTGCTGAGTTCAGTATTTTGTAACAATCTTCAGTATAAACCAGCATCTGCAGTTCCTTCCTACATAAGAACTATGGCAATGTTTTCCTCATTATAGACCAGCAGGCAGAAAAGAATTAATCGATCCAGAAGGCTGTGTCATATTGGAAAGTATCAGCCAACGTTTCAACTGCCTCAGCCCATCTGCTACTGATATAATGTGTCCCTGCCTTTGTTTTCTTTCTCCATTACTGCAGAACATAGAAAAGCACAGCACAGGAACAGGTCCTTTGGCCCACATTGTTTGTGCCAAACGTGATTCCTCCATAACCATATGACTATCTAAAAGCCTCTTAAACGCCACTGTTGTATCTGACTCCACCCCCACTCCTGACAGCATGTTCCAGGCACCCACCATCTTCTTTGTAAAAATCATGTACATTAGAATATTCACATAGTACTGTCCATTCCCATGTTTCAGCACTACATATTCCTTAGTTTTAATCACAACGTTATATATTACAGGGAGAAAAAGCAAATTTAATTATTTTGTTTTGTTCAAAGAAGAGTATTCGCTGTTGTAACCCAATACTTTTGGTCACCAGTTTTTCTAATTTGCCTTGGCATGTTCCAAAAACCCACCCTTCACGTTCTTTCTTCTCACTCATTGCAACTCTGTACAACCTCATTATTGCCTAGATCCTCTGCACTATATCAGATACCATATGTTCACAGTCCTGCAGTCTCTGCTTCCAGCTAACGCTGGATTCTGATTAATTATCTGCTTGTGGATAAGAATAGAAGATTTATATTGCATAAGGCACAGGTCCCTGAGCTGCCAGGGGACGTCATTGTCTGGAATGAAAGCAAACCATTGCACTGGAAAAAAGGAGTAAAGTACTTGAAGTAACTCAGTGGGTCAGGCAGCATCCCTGGAAAACAAGGATATGATGTTTTGGTCGGGACATTTCTTCTGTTTGCAGAAGGGTCCCAACCTAAAACGCCTCGCATCCATGTTCTCCAGGAATGCCGCCTGACCCACTGAGTTAATCAGTCTGAAGAAGGGTCTCGACCCAAAATGTCATCTATTCCTTCGCTCCATAGATGCTGCCTCACCCGCTGAGTTTCTCCAGCATTTTTGTCTACCACTTGAGTTAATGCAGTACTTTGTGTCTTTTTATTGTAAACCAGCATCTGCGGCTCCTTGTTTCTACATTGGTTCAATGGTTCAATGGATTCTTTATTATCATGTGTACCAAGGTACAATGAGATTCCTTTTTTGCATACATTAATACTGCCATACATTAGGTACAATCCCCGGTTAGCACATAACGCATAGAAACAGCCACAGAGTCTATATGCAATACTCGCCAAGTTTTGGCGCCATTTCACCGTCCCAACTGCAGATGGCCATAAAGGCTTGTTGCAGCCATCGCCTCCATCCAGTTGTTCCACAAACCACTGGAAATATGGGTATGTGATAATCCCTTGATCATTTTTAGGTATCAGGGATGATTACACCATCAGTCTGAAGAAGGGTCTCGTCACCCATCCAAAACGTCACCCATTCCTTCTCTCCAGAGATGCTGCCTGTCCAGCTGAGTTACTCCAGCATTTTGTGTCTACCTTCGATTTAAACCAGCATCTGCTGTTCTTTCCTACACAATTTGTACCCAATTTGCCCTTAGATTACATGATTGGAGCAAAATCTATGATGTGATAAATGTATCTATGGAACAAATGTACTAAACGGCCTGAACTGTTTTTCGTTCTTGGTAAGCTTCGGGACGACAGATGGCACAATGGGCTAAGTGTTCGGCTGGCAACCGGAAGGTAGCCGGTTCGAATCCCGCTTGGAGTGCATACTGTCGTTGTGTCCTTGGGCAAGACACTTCACCCACCTTTGCCTGTGTGTGAATGTGTGTGAGTGATTGGTGGTGGTCGGAGGGGCCGTAGGCGCAGATTGGCAGCCACGCTTCCGTCAGTCTGCCCCAGGGCAGCTGTGGCTACAGAAGTAGCTTACCACCACCGAGTGTGACTGAGGAGTGAATGAATAATGCGATGTAAAGCGCCTTGAGTATTAGAAAGGCGCTATATAAATCCCATCCATTATTAAGCTCTTATGCTCTTGGGCTAGAAAATACATTTACATCTCTGAATAACCTTTGGAAACACTAATTCTTCAATTAGGTCCTGGTATCTGGCTTTCACCCTACACAAATGTTCCAGATTGGCTCATTTTCAATTGCGGTCCTAGGTCCTGCTCTATCAGCATCAGCGTAATTCTGCACAAATCCTTACTTGTCTTTTTTTTGTGCTTCATCAAGAGATTGGGAATACATTGAACAAGAGTTATATTTTACTTCCTATTTCTTTTTCTTCATTTAATCATAGTCTGAAACCAATCATCCGAAACCTTTGGCAAAACGAGAAACATAATTTGAATATTCTTCCCTCCCTGTGACTCATCTTGGATACATGCTATGACTAATCAGTTTTGTTACCCAGTGCTTATCAGGCTATTTGTGCAAATAGTTTGTCTATCAGATTAAGGGGACTTTCCGACAGGACTTACCCAGAATTCACCAATACTGTGTGTGTCCTTCCAAATAACATTAAAGGTGTATTAATAAGTTGTGACAAGGACACAAGGAGCAAGCAAAGAGTAGGTTACGTAAGTAGGCAACAAGTTGGCAGATGGAGTATAATGTTGGAAAATGTGACTTTTTCCGACATTGGAAGGAATACTGAAAAAGTAACTCATGATTTAAACAACGTGAGATTGCAACATATTGCAGTGCAAAAGGATAGATCATTCTCAGTATTTAAAGCACAAATAGATAGCGTGCAGGTATAGCAATTCACCTGGGAAGCTAATCTGGTTGGTATAAGCAAGTTGGCCGAATGGCCTGTTTCCGTGCTGTACGACTCTATGAATGTTGGAATAATATGCTCGAAATACTCAGCAGGATTGACAGCAGATCTGAACAAATAAACAGATGTTTCAATGTTTCAAGTCAAAGACTTTTCATCATAATTAAAATAGTGAGAAAACAGTCTTGAGTTGCAGAGAGAGTTGGGGAGGACAAGAGGAATATCTCTGACAGGCCAAAGTTAACTCAGTTTTTCTCTTTCCACAGATATTACCTGATCTGTTAGACATTTCAACCTTATTTTGGTTTCCTGTTTTAGCAATAACTCCAGAATATTTAGCACATATTTATCAGAAATAATCTCTTTGTTCTGCTCATCCTGCCCTGTAATTCACTAGCCCTATTCTAAAGAAATGTCATCTTGGCATCTCTGTTTCACTTTCCATAAATGTTGCCTGATTTGTTCAGTGTCCACATCATATTCAAATTTTATTTCCAATTTCATGTACAGAGTAATACAGCAGGGAAACAGCCCCATTGACCTAACGCCTCCCTGCCGATCAAGATGCCCCATCTAAGCTACCATTTGCCTGCATTGGGCCTATATCTGCTCCAGATCTTTCCTATCCATGTACCTGTCCAAAACTGCATCTGCAGCTTTTTTTAATTTTCCATCAAAGGAACACTGCCTTGTATTAAAAGAGGTATGGAGTATAAAGGTGGGGACGTTTTTGATACAACCATGAAGAAAACTGGGCGACATGACCTGGAAGACTGCATACGGTTTGGCTCCCATATTTAAGGAAGAAAATACTTAAATTGGGGGCAAATTAAATGGAGTCCTCACAAGAAGAAGGGTGGAAGGAAGTATTGTCAAGGTGGGAGTTCTGTGGGCATTTAATGAATGTTTATTGCTAATGTATCCTCTCAAATGAAGGTAGAGACATCAAGAAGCGGTAAATCTGTGGAATTAATTGCCACAGACGGCTGTGGAGGCCAAGTTAGTATGTCATGTTGCAACTTTATAGGACTTTGGTTAGGCCTCATTTTGGGTATTATGTGTTCTTCTGGTTCACCCAATTACAGGAAGGATGTGGAGGCTTTGGAAAGGATGCATAGAAAGTTTACCAGAATGATGCCTGAATTAGGGGGTATTAGATACAGGGAGAAGTTGGGGCAGCACAGTGGTAGAATTGCTGCTTTAGGGTGTGCTATGTTCTATTTGCAGCAACTGCAGTTTTATTTTTCGATTACTTCCTCTTTCAAATCTTTCTCTGGCTCATCCTTTGCCTGTGAAGCCCCCGCAGAGTAACCAATGATGAGCTGTTACATGGAAAATGAGAAGGTTTGTAAATTTGCCGAAAAAGCAAACGTGGGCGAGCGAGACGGCCAAAACTTACGCTACTCTTTCCTTCTTGCTAAAACTGATGGTGGCAAATGTGTAAACTATGATAGCAAGCTGCATTCCTGTCCGTTTGTAACCCAGCTCACTGAAGCAATCTTATTTTGCCTGAGGAACTGCCAGAGGAGGTAGGTGAGGCGGATACAATAACAACATTTAAAAGACACTTGGACAGGTACGTGGATAGAAAACGTTCAGAGGGATATGGGATAAATACAGGCAAATGGGGCTAGCTTATCTTGGTCGGCTTGAACAAGTTGGACGGAAAGGCCTGTTGCCATGCTGTATACTGTAGCTCTACGGCTTTCTCTCCTCCTGGTTCACAATGAAGCTCAAAAATTAGAAAAAACATTAGTAGTTGTGACAATACAGCAGATAAAGTTATAACCAAAGATCCTATAGCGGATCCTCCGCTATAAAATCTTTGATTATAATACTTAAAATATCCCAAAGACAATCACAAGTAATATTGATACTTTAACCTGGCATCGTGTTTGGCATAGATGTTGTGGGCTTAAAGGTATGTCCCTATGGTGTACTGTTTTATGTTCTATGCAGAGTTAATGCTAAGGTATCAAGGATGGTCACGCATTTAAGGCTAACAGAAAGAGGAAACAAAATGGTGAATTTGTAAACTGTCAAAGGCTTTAAATAGGGCTTGAAATAAAGTCACTTAGGTTCTATATCTATGTAAATGTTTTATATTGGGAATGTCCACAGTTTATTAAATACACAAGAGACCGAAGTAGAAAAATCTATAGGTGATGCTTTTGGACAAATCACACGATGGTGTCACACTTTGGATGAAATGTTAGACCAAAACGTCTGGGATATAAATCATGTCAGGCTGAAGAGATTGTTTAGTTCAGTTTAGAGATACATAGTGGAAACAGGCCCCTTCGGCCCAGCGAGTCTGTGCCGACCAGCAATCCCCGCACACTAGTACTATCCTATACACACTGGGGACAATTTACAATTTTACCGAAGCAAATTAACATGCAAACCTGTATGTCTTTGGTGTGTAGGAGGAAATTGAAGCACCCAGAGAAAACCCATGCAGGTCATGGGGAAAACGTATAAACTCTGTAGAGACAGCACCCGTAGTCAGGATCGAACCTGGGTCTCTGGCACTGTAAGACAGCAACTCTACCTTTGCGCCATTGCCCGATTGGTTTAATTTGGTATCATAGACACAAAATGCTGGAGTAACTCAGCGGGACAGGTAGCATCTCTGGAGAGAAGGAATGGGTGGCGTTGAGTTACTCCAGCATTTTGTGTCTGTCTTTGGTTTAAACCAGCATCTGCAGTTCTTTTCTACATAATTTGGCATCATGTTTGACCCATTGTTGGCTGAAGGGCCTGTTCCTGTGCTGTACTGTTCTATGTCCCATGACATATGGCATACAGTACCTTCAGATTCAGGGATATTTTCTTTCTAGCTGTTATCAGGCAACTGAACCATCCTATCACCTAGTAGAGAGCGGTCCTGACCTACCATCTACCTCATTGGAGCCCCTCAGACAATTTTTAATCAAACTTTACTGGACTTCTTGTACTAAATCCTGTACCCTTTACCCTGTATGTGTACAGCATGGACAGCTTGATTGTAATCGCTTCTTCTTGAGTATGGTGTGCACGACCTAAAGTTGTAGGTCAACTTGTTTGTGCACGTCGGGTTGATAACTTTTGTCGAAAGAGAGAGGGGCTCCAATGAAGCACTTTTGGAATGATAGACATAATGTGCTGGAGTAACTCAGCAGGTCAGGCAGCATTTCTGGAGAACATGGACAGGTGACATTTTGGGCCAAGATCCTTCTTCAAACAGAAGAATGGTCCTGACCCAAATCGTCACCTATCCATGTTATCCAGAGATGGTGCCTGACCTGCTGTGTTACTTCAGCACTTTATATCTATTTTTGTAAACCAGAATCTGCAGTTCCTTGCATCCATGTTGGAAAAATACTAAGGTTTGGACAGGAAACAGTCATACTTGTTTCTGAAAATCTCACCATCCATATTTCCTTATGGCATTGAAGGAAATGTTTTGGATTTTAAGTCTATCCATGCTCACAGAACAATTCTGTTATATCCCAATTTTCCTCTCAAATTCACTCCACAATGTGGAGAAAGCCATAGATACATCTAAAAAGAAGGTTCTCCTAATGAGCTGAGATGAAAAATGATGGGATGAGGTTCATGTGGAGACTTAGCAATGGTCTAGACTATTTGAGTCAAATAGCATGTATCTGTAGCATGCAGACTTGGAGACCAGTCTGAAGAAGGGGCTCGATCTGAAAGGTCGCCTATCCATGTTCTTCAGAGATGCTGCTTGACTCTCTGAGTTACCCCAGCACTTTTATGTCCATTTTATTCTTATGTGTACTCTGACATTCAGCACATACATCCAATTTGGCTACAGGCTACATTGAGATGTGTTGCTAAGCAGTTATGATATATTCCAGAATTAATATTCCAGACTGACTCAATTAAGCTGTTGAATGGGCATTGGTTGATTGGCTGGATTGGAATAATCACATAATCGTCTTCCGTCATTTGACTGATATTTGGAAACAACTGGTGATATATCTAGCACAGCCAATTGCAGCTTTGGTTCTTGTGGGCAGAACATACTTGAGTTATCATTCATGTTGCTGGTAAATGCCTACAACCAGTTGAACTGGAACAGCTTGGCTGGGGAAAGCATTTGATTCCTGTGCAAAGGACCTCAGAAGTATCTTTGCTCAGAACTACAGTGGGAATACAGGTCACATTCATATCTTGTGTCATAAAAGCTTATTAATATTACATGAACTAAACATAATTGACTGGATAACCAAGTTGGGAACCTTGTCAGGGCAAAGGTAGTCTAGAGAGAGTAACGAGTAAAATGTAAAAGGGTCCCGACCCAAAACATCACCTATTCATGTTCTTCACAAATGCTGTGCAGGAAGGAAGTGTGGATGCTGGTATATATATCGAAGATAAACACAAGTGCTGGAGTGGCGAAGCGGGTCAGGCAGCATGAACCGGTGATCTGCTGAGTTACTCCAACACTTTGTATCCACAAGAATAAAGAGTGTTTAATTGTCGCATGTATGGAACAATTAAGTTCTTACTTGGTACAGATTTACAGGCCCAGTAGGCTCATCCTGTCGGTATTTTGGACAGTAGACACCTGAAAATGGTTCAGTCTTGTCAACTGCTTTCTGATGGTGGGTCATTACACTTTTCTTGTGTAGGATTATTGATTTTACCTCAAAAGGATCGAATGGGGTCAGAGAGGGGAGAGGGTGAAGGGGGCTGCAGAGCAGTGATGCTTTGCCTTCTGTCAAGATGAAATCAAATATGAGGGAGGCATAAGAGGAGGAAACAGGAATGATTTAGAACTTAGTGTTTAAGAAGGAACTGCAGACGCTGGAAAATCGAAGGTAGACAAAACTGAAGAAGGGTTTCGACCAGAAATGTTGCCTATTTCCTTCGCTCCATAGATGCTGCTGCACCCGCTGAGTTTCTCCAGCACTTTTGTCTACCTATGATTTAATACTTATTCTTTCTTGATATTAAAAAAAGTGTGTAGAGAGGAATACACCAAAGATAGACACAAAGTGCTAGAGTAACTCAGCGGGTCAGGCAGCATCTCTGGAGAAAAAGGATGGGTGACATTTCAGGTCGGACCCTTCTTCAGATTCAGTCTGAAGAAGGGTCCCGACCCGTGAACTTCACCCATCCTTTTTCTCCCGATATTAAAAATGTATCAGCTCACAGGGAAACAGTAATCCATGAGCTACAGGGTTAACCTGCTGTCCAATGTCATCTAACCACCAAAAGCATCTCTTATTACAAGTGTGTAGGATCAAGTTACAAGAGGGCTGAGATACAAAAAGCAGCCTTGGGCCCTTTTAGAATTGGGCCTCATTAATATTCAACAGGAAAGGTGACTCCCAATTGGATAAGACTCAGTGGGTTAACTAAGTATTTAATGTAAAAAGTAAAGCACTTAACAACACGCTGTGCCTAGTGGCAGAGACGAGGCAAGAAACAGGTATGTAGGCAGTGTTGATTAGAATCACTCACTTTCAAGTTGATAAATAGCATTTGAGCTGTGATCTAGTCTTTCTGCTTTCTATCTCAACAAATTGTTTATGATCTCTCTCTCTCTCTCCCCCTTTCTTCCTCACTCACTCTTTCTCTCCCTTATTCTTTTTATTGTATTACTCCTCCATCTTGCCTGCCATCGTTTATTTTAATACTCCAATATGTATTTGGTGATTTGTCTAATAAACATGTTCGCTCTGTTTCAGTTGCGTAATGGTTTTTTTTAAATCAGTAAAGTTCCCTTTACTTCTGATATCATGGTCTATTACACCTGGTACAGTCGAAGGTAGACACAAAATGCTAGAATAACTCAGTGGGACAGGCAGCATCATTGGAGAGAAGGAATGGGTGACGTTTCGGGTTCTTCGGTCTTCAGTGATGTTTCTTCAGTCCGAAGAAGGGCCTCGATCCGAAACGTCACCCATTCATTCTCTCCAGAGATGCTGCCAGACCCGCTGAGTTACTCCACCATTTTGTGTCTACCTTCGATTTAAGCCAGCATCTGCAGTTCTTTCCTACACGCCTGGTACAGTGTCACCCTGGTTGGTTGATAGATAGATATCTGCGATGGGCCATAAACATTGGTAACCACAAGGTTTTTTTAATGAACTTTATAAATACACCTTCTGTAGCAGAAATCTCGTTGTTCCTTTATATATAAATAAGCACCCTTACATTAGCAAACCAAAACTGAACTTGAATTGCCTTTACAGTTGTACCTGAAATCTCAAGAGTTTCGAGATGACCATTTTTTAAATTCAGTGGGCGACCAATTTGAGGATTCTTCCTTCTTCCATTGAAGAAAGTTGGTGAGATATGTAAAGGTGATGGAGTGGGAATGGGATATATATTGGGAAGTTCATGGGCCATGAATGTTTGAATGCCCAACGTCTGTAAATCCTTTGCACGTTTTTATTTTAACTTTTTATTCATTAAGTTAATGTGCACTTTTTCCAAAATAAATGAATCCGTAAATTTAAACATGGAAAAATGCAGATCTGGCAAGTATTGGTTGAGCTGTGGGTGGGGCAGTGTGCAGACTCACTTGTGTTGACACTTATCTACGACGAACTTCCAATGCACAAAGAAATCTTAAGTAAATCATTTCGAAAGACTTTTCATTTCTTAAAAAGTGAAACATTGTAAGGAAACTTTTTTTCTGGTACAATCCAGTTGGGTCGCCATAATTCAGATCTGAAGTTGCATCCAAGAAAAATGTATCATTTTTAAAAATTATTATTTTATTATTTAAATTATAAATTAAATGATTATTTTCCATTAATTGACTGCTTCTGTTTTCCAAAATATCCTGGGATCTGTAGAATTTCCCACTCTTGGGAGCCCAGGAAAGTTCCAGATAGCACCCAGTTTAATTCCAATGTTTTAATTTGTGATTATGAGTTTGGATATCGATTAACCAGTATGTTGCTAACTTCTCTGTGAATAAAACTCTTGTATCAATTCAATAAGACATTTCATCCAAACGTTTAGAAATCTTCAAGGTTTGCTTATTTTAATCAACACTCAAATCCTTGACAAGGATTCCTTTAAGTTTTTCATCTTTCTCAATGTTTCTTAGATTATTCCACAATTGTCAACAGATTCTTCTCATTCATCGTCAAAGCCCACATCCCAACCCCCATATTCCATTCTCCTACCTCCACCTCCCATTCCATGTTAATCGCTCTCAGGATAAAGAGTCAACCATTTAGGACTGAGAAGTGAAGTTTCTTTGTTCCAGCTTGTGAATCTGTAGCATTATCTATCCCTGTGGGCTGCAGATACTGTCTTTGAGTATATAAGTCTGATACTTTGCTTTGGATGTTAAAGGCACCAAGGACACGGTGGGAAAATAGATGTCAGAGAATAAGTAATGACCTTACTGAATGCAAGAATGGGTGTGAGTAACCTTTTGGCCTCTTATGAAGAAGTTTATGAAAGTTGTTTGAGATTTGTCTCCAGATTTGTTTGAGTTTCTGCCCTACTGCTGCTGTAACATAATAATTTTAATTAATATTCTGGATTCAATTTGCCTATGATATTTATGCTTCTGATGATATCCCCTCTAAAGCTTGTGTTTTATCTTGTATTTGCCACTTTGGTGCTCAATCACTTGTCTCCTGCAGGGGTTATAGAGACAAAATAATTGTGCAAAGTAGTTGAAGCCAGCAATTGTGAAAATCAAGCTGATTCATCCTGCCCTCAGCAATTCTGTCGAGGTTACTTCAGCATTTGTGTCAGATGTAGAAAGCCCACATATCAGAAATCAAAGGTAACAGCAGAGTGAAGGGCAGTTTGTCAGCATTTTTTTGCAATTGAGTAAACCAAGTTTTTCCAGTCAATCCAGATCAAGACATGAAAATGGTTTTCAGCTAGACATGGATCATTTAACACGAATAATGCAGTTTTAAATTCTCAGCACTGAATAAATCAATCTTTAAGCATGTAGCTTCCAATCTTTCTGGAAGATCAATGCCACTGCTAACTCAATATTAACAGTGGCATTGATCTTCCAGAAAGATTGGAAGCATTGTCCTACCCCCTTTTTCAGAGGTGTCGTCGTTTCCCCATCCCCAACCCCGTAGATATACACTAAGTGCTGGAGTAACTCAGTCGGACAGGCAGCATCTTTGGAGAAAAAACTGGGTGACGTTTCTGGTCGGAACCCTTCGTCTGAGTCTGAAGAAGGGTTCCTACCCGAAACGTCACTCATCCATTTTCTCCAGAGATGTTGCCTGACCCGCTGAGTTACTCCAGCACTTTGTGTCTATTTTCGTAATAATCCAGCATCTGCAGTTCCTTCCTACACATTAGGTTCCCCCGTATTGCAGTTGGTAGAGCTGGTGCCTCACAGTGCCAGAGTCCCTGGTTCGATCCTGACCTCTGTTGCAGTCTGTGTGAAGCTTACACGTTCTCCCTGTGACTGTGGATTTTCTCTGGGTGCTCTGGTTTTCTCTCACATGCCAAGGACATGTGAGCTCGTAGCTTAATTTGCCTCCGTAAATTGTCCCGACTGTGTAAGCAGTTAAAGTGGGATAACATAGAACTAGTGTGCAGGCACGGAAATCGGTATCAAAATATGGGGAGGACCAGGGAACAGGGGGGACACACTCACACAGCGAGGCTTCGGAGGCTTCCACCGTGGGCCCTGTGAACGGTAATTACAGCTCAATCCAGCGCAAAATACAGCTCAACTCTGCCTGTCTCGCCAGGTTAACCTACAGCCTTGCTTGGACTGATGGGACACCAGCCTGGAGTCGTGGAGCTAGCGCTGCTTCTCCACACTGGCTGTAAACCTGGACCATATTTCCCGTAAGTCCAGGCAGGGCCGTAGTTTAACCTGGCGGGACAGGCAGAGTTGAGCTGGGTTTAGCGCTGCTTCTCTGCGCTGGCTGTGGGCCTGGGGGCACAGCTCCCGTCTGACTCCCGACGTCTCTGGCCACCCCCGGGCCTGGGGGGGCACTCGGGTGGGGGTGGGGATGGTCATGTGGCGGTTCGGCAGCAATTGCAGCTCCGGAGAGCCGGGATCGATCCTGGTGCGGATGAGGCACAGGCCTGTGTCCAGGGCTGCCGAGAGTGTTAGCACATCTCCCTCCTCAATTCACCGCGCTCTATCCTCAGTCCCACCCCACCTACTGCTGCCTCTGACCGACACCTCCCTCCTCCAAAGATCGCGCTAAATCATCATGTCCCGCCTCCATTGCCTGCTGACCAACGTCTCTCTCGTCCAATCGGCGCCCTCGATCAGCAGCCCCACCACCACTGTCTCGCGGAAAGCGGTGATTTCACCAGGTTTTAAAATCCGGATTACAAAAAATGGGGGGGATCGTCCCCCACCTCTCAAAATAGAGGGGGGACGTGGACTCGGTGGGCCGAAGAGCCTGTTTCCACACTATCTTTCAATGATTCAATTAATTAAGGGACTTTTCTATAGCACATTTTAGAATTTGTGGGTTTCCAAAAGCATTTTAAAGACAAATAAACATTTTTTTACAGTTTAGTTCTTGTGATAAACTGAGATCTGAAACAGCCAATTTAAAAACCCAGCAACCTTCCACAACGAGATCATCAAATAACCTACTTTGAGTTCCATTAGGAGTTACGCAAGATACAGAGATAAACTCCAATACTGTTATTTATAAAAGTGCTGATGACCTTTTATTTCAGTGTGAAGGGGAAGATACAAAAGTAGGGGAAATCAAGAACCAGAGGACATAGGTTTAAGGTGAAGGGGTAAAAATGTAATAGGAACTTGAGGGGCAACCTTTTCACACAAAGGGTAGTGGGGGTATGAAACAAGCTGCCAGAGGATGTAATTGTGGCAGGTATTATACCAACATTTAAGAAACATTTGGACAAGTACATGTGGCGGAAGGAATGGCAGATGCTGGTTTAAATCGAAAATGGACACAAAATGCTGGAGTAACTCAGTGGGACAGGCAGTATCTCTGGAGATGGAATGGGTGACATTTCGGGTCAAGATCCTTCTTCAAACTGATGTCAAGCAAGAGGGAGATACATAGATAAGGAAGTGTAAGTATTAAACTGGACAAAGGGAAAGGAGATCAAGGAATATCAAGATCATTGTTATCTGGGAGAAGGTAGCAACAAAGCAAACAAGGATAAAATGTAGTCAGAGGCGGCATATTTTGCTTGGGCAGCTTACACCCCAGCGGAATGAACTTCTAACTTTCTAACTTCAAGTAACCCTTGCTTTCCCTCTCTCTCCATCCCTCCCCCTTCCCAGTTCACCAACCAGTTTTACTGTCTGACTACATTTTATCTGTTTGCTTTGTTGTTAACTTCACCCAGCTAACAATGATTCGCTCTACATTATCCCTGATCTCCATTCCTTTTTTCCGGTTATCATAAATTAGACTTCCTTATCTCCCTCTCCCCTAACATCAGTCTGAAGAAGGGTCTCGACCCGAAACGTCACTCATTTCTCTCTAGAGATGCTGCCTGTCCTGCTGAGTTACTCCAACGTTTTGTGTCTATGGACAAGTATATGGATCGGACAGGTTTGGAGGGGTATGGGCCAAGCACAGGCAGGTGCTTGGCCCATACTAGTGTAGATGAGACATGTTGGTCAGTGTGGGCAAGTTGGGCCGAAGGGCCTGTTTCCATGATGAATGATTCTATGACTGACTCTATACTGGTGTGCTCTAATATCAGTTGAGTTTCTGCAGTGCAGCATTACTTCTTCACTGCACTAGAGTGGCAACCTAGATTTTGTTCTACTGTAAACTGCTGTAGGTTGGAGATTTGAACCTAAATTCTTCAGACTTGAGACAACAATTTCCTTAGCAGTCGTAATAATCTTTCATGTTTACTGTTCTTCTGAATAATTATTTCCTCATCCTCTTTATATGGTGTTGCAAAGTGTGGAGTCATGCATTTTGGTAGTAGGAATAAAGGCATAGACTATTTTGTAAATGGGGTGAGAATCCAGAAATTGGGGGTGTGAAGGGACTTGAGAGTGCTGATGCAGGATTCCCAAAAAGTTAATCTGCAACTTGAATCTGTAGTAAATCAAATGCAATGCTAGCATTTATTTCAAGAAGGCTTGTATACAAAAACTGGGATGTAATGTTGAGGCTCTATAAAGCGCTGGTAAGGTTGCAATTGGAATATTGTGAGCAATTTTGGGCACCATATCTGAGGTGAGGCTGTGCTGGCTCCGGAGAGGGTCCAGAGGAGGTTTACAAGAATGACCCCAGGAATGAGTAGGTTAACCAATGATGAGCATTTGTCGGCAATGGACCTGTACTAGCTGGAGTTTAGAAGAATGAGGGGGGGGGGGCCTCATTGAAACACAGTGAAAGGCGTGGATAGAGTGGATGTGGAGAGGATGTTCCCACTAATGGGAGAGTCTAGGACTGGAGGTCATAGCCCCAGAATTAAAGGATGTTCTTTTAGGAAGGAGACGAGGAGAAATGTATTTAATCAGAGGGTGGTAAATCTGTGGAATTCTTTTGGAGGCCAAGTCAATGGATATTTTTAAGGCAGATATATAGATTCTTGATTAGTACAGGTGTCAGAGGTTATGGGGAGAAGGCAGGAGAATGGGATTAGGAGGGAGAGATAGATCAGCCATGATTGAATGGCAGAGTAGACTTTATGGGCTAAATGGTCTAATTCTGTTCCTATTCCTTATGACCTCTTTAGACTTTAGAAATGCAGCACTGAAACAGACCTTTCAGCCCATTGAGTCCGCGCTGATTAGTAATCCCCGCACTCTAACACTATCCTACACACTAGGGACAAATTACAATTTTACCAAAACCAATGAACCTACAAACCTGTACATCTTTGGAGTGTGGGAGGAAACCGGAGCACCCAGAGAAAACCCACACAGTCACAGGGAGAACACACACACTTCGTACAGACAGAACCCGTAGTTGGGATTGAATCCGGGTTCATTGAATACTTTCCTTTTCTATTTAATATTTTTCCCAATGCATGAACCCTACTATTGATAGACTTTACCTCGCAAGATCAAAAGACTTGTAAAACGTTATTGTTCGTCATCACCTAACGAAGTGTTTTGAATTGATCTACGTAGATTTTTCTCCTGCTCTTTTAAACCTAGCTGGAGTCTCAATGGCTTATTCTTAGTGTTGGAGTGACTGTTAGATATCCCTAAATGAGAGGTACCCATCACCATATCATTTTTTACACCATTTTGTTGTTCCTTAAGCAAATCTAGGGCCTCTATTATGCTATCTATAAGATCAGTCCAGTATTCTTCATTACCTGTTGTACTTCTGAGGCCACTCTTATATTTCAATTAATAAGCGGAGTAAAAGTAAGATAAACTGATTCTTGATGACAATTTCTTTCCCTCTCCATACGTATTGCTCAACCGTTGTTAAGGAGGTGGTTTCTGAGCACTTAGAAGCACATATAAAATAGACCAATGTCAGCGTGGTTTTTTGAAGGAGAGATCTTGCCTAACAAATGTTGGAATTCTTTGAGGAAGTAAATAGCAGGGTAGACATTCAGTGGATGTTGTTTACCTAGATTTTCAGAAGGCATTGGATAAGATGCCACACATGATGCTGCTAAACAAGATGAGAGCCCATGGTTTTAGAGGGAGAATAAAGGGGGCTGTTTCTGCTTGTGTGCAGGTGACTTGTGGTGTTCCGCAGGGGTCGGTGTTGGGGCCACTACTCGTCACGCTGTGTATCAATGACTTGGATGATGGAATTGATGGTTTTGTGACCAAGTTTGCGAAAATGAGTGGAGGGGCAGAGAGTGTAAAGGAAACAGGGAGTCTGCAGAAGGATGTGGACAGATTGGGAGAGTGGGCAAATAAATGGTAGATAGAATACAGCATAGAAAAGTGTGGAGTCATGCACTTTGGTAGTAGGAATTAAGCATAGACTATTTTCTAAATGGAGAGAGGATTCAAAGGTGGTGCAAAGGGACTTGGGAGATCTGGTGCAGGATTCCCAAAAGGTTAATTTGCAAGTTGAATCTATAGAAAGAAGGCAAATGCAATGTTAACATTCATTTTGAGAAGGCTGGAATATAAAAACAGAGATGTAATGCTGAGGCTTTATAATTCAATGGTCAGACCAGATTTGGAGTATTGTGAGCAGTTTTGGGCCCCATATTCGAGGATGGATGTGCTGGCATTGGAGAGGGCCCACGGGAGATTTATGGAAATGATCCAAAAGCAATTGACAGATTCATAATTGTCAAGGGCATCAACGATTATGGGGAGGAGGCAGAAGAATGGGGTTGAAAGGGAAAGATCAGCCATGAATGAATGACAGAGTAGACTCATTGGGCTGAATGGCCTAATTCTGTTCCTTTGACTTATGAACTTGTAACCTGCTGAGTTCCCCCAGCAGATTGTTGTTGGAGTGAGAATGAGTACTGGGGTTTGTGTCGGAAAGATTGGAAAGATTGAACTGGTTCAAAGAACAGAATGAAAGAGACTGCAGAAGACGGTTTACAACAACAAAAAAAGACACATTGCTGGTGTAACTTAGCAGGTCTGGCAGCATTTCTGGAGAACATGGATACATGACATTTTGAGTCGGGGCCCTTTTTCAGACTGATTGTAAGGGGGTGGAGATAGAAAGCTAGAGGAGAGGAGGGGCAGGACAAAGCCTGGTGAGTGCGTAGAGCAGAAGGAATCTAAGTACTAAGCAGCAACAACTTCAACATATTCCATTTATTGAATATTTTGCCAAATTAAAGTAATTTCCTCTGTGCTTTATCTCCCTCCATTAGTTCTCCTCTCAACTTTTGACGCTCCAGAGAAAATAATCCAAGGATGAGAATTTCCTCTATGTATTGATTTCATAAAACATAGAACAGTCACACAGTGGTAGAGTTGTGCCATACAGCGCCAGAGACCCGGGTTCGATCCTGGCTACAGGTGCTTGGCTGTACGGAGTTTGTACGTTCTCCCCGTGACCTGCATGGGTTTTCTCTGAGAACATCGGTTTCCTCCCACACTCCAAAGACGTACAGGTTTGTAGTTAATTGGCTTGGTCTGTGTAAAATTGTCCCTAGTGTACGACAGGTTAATGTGCGGGGATCGATGGTCGGTGCGGACCTGGTGGTCCCAAGCGCCTGTTTCCGTACTGTATCACTAAACTAAACTATTCAGCACAGGAACAGGCCCTTCAGCCCATAATATCCATACCGAACAGCATACCAAGTTTAAACTAATCTCCTCTGCCTGCATGTGCTCCAAATCTTAGAGCAACAAAAAAAATTGTGCTTGGGTAGGGCCATTTTAAACATAAGGAAGTGGAGGGAATATAATAAAAATGTCCTCAATGTCTAACAAGATACAAAACAATATTTTTTTGTTTGTTACAGATCATGTATGGTGAGAGAGAAAGCACAAGTATCCTCTGAAGAACAGAAGAAGAAAGTCGACAGGAATGCTTTGCATGGGTAGCACAAACGGAACCCCAAAAGTAGCTGTGGATCCGTAATCAGCTACTGTTGGGTTCCGTTCCTGCTAGTCATGGACAGACTGCCTGAATATTCCTCAGTTCAACAGCTATGTGAGTTGTGGAGTCAAAGGAACTATTGAGTCTCAGTTACAAAACATTTTAAAATTCAATTATAGTGAATATATTTTTATTTTGGCAATACTGAGATGAGTTTTCTAAAATAACTTTAATAAGCCTTATGTTTATATTGATAATATAACTAGACTAAGTGGGACCCATTGGGTCCCAGTCACATGGGAGGAATGTTCCCCCAACGCAACCCATTCCCCAACGCACTCACCACTATTCCACCACTCACCCGTTCCCCCAAGGCAATCCTTTCCCCCAAAGCACTATTCCACCACTCACCCATACCCCCTAACTGCGCAGGCACGGCTCATTTCCCCTCATCCCCGAGCACTCCCTCCCCCTCCTCTTCCTGTGTGGGAGGGGAGATGGGGAGGGAAGTGTGGGGGGGTTGTTGGGGCGGAGAGGTTGTGGGGTCGGGGTGGGAGGCGAGAGGGACCAGAGGGGTTGTGGCTGGAATTGGCAGTGCGATAGGGACTCGCAGCAGGCTCTGGTCACTGGTCGCTGGTCATTCTCCTCCGCCAGGATCAGAATCTCTGCTTTCCGATTGGCGACATCTCCGACTGGGTTGGGTCGGGTCTCCGATGCTGGGCTGGGAAGCTGCTTGGGGCTGGGAGGCTGCTTGGGGCTGGGAGGCTGCTTGGGGCTGGGAGGCTGCTTGGGGCTGGGCTGCTGCTTGGGGCTGGGCTGCTGCTTGGGGCTGGGCTGCTGCTTGGGGCTGGGCTGCTGCTTGGGGCTGGGCTGCTGCTTGGGGCTGGGCTGCTGCTTGGGGCTGGGCTGCTGCTTGGGGCTGGGCTGCTGCTTGGGGCTGGGCTGCTGCTTGGGACTGGGCTGCTGCTTGGGGCTGGGCTGCTGCTTGGGGCTGGGCTGAGCTGCTTCGGGTCCCTCCGAAAGTTGGAAACCTCCGCCGGCCATTCTCAGCTCCAGTAAAGACGCGATGGCGCAGGAAGGGGCGGACCATCCCGGGGAGTGACAGGGGAAGAGACTAATCCACGTGGCACTGACTGGCAGGAGAAGAGATCGATCTGCACACGTGCGGTTTTTAAGATTTGTAAACCTCGCTAAATTTTACGACATTCAACCGATCGGAACGAAACTTGGTGCACACACAGCACAGGAGAACGGTGAGTGTCCTGGCGAAAAAACGTAGCGCTATCGCGAACCGTTTTTGCGCAAATAGAAAGACCGCCAAACCGAAAGATAACAAGATCAGTGTTTTAGTTATGTATAGATAGATAGATTAATCTTAATCACTAACTTCAATCTAAACATTTTGTTTCCCACATTTGGTATGCCAACCAACATTTCCTCGCCACTGTGGTCATTTTATCTCCCCTCCACCAATTTATTTAAGAGCTCCTGGTCAACCTGTTTTCCTGGGGAGAAAGCACTAAATAATTTGTCTTGACTAAATTTGAGGTAATCTAAGATTTAACTGCCCTTGCTCTATCACCCATGTGTTCATTCACCCAAGTTGATTCCTGGCCTGGTAATTACAGTTTCTGGATTAACGTGGGGAAGAGATGGAAACTATCAGCAGGTACTATAATATGAGCATAACAACATTTAAAATACATTTGGACAGTTACATGGATAGAAAAGGTTTCGAGGAATATGGGTCAAACGTGGGCATGTTGGACTAGCGCAGACAGGATATCTTGGTCGAAGTGGGCAAGTTCAGCCGAACGGCCTATTTCTGTGCTGTACATCTCTATGACTGACCCACCTGATTACTATGTGTGCAAAATACCCTCATATTGCTGGTGTAGACCCTTCAAGCTCATTCTCGAAGAAAAGACCATGCGTCTTAGGCAAAGTGAGGGTTACTGCCCCTAGAAAAATGGAGAAATAATTTTTGCTCTAATTGGAGTACCTAGATTTTTTGTGCATTTAGATAACGATCCAGAATGCATTTTGTCAAATGCCAGTGGCATATGAGTAGTTATTTCTCAGCAATATGGCCCTCACTCTTAGAACATAGAATCCTACAGCACAGGAACTGGCCCTTCAGCCCAATGATATCTGTGCTGACCCTGATGGCAATTTAAACTGCACATCTACTTGCAAGTGGCTTACATCCTTCAATTCATTGTCTGTTCAAGTAATTGTCGAAATTACACAAATTTTACATACTTCTATTAAGTCACCACTTAGCCTCTGTAGCTCTACAGAAAACAATTCAAGTTTGCCCAACCTTATCTTTGCAGCTAATGCTCTCTAATCCAGGCAGAATCCTGGTAAACATCTTCTGCACCCTGTTCAAAGCTTCTACTTGATTCCCATAATACAACAAACATAATTGTGCTTTAAACTTCTGGATCAGCCTGCCATGCCGAAAAATTTACTAAAGTCCATATATACAGCATCCACTGTTGTTTCCACATCAGTCATCTTTGTTATCTCCCTAAAAAAACTCAATTGTGTTTGTAAGACATAAACTCACCCATACAAAGCCATGCTGACTATCAATTATAAGTACATGCTT
The DNA here is from genome assembly GCF_010909765.2 of Amblyraja radiata. Taxonomy (NCBI): domain Eukaryota; kingdom Metazoa; phylum Chordata; class Chondrichthyes; order Rajiformes; family Rajidae; genus Amblyraja; species Amblyraja radiata. The sequence goes on from NC_045973.1 coordinate 29,327,535, forward strand.
ATCCTGATGGGAGTATATCCCATCTCACAGAATCTTATCCCATAATTTTCCTACGTCTGATTTAAAAAGCATTGTCCCGGTATGCAAACACCAAATATCACTACATGCCAGGATTTTAGCTGCCCCCAGAGTTGTGCAGAATGATCTTCATTTTCCCTCAAAATGTTCCTTTTACCCTAAATGTTTATCACGGAAACCTTTACACAAAAAAATCACAAATCCATTAAACAGTAGATAGACACAAAGTGATGGAATAACAGCAGGTCAGGCAGCATCTCTGCAGAAAAGGAATAGGTGATATTTCAGGTCGAGACCCTTCTTAAACATTTTTTTTAACCATTAAACAGTAGTCTGCATGAAGTGTCATTAAAATCCCGCTGGTAAAGAAGATGGTGGATCAGTTGAGGTGGTCCCTGTACAGACTATCACTGTCTTTTGACAAACTGCCTCATCTTCATAGCATTGAAACAAGTTCCATGCCCTCCCAATCAGATCATTTGTGTGTGGTCATAATATTGGCCATACCGTATGCTGCTCTCATGGCAGCTATTCTGGAAATAAAATTGTTGCCCAGCTCCTTGGAGAATGTGGCTTTCTTCTTCTTCTTCTATGTGGTGTTTTTTGGCGGTTGGCAAACAACTTTTTTGGTGCATTACCGCCACCAACTGGCATGGAGTGTGGATCAAACAACACCATTACATATACTAATAACCTATATCCTTCCGAACAAATTGGTTACCCTAAGAAAATGCAACAGGATTTGATAGCACTTATATGAACTTCCTTGCAAAATATCTACCAAATCAAATTGTATTCTTTCTTTTCTGAACTGCTCACTCATCCGTTCTCTCTCCTCCTCATACCTCTCACAATGTACAATGACATGCTCTATTGTCTCTTCTTGCCCACAGTATTCACATCTACCTGTATTATGCTTGCCTATTATAAAAAGTGTACTGTTCAGACCAGTGTGTCCAAATCTAATTCTTGAGATTACTGTCTCCTCTTTTCTGTTTTTTCCTGCACATCTCATTTCTCCCACTTTCCTCTGGACTCTGTAGAACCACCGTCCTTTCCGCTCTTCATCCCATTGCTTTTGCCATCTTTCCTTCAGTCTTTGCTTAATAATGTCTAGAATGTGGCTTTGCTGAGGAAGTCAGTGGAAATATGTAGAGCTATTTGTCCTGACCAGCTGCATAACACAGGGCTCTGAATTTAGTTCCCAAGAATGCATGGGGACAAATATCACCTGCTGTTGGGGAATCATCAATGTAGTCATTGCCAATGATTGGTTGTTAACCAGAATTGACAACTAACAAGCACACCCAAAGGTTCAGGGCTACATATTAAAGGATGTACAGAAGCTGGGTGCAGTCACTGCAGGAGCTGTGAGGATAAATTACTTTAAATCTGAGTTTTAAAACCTTATGAAATATTTGCTTTTGTTTCCTAAATTAACAATAGCTGATAACAAGCTAACATTAAGTAGCCTGATAAGTTATGAAAATGTTGAATTGAATATCCTACATTACATAATTTTGATTATTTTGTTATGACTATAGTTTGCAATTAAATAAAAGGAATTTGAACCTACAGCCTTCTGATTTGGTGACAAGAGCCTCTTGCTGATCTAAAGACACCGGTAGAGTTCTCTGGAATGACACGATCACTCCTGGTTAAGCCTAAATAAGTACTTACCGGGAAACTCGTGTCAGCCAAGAGGGCTTCCCAGCTCCTCCAGCGATTCTTGGGATACATCTCAAGTAGCTTCCGAGAAGATAAAGTTTATCCATTGCGGGAAAGCTGTTTGAAGACAATGACCATAGAAAAGATGAAACAATCAGATTTTGTGAACATTGGGAATGAGCACAGCTTCTTGCCACTGTATTCAATAAAGTTTTTTTTCTGTTTGTTCCCATTTTAGAGGGTTTTCAATGACTTGCTTGGTTAGATGGCTCTGCTGTGTGGAAATCTGGATAGGAAAGGTTTAGAGGGATATGGGCCAAATGCAGGCAAATGGGATGAGCACAGAATACCAACTTAGTCAGCGTGAAGAAGTTGGGCTGTGCGATTCATTTCCATACTGCATAGCTCTATGACTCTAGGTCTAATGTTTTGAATGCAAGAAAGTTGATCACAGGCAGAATGGTAATGACTATTCTGGTAACAACATAGAAGTAGCAGATGATTTTTCAGTGGCCTGAAAAGCCGGCAACTGGACCAGCGACTGTCAGAGAGAGAGAGACACACACACACACACACACACACACACACACACACACACACACACACACACACACACACACACACACACACTCCACCGTGCTCTCCCTGTGGCCGTATAAATTAATTATTTGCAGAAACATATCCAATTCTATTCTGAACAATGATAATCAAATCTACACTTGACATTAAGCAGCAAATGACAGGATTGTAATGTACAGTTCTTCACCGTCATATTTGGTTCTATTGTCAATTATCTTTTATCAATATCCCTTTGGTCTTTCTGCTGTTGGTAACAGCTTCTTTCTACTCATCTCTCTAAGGCTATCCCTCAACTTTTGATACTCCAGGGGTGATAAAGCCCCAGCCTATCCAGTCCCTCCATAGAGAATCTGTGTACCCCACTTACTGACATACTGCTTACAGCTGAGTGACCAGAACTACACGCAGTACTTCAGGTATGGTCACACAAGGACTTGTACAGTTGTAATATAATGTCCCAACTCATATACTCAATGCCCTAACCAATGAAACAAGTCTGCCAAATACGTCTTGTCCATCCTGTAGGTTGATCTACAATTGCTTGGGCATGCCATATTTAATTTCTTGTGTAAGCATTGTGTTATGTACCATCGGTTTCTAATTACATTTTATGATATATAATAGAGTGCTGCCCCTTTCCTTTATTATTTTGATTTGTATGGATGTAATATAGTCACACATGGGATTTATGGGTTATACATATAGACTACGTGAGTAAGCCTACGTGGGTCTTGGCATCATATTCAGCACAGATATTGTAGGTCAAATGACCTGCTCCTGTGCTGTACTGTTGTAAGTTCTATGTCACAAGGAGAACTTCAAACTCTACACAGACAGCACCCAAAGTCAAGACAGAACCTGCTGCAAGGCAGTGACTAATTGTGCCACTCCACCTCCTAAATATTAGAACCCATTATTAAACATGTCACAGCAGAGTACTTAGAAATAATAAAGGTAATTAAGTAAAATCAACTTGGTTTTGTAAAGAGGAAATCATGTTAAACCAATGTATTATAGTTTTTTGAAGTTGATATATGGAAATTAGTGTAAGCATATACTTAGATTTCTAGATGACATTTGATAAAGTGCTATACCAGAGGTTATTACTTAAATCAAAGGATGAGGGTGTAGGATGTGATATTTTTATGTTTGGTCAGAAGATTGGCTGACTTGTGGCTTTTGGTTTTGCACTAATATTGGGTATTTTTGTTTATTTATTTTTTGTTTGTTTATTAAGTTATCAGTTGGATATTGATGTTTACAGACCTGTTATGCTGCTGCAAGTAAGAATTTAATTGTTCCATTTCGGTACATATGACAATTATACCCGCTTGACACTTGAACTGCAAAGAGATAGAGTTAGTATGTAACAAGGAACTGCAGATGCTGGTTTACCAAAGAAAGACACAAAGTGCAGGAGTAACTCAGTGGGTCAGTCAGCACTCCTGGAGATAATGGGTAGGTGACATTTTGGGTCAAGTCCCTACTTCCAACTCAGATTGGGTTACTTTGGTGAATTGTCAGAACTGGAATTATGCTTTAGAGACCTGTGGGTTAGATCCTATGAGTGATGCTACATTATTATAGGAAGGATGTGGAGGATTTGGAATGTGTGCATAAGAGTTTTACCTGAGAAGAATCAAATACCTTGCAAAGATCATTAATTGCACCTTGGGCCAAGTCTGCCCCAAGGCAAAAAAATAGATGTACCCATCAGTCCTCTCTGAAAGGAAAGGATCAGCCATAACTTGAGCTGAGTGGATAAAATAACTGCAAGACCGGCTAGTGGTTAAATTTCAGATGGCACAGGTAAGTAATTTAAGGTAAATCCACAGTGAATCTAACACTGTGATCTTTATTATTCAATCCTATTTGGTTGCATTCCACAAAGAGTGTTCCCACACACAGGTACAAATCATTGTGCCTTTGGTTTGGAAATGCTAAAGCTGTGTTGCCTTTGGTTTCGAATTGCTAAAGCTGTGTTGCCTTTGGTTTGGAAATGCTAAAGCTGTGTTGCCTTTGGTTTGGAAATGCTGAAGCTGTGTTGCCTTGGTTTGGAAATGCTAAATCTGTGTTGCCTTTGGTTTGGAATTGCTAAAGCTGTGTTGCCTTTGGTTTGGAAATGCTAAAGCTGTGTTGCCTTTGGTTTGGAAATGCTAAAGCTGCGTTGCCTAATTAACGTTGCCTTGCCTAATTAACGTTGCCTTGCCTAATTAAAGTTGCCTTGCTCGCTATATAATTAAAAGTCTAATCTTGACCACTTCCTGCGCTTTATATTAATTGTAGAAAGAACGCTACGACGTATGGCTGTGATTTTTGGCCATCTTACTCAGAGTCCCCCTCCGCTCATCAGGTGCCGAGGATGTTGCCCATCGATGAAAAATAAAAAAGTTATTAGTGTTTAAAAAATGTTGAGATTTGCTCTCCTGTCAATTATGCCATGAAGGCCACGCCCCTTTTGGTGGGGGGAGAGGGACTATAAAACCCAGAAGTGGCTCCGTCTCTGCAAGATGGAGGAGGGAGAGGTCACGACTCGCTGTCTTTAGTAGCCTTGCACCCTGCTTGAAATGGTGTGAAACTGCACTTGAATTTGGTGGCCTTGCACCCTGCTTGACTCGGTCTTTAGTAGCCTTGCACCCTGCTTGAAATGGAATTTCAAGGAATAGCCGTGAGTCAACTGCCAGCCCACCAGCCGTGAGTGAGTGAGCTGCCAGCACAACAGACTTGAGTGACTGAGCCACCAGCCCAAGAATCCATTCAGCCCACAATGTCCATACTAGCCCTCTAGAAACCAGTCCATTCAGCCCACGACACCCATAATAGCGCTGCAGAAAGCCCCCCCCCCCCCTCACTGGCCACCAATATTGGAATTAGTGGAGAGATGGAATATTGCTTTGGGGGACCAGCCCTCCCGTGTGAACATGGCACAGAACGGGTCCCACCTAGTCTAGTATCTTACTAAAACTCTCATCTTGTCTGTGTGTGAGTGTGCGTGCATGCCCTGAATTATGCCAAAACGGTACAGGATAGCTCTACAATTTTTGGACCACCTTACTCACCATTGTCCTGTGGTGTGGAGTATCAAGTTCTGTTCAGATTAATGTTATTTTGTACAAGTTATGCACATTTTCAACTTTACAAAATGCAGTTTGAGGAAAAAATGACTTGAAGTTGCAGTGGCAGTTACAGCTATGACGTCACAATGGGATCTCATTTACATAAACTGCCTGTCAGCAGTGCTCCACTGTTACAATTTTAACAAAGAGAGGACTGCCAGTGCAATGAGAGATTTGTTACATTGTTGTAAGGAGAGGGAGGGTGTGAGGGAGGGGACGAGGAGAGGATTATTGTTTAATGTCATTTAAACAGAGGGAGAGGAGGGGGGTAGGGAGGGGAGAGGGGTTATGGAAGGAGGGAGGGAGTGACTGAGGCAAGGGGAAAGGAGAGGGAGGGAGATGTGAGGGAGGGGAGGAGAGGAGCGGGGAAAGAAGATGGAGGGTGAAGAGGAGGGGAGGTAGTGCTGGGGGATGTGAGTAAATGAGCCGCTCCTCCACAATTGGGGGCTATGGGCGAGTGGTGCAATATTACGTTGGGGGAATGGGTGAGTGGTGGAAATGGGTTGCGTTGGGGGAATGGGTGAGTGGTGGAATATTACATAGAAACATAGAAAATAGGTGCGGAAGGAGGCCATTCGGCCCTTCGAGCCAGCACCGCCATTCATTGTCATCATTACGTTGAGGGAACGGTGCCCAACAGGTCAGACTTTGTTTAGTAACATATAAAATTGAATGAGTTTACCAAAAGCACAATATTTTAATCAATTAATTCATGACCAGTAGGTAGGTTGAATAGTTAGTGTGATAGAAAGGGCAGTCATTCTTACAAATATGGTAGAAAGCTTGCAGTTTATACTGTTCATTTGATGTTTAGTTTCCTGCTTTAACATGCATGGCTATGAGAGCAGCCATGATCAATCAAGCTCATGGCTTGTGCCAAATTCCTCTTGATGTGTCAGAATTAGGTAACCAGAATGCAACTAATGCCAAACTATTATATTAGCTGACCTAAATTTATTACATTTGGTAAATATTACAAACTGGGTAACTAAATATACTCAGGAACAGTTGGATGCTGTACAAGTATTTGCAAATTTAGCATAATTGTCTTAATATACACATCTAAAAAGTGATACCAAATTTTGTCCCAACTTCTGCCTTACAGTGCCAGAGACCTGGGTTTGATCCTGACTATGGTGCTGTCTGTACGGAGTTTGCACGTTCTCCCTATAACTGCATGGGTTTTCTCCAGGTGGATCGATTTCCTCCACATCCCAAAGATGTGAAGGGTTGTACATCAATTAGCTTCTGCAAATTGTCCCTAGTGTGTATCATAGAACTAATGTATGGGTAATCGTTGGTTGGAGTGAACTTGTTGAGCCGAAGGGCCTGTTTCCACGCTGTATCTCTGAAACTAAAAACTACGAAACTAAATACAGCACGCCTGTAAATACATGCATTCCACCCATATCTCTTAAATTAGCCACTCAACATTGTACAAGTACACATATTACAACAGGTTTTACTGCTCACTGCTGTTGCTCAAGTACGCTTGGATTCCTATCATAGGTTGAACTCCTGCCAAGGTAACAAGTTTATTCCAGTACAAAATCAACTTCTCAAAGATTGGCTGTCAGTTTCTCATCCCAGCCAAGGTCACTTTATCCATGGATGATTTAACATTATGTTAAATTGGTTTCATCTTGAATTACCTTTAATGCTGAGGTCCACAGAGCATAGTGCTCCAAGCTGTCAAGCCAACAATGTCAGTGTCACTTGGCACTTAACCCTTTTGCTTTTTGTTACAATAAAACATCCTTGGAAGGTGATGACGGCCCACCAGTAATTTGCATTGATAATTTCCAAAGATATCACTGCCATACATTTGAATGCCATACCGTTAAAATTATATTAGAGTCTCGGATGTTAAGGTTAAAGGAGTAGGTTAAATCTGCAAAGAAACCAAGTTAAATTAAAAAGAAGGGGCAAAGTTTAAAGGAGGAAACATTTAAAGGAGGTGGGCGGGGCACGTTTTTCTACACAGAGAGTGCTGGGTGCCTGAAACTTTTTGCCGGGGTGGTGATGGAGGCAGATTCAATAGTGGCATTTAAAAGACTTTTGGATAAGCACACAGATATGCAGGGAATGGAGGGATATGGATCACATACAGGCAGATGAGATTAGTTTAATTTGGGATTATTTTCAGCACGTTGCGGGCTGAAGGACCTGTTCCTGTGCTGTACTTTGCTATGTACAGGTATTACTGTTAGTGGTGGGAGTGAGAAAGGGGGATCTTATTAAAGCTAGATCTGAATTACTCCAGCATTTTGTGTCTACCTTCAAAGGAATAAAAAGTGATTGAGGCATCAAGTGCTGGTGGAGATAGAATGGTTGCAATTGTGAGGTGACTGAAATAAATTAAATGTTAAGAGTTAATGGGCACTGAAGGGCTTAATATAAACTGGCAAGGACCATGTGAAGAGAGAACATTTCTTTATGCAGAATAACACGAGAGTAAATTACCAGATGAACTAATATTTAGCGAAACATTCAAATAGTTGCGAGGAGGTAAAAAAGGCTTGAATGTGGTGGAACTCGGTAGCTCTAAATCATATAAGATGATGTCACAAAAGGAAATCAAAATACCAATGCTTATATTTTAATCCCATGACTCGTGACAGGTTGTGGATGTAGACACAATTTTTTTTTAAATGCAGAAAACAACAAATGATATTTACAAAGACTACATTTGCCAGTTTTAAAAGACAGCATAAATCAAATGTTATTTAAAACAAGATTAACATACAATGGTATTCCAGATTGCCCTGAGTGTTGCTGCAAGGCAAATAATATGTAAGATGTGGACACAGGAATGGCAGATGCTTGTTTACAAAAAGGCACAAAGTGTTGGTGTAATTCAGCGGGTCAAGCAGCATCTCTGGAGGTCATGAGGTTTTTTGTAGTACTCGTATTAACCTACTGACCTTTATATTGGAAGGATCAAGGGATAATAACCTGACTGCCACTGAACGTAATCACATCTTGAACTCTTTACCATTCTGCATTTTGATTCTTCATACCCTTGGCCTCCCGGCTTTGATCACATGTACTCTGAGTTAACACAAATCTCCACCCAGGTTTCACCTAAATACTTGTTACTTAATCACTTTATTTTACTTTTGGCTGCATCTGCCTGGAAGAAATTCCTGCAACAGAGCTATGCTCAAATTCTTTACCTCGCATGACCCAAGCCTCTTCATTCATTTAAATATGAATTTGCTTAACTTTTTTCCTCCCTCTTGCTCACACCAGGCCATTAATTTCATCCCAGATCCTTAATCCTATCCAATTAGCCATTTCGCTGAGTATCACACCGAAGGAGGCCATTCAATTCGTCATGCATGCATGACAGCTCTTTTGAAATATATATTTAATTAGCCAAAGTTTACAGCTCTTTCTAATTTTCCTGATAATATTGAGTCCTCCAAGATGTATTCAATTGTCCTTTGAAAGTTACCAATGAATCTGGACCCATTCATTGAGACAATTAAATCCAGGTTAAAACTTCAGGCCAATAATTGGCATATTTAATTCACCTGAGTCAGCTTATCCAAAGTAATCTGATAGTAAATAGATTACATGGTGCGTGGATAGTAAATGTTATGGGCTAAATGCAGGCAGGTGGGAATAGTGTAGATGGGGCATCTTTGTTGGCATGGGCAAGTTGGAGTGAAGGGCCTGTTTCCATGCTGTATGACTATGAATCAGGACCCGAATTTCTGGATGAATATCCTAGTTCAATATTGTTGAATGCCTCGAGAGACTTCCGAAACATTAGCATGTTCAATAAGTGAATGAATGCCCAGCAACAATAGCAATGCCTGAATACCATCGTGGGCTACAAGCAAAAATTAAAGGCAATTTCAGACACGACATATCATTACAAGATGAGCATAATGTCTTTTTTGCCTGTTTTGAACAGGCAAAGAAGGTTCCAGCTTAGCGAATTTCCTCATCCCCAGCTGGCTCTGTCCCATACATCTCACTGGCAGAAGTCAAATTTGCTCAAATTTACAAAGAAAAACTTTCAGAGAGAACGGGTTACCTGGATGGAGTCATTGGACAAGTTCTGAAATTGTGCATCAATCAACTTACCACAGGTCTTCACCAACATCTTCAAACTCTCACTTCCACATTCTTCTGCCCCATCTGCTTCAAAGAAACCTCCACCATTCCATTTCCCAAGAAAAATAAAGACACCTGTCTCAACAACTACCGCCCAGTAGCTCTAACATCAACCATAATGAAGTGCTGTGAAAGTTGGGAATGGTCCACATTTAAACCAATTTACCAGACAATCCGGACTCTACAATAAAAAGCCATCTCTCTTGCACTAGTTTCAGCTCTGGATCACCTTGAAAATAAGAACAGCAAAATGTCAGGATGCTATTCATTGACTTCAGCTCAACCTTCGACACCACAGTACCAAATAAGCTTGGACTTAAAACCACGACCGTGGCCTTGGAGCCTCCATCTGTGAATGGCTTCAGGACTTCCTGAGTGGGAAACATCAGTCAGCTAGAATGGGTCATAACATTTCCACAACCCAGCATATGTAAGGTCTGTTCAAGACTGATAACAGCAGGGAAGAACCTGTTCTTGAATTTAGTGGCACATACTTTCAAGCTTTTTTGTCCTCTGTTCAACAGGAGGAGAGAAGAGAAAATAATCGGGGCAGGAGTAGTGCTTGATTATGTTGATGCTTATGTTTCTGCCAACATGATTTAAACTTTATTATCTAACTATTACCGTGTCATGCTTTTTGTTGAAACTTGTGCAGAGATAGTTGCTGGATTCCTACCATTGGCCACACTTCTGCAGTGGTGCAACTGCTAAAGCTATTACCTCATAGCGCCAGAAACCCAGGTTCAATCCTGACCTCGGTGCTACCTGTGTGGAGTTTCCGCATTCTTGTTGGGTTTCCTCTGGGTGCTCCACTTTGCTATAACAACACATATGTTGGTAGGTTAATTGGTAGGCAGTGGTAGAATATGAGGGGAATTTAGTTTTAAAGGTACACCATGGAAACAGGCCCATCAACACTGTTATCCCACTTACACATCCACAAAGGCCAACAATTTTATTGATAGCATTATGGAGAGGACAACGTAGCATTTGAGTAAATGGATGCCTGATGGTCTGCATAGTCTTGGTGGGTCAAAGAGTTTTTTCGAAGAGGGTCCCAACTTAAAACGTCAACTATCCTTGTTCTCCAGAGATGCTGCCTGACCCACTGAGTTACTCCAGCACTTTGTGTCTTGTTTTATAAGCCAGCAGCTGGGTGACAGTTCTTTGAGGTTGCACGCAGTCGAGGTCACGACCCGTGACCCATACTGTTGCCATGTAACGCCAACTGGAGTACACGCGGTGAACTGCAGGTAAGCATTTACTATGGCTGCCAGCACAGCGGGCCCTTCTAGCCCAGCATCTGGACTGGTTTCACACCCGCGGACCCCGGGCCGTCTATCCCCGCTCCGACCTCGGCCCCGGTCCCACTCCAACCCCGCCCCGGTCCCACACCATCCCGGCCCTGCTCAACCCCAGCCCCGCTCGACCACGGCCCCGTGTGTGGGCGCTGCCGACCCACAGCCCCGTGACAGTCTGTCCCACAGAGGGAGACGGGGCGCAGGGCAGCCGTGGCCGGACAGCGCTGACCCGGGGAGGAGATTGTGGGCTGTCCTGAGGGATGCGCTCCTTCGGCCGCTTACACCTTGGTGCTCGGGTTCAGAGCAAACCTTCCCGCTTTCAATGACAGCACCTACAAATATTTATAGCACAAAAAAATGACAATTTTGGCGGTTTTTAACAGGTAAGAAGGTACGCGTCCCGTGTGTTGACAGTGAAGCTGTCATGTCCTCCACATGGATTGAGCTGCTCCGTGCGTCACGCCCTTTGACCCGATGACCTTACGTGCAACCTCCCTATACAATATCTCTCTGAAAAGATACAGAGATATCCTACAGATGTGCATGTTTTCCTTACCTACGTGTATTCTATTACCTCCTAGTATTTGGGATGGAGACATTTCCGACGCACCTTCACCACACTCACAAGCAAAGCTCTATCATAGATCATAGATCTTTGCTCACAAGAACTGGTTTTCCAAACCATCTTTACACACAGGGAGCTGAGACTGACGAAGGGTCACCTGTCCATGTTCTCCAGAGATGCTGCCTGACCCGCTGAGTTACTCCAGCACGTTGTGTATTTTATTGTCCACCAGCATCTGCAGTTTCTCGCAAAGATCCTATAGGATCTTAGGTTTCTCGTGTCCAGCATACCCGTTGCCATGGTGATCTATAGAGCCGGAAATCCGACGCTGACCCGGAAATGATGGGCAGCGGGGTCGCCATCAAGATGGCGCAGCCCTGTACCGGTGGAGGCGCCGCCGTCGCTGCAGCAGCTGCCCCGGAGTTCAGCCTCGCCAGCTGCGCCGCCGCGCTGGAAGCGGTGCTGGGCGGGAGGGACGGCCGTGTCTGGTTCAAGGAGAGCAGCGGGCGCAACCTGAGGTCCCGCGACTGGATCGCACCCAGAGGGGCTCTGAGCAAACTCTACCCGCAGGGTCAGGTGGGCGAGGCGGCGGGGACCGGGGACGGGTTCAGCATCAAAGTCACTGCATGGGGTGGGGGGCACCTGACAAGTAGTATACAATCGATATAAGAGGCATCAACAGGGTAGACAAAAGACACAAAGTGCTGGAGTAACTCAGCGGGTTATTCAACACCTCTGGAGAACATGGACAGGTGATGTTTCATGTCGGGAATTTTCTTCAGACTGATTATTAGAAGGAGTTCCGACCAGAAACGTCGCCTCTCTATGTTCTCCAGAGATGCTGCCTGATCCACTGAGTTACTCCAGCAATATGTATCCTTTTGTGTAAACCAACATCTGCAGTTCTATGTTTATAAACTCTAATGTTTTTTTATGTATTAGGTTCCCGGAGATCTCATCGAAAGGCTGCTGTCAGAGTATGGTCACCGCCTGTATATACGCAGCTGCATCCAGACAGGAGCTGGATTGGTGATTCACTTGGACCATCCTGCCCTTTTTCAGCAGGTGCTGAGCAATCTCCCTCTCTACACACGACCTCTGAAGTCTGTATTGCCAAAGAGGAAATGTGTGATTCTGAACTGCGCACCGTTGCAAGGGAGTAGGGGACCCGAATCAATGACAATTAATCATTTACGAACTATCCTCCTGGCAGACCATCTTGCTGAAGTGTTAAGACAACAAGGGTGTGTTTTACTTACACAAATTACAGGTTTTTAACCTGATGGTTATTGTCTTACTAAGAGCAACAATTTAAACAAATGGGCATTTAGGGTATATTTACAAATAATGTTCTGGTTTGTTTTTCATTTTTGTCCTCAGCTATGTTGTACGTGCAGTGCCAAATCTTCAGCAAAATGCTGGAGTCTGCAAGTTCCTGAGATCATTCGGCGTCAACTGGACATCCTCCCTGGAAACTGTGTCAGACGACAGAAAAGTTTCTGACTTCAAGAAGATTCTCTCAGAGTCAGTTTACACAGAGTGTGGGCAGATGGATACCCTTTCAAATCAGACTTGTCTCACGCTGCCAAAAGGGGTTGGCTACAAAGTGAATCTAAGACTGTTTCTGAAGGAGAAGGAACTAGAAGGTTATGACACAAACTTGAATGTGGCTTTGGGTAGGTCCATGAAAATTAACAAGCCAGGCATACGGGCCTTTTATTATGCTGGTAGTTGTTCTGTGACCCATGCGGTATCTGAGATAGAGATTTTTTTTTCTCATTTAATGGCATGGAAAGACTGGGAAAATATCTTTGAATGTTAAGTTCAAAAGGACGACACAGTGGAGGGAAATAAGACAATGAGCCTCCACATCCTGAATGAATACACGTCTGTTTGTAAAACATCAAGTCTGTTTGTAAAATAGAATTCTAATCAATGTTTAAGAAAGAACTGCAGATGCTGGTTTAAATCGAAGGTAGACACAAAATGCTGGAGTAAATCAGTGGGACAGGCAGATCTCTGGAGAGAAGAAATGGGTGACGTTTCGGGTCGAGAATGGGTGACGTTTCGGGTCTGCAATTTTGTGTCCACCTTAGAATTATAATCAAGGTTGGTGCATATTGAATTGAATATTATTTAAAAGTAGCAAACTGAAGCAAACCATTATTTCTAGGAATGAGGATTGATATTTGCTGCTTGGTGTTTTCAGATGGTAAACTAGAATAATTGATTCTGCTTTATACAGTGCAGGAGGAAACCCTGAGACAGGTAGCAGAACTTCAAAACACAGTCTTACAGGTCAGTGTAAGCTCAGCTTACTTTCCAACAAATGACATGGTCCGAAAGGTATGCTCCAAAGTGACATGTTTACCTTTTTACCTGATGCAAAAAGTTGTGAACACTGCCCAGTCCATCAATGGCTCTGACCTCCCCATCATCGAAGGGACTTACTGGAATCGCTGCCTCAAAAAGACAGCCAGCATAATCAGAGACCCACACCACGCTGAACAAACACTCATTTCACTCATGCCATCGGGAAGAAGTAACAGGAGCCTGAAAACTGTAACGCCCAGGTTCAGGAACAGTTTCTTGCCTACAGCCATTCAGCTATTAAACACCACAACCTCAAATAAGCTCTGAACTACGTAGACTATTATTGTTATTATAGCACTATTATTGTTTGGATTTTTTTGTGTGTACGTATGTATGCGTGTATATATGTATATGTGTGGGTATTTGTGCATATTTGTGTATATGTACACACACACACACTAAACCATTTGTTTTCTCTCTCATTAATTATATTGTTTACAGTGTACTATGTTTACATATTCTGTTGGGCTGCTGCAAGTAAGAATTTCATTGTTCTATCTGGGACATAGGAGAATAAAGTGACTTGATCTAAACCTAGATATCTGAGGGGTGATGGAAGTCAGTAGGTCAATTTTGGCATCTAGCTGTATTGTTTCTCGGAAGGACACAAAGTGCTGGACTAACTCAAAAGGTCATGCAGCATCTCTGGAAAACATGGCCTTTTGTGTATTAACCAGCATCTGTAGTTCTTTGTTTCTACTGTATTGTTTCTTCATGCTACACCAAATGTCTCTTTGGGGGTCTGAGTGTCCCTGCCATTCATTACTAAATTAAGCTTAGTGTTGCCTTTGACAGTCCACTTCTGATGAGTCTGAAGAAGGGTCCCGACCTGAAACATCATCTGTCCATTTCTTCCACAGATGTGCCTGGCCCATTAAGTTCCTCCATCATTTTGTTTTTTGCTCAAAGTTCCACGTGAAATCCACACTGTTTTACCCAATACCTTAGCAGACGTACCAAATCATTAATTCCATTAAATTTAGCAGCCTGTAATAAACTGGGTGATGATGATTCCCAACCATTTGAGATCTGAACATGGTATAGTATACCAGGGTGTCATAGAAACATAGAAAATAGGTGAAAGAGGAGGCCATTCAGCCCTTCGAGCCAGCACCGCCATTCATTGTGATCATGGCTGATCGTCCCCAATCAATAACCCGTGCCTGCCTTCTCCCCATATCCCTTAATTCCACTAGCCCCTAGAGCTCTATCTATCTCTTAAATCCATCCAGTGATTTGGCCTCCACTGCCCTCTGTGGCAGGAAATTCCACAAATTCACAACTCTCTGGGTGAAAAAGTTTTTTCTCACCTCAGTCTTAAATGGCCTCCCCTTTATTCTAAGACTGTGGCCCCTGGTTCTGGACTCGCTCAACATTGGGAACATTTTTCCTGCATCTAGCTTGTCCAGTTCTGGCGAAGAGAGCACCAATGACCAAGTATGAAGTGACGTTGGAGAAGATAGATCTGCCAAAACTTCAGTTAGACAGGATGCCTTGCACTCTAGACCAACAGAATAGATATGTTGAAGTTAACCATTACTTTTGATTGCTGAACACTTGCACTTGGTCCACCAAGGCCAACAGGATCTCCTAGTTACTAACCACCTTGACCACCCCCCCCCCCTTCCAATTCCCATACTGACCTTTCTATCCTGGGCCTCCTCCATTGCCAGAGTAAGGGCACATTCAAACTGGAGGAACAGCACCTCATATTTTGCTTAGGTAGCCAACAACCCAAAGGTATGAACGTTGAATTGCCCAATTTTAAGTAACCTCTAACCACCGCCCCTCGCCCTCTCCTCCCAACTACTCCTCCTGGACTCCCACCTATTTCTCCTCTCCTCATCCTACGTTCCTTCCTCTGACTTCACAATTCGCAGCTCCTAAATTCTGTCAATGTATGTTTTTATCTCTGGATTTTGTTCCAACCAACCGCATATCTGAACCCCTCCCCCATCGCCTCTGCCCACGTATTACCTGCCACAATTTGTCCTGCCTCTCTTCTCTTCAAGCTTTCATCCCTTCCCCCTCCTCCAATCAGTCTCAAGAAGAATACTGACACAAAACGACACCTGTCTATGTTCTCCCGAGAAGCTGCCTGACCCGCTGATTTACTCTAGCACTTTGTATTCTTTTGTGTAAACCAGCATCTGCAGTTCCTGTTTCTACTACTTGATGGAAATATTCAATGGGGATGAGTTTACAGCACTATGTCAAGAGTGTTTTATTGTCATATGTCCTGAAAAGGAACAATGAAATTCTTACTTGCTGCAATACAACAGATAGGTAAACATATTACTGGTGTAAAACCCATAATAGACAACAACAAAAATATCACAGAAATATATAGAAATTTTTCTCAAGTCTATATAATTCGGAGCCTATTTGTAAGTTGTGATGTTTAATCTATATTAGGGACTGGTGAGTTGTACTACTCTGATAACAACATTATGGATGGACCATGGATGGTTTTTGCTGTTATATTCTGTTCTGATTAAACTGAAATAAAATGTATAAACATGTTTTAAAGTAATTAAAGTATGTTTTGAGTCTCAGGTGGATGCAGCAGACCAATGCACGGCAATCCACGTGGTGGGCTGTGAGGAGGAGTTTCAGCAGCAGAAGATTGATGTTCTCTGGCGGATACTCAGCAGTGAGACTGATCGAGTAACTCAGGTTATTTTGACATATCGGGATTAGTAATGCAATGGTGGAACAAAGTCGAAACAGTGAATAGTCAAATGTTCCCGGCGAAAGTAACACATTTAAGAGCGTTGCTATAAGAATACAAGCATTTACTCAGGAGCTCATCCACCTGTGCGGGAATTCTCCTTTTGAAATCGATTAGATTAATTGGCCTCCATAAATTATCCCGAGTCTGCAGGGAGTGGATGAGAAAGTGGGATAACAGAACTAGTGTGAATGGGTGATCAACAGTCGGCGTGGACTCAGTGGGCTGTTTCCACACCATCTCTAGACTAAATATGCCTGTCCTGCTGAATGTTACCACCATTTTGATTTATTCCATCATTTCAGCATTTGCAGTACCTGTACTTCGCATGTTCACCAATAACCATTTTGCTTGCTTACTTCAACTATTTGATCCAAGCCATTTCTTTGGCCTGGACTAATGTAATTACAAAGTGATGCATTCAGATGGGCAGATCAAGCTTCTGCCTCATTACCTGTCAGGTTTCAAGGCCCTTCTGCTCAGAATGTATGTACCAAACATGATGCCATGTTAAACTGATCTAATCAGCCTGTGCATGAACTATATCCCTCTATTCCTTGCACTTTCATGTGCCTATCTAAAAGCCTCTTAAATGCCACTATCGTATCTGCCACCTCCAGTACCCCTATCAATGCATTTGAGTCCTCCACTACTATTTGTCCTGCACAGCTCTATTAAACTTTTCCCCTTTTCACCTTATAGCTATGCCCTCTTGTGTTAGACCTTTCCACCCTGGGGGAAAAAGCTTCTGACTGTCTACCATAGTCATGCCTCTGAATATGTTATATACTTCTATCAAATCTCCCTTCAACATCTGACGTTCCAGAGAAAACATTCCAAGTTTATCCAACCTCTCCTTGTAGTGGAAAGCACCTAATCCAGATAGTATTCTGGTACCTTGCACACTCTCCAAAGCCTCTACATCCTTTCTGTAATGGGGCAATCGGAACTACATGCAATTCTCCAAATACGTCCTAACCTAAGCCTTACAGAGCTGCATCATGCGGCGCTCTGGTATTTTACTCTGGTGTGTAGAAGTAGTTTGATAATATAATTTTAACTGTAGTTCATTGAAATATTAATTATGTATTTGTTTTGTACTTCGCAGAGACATCTTGTGTGTGGCTCAGTGAGAACAAAAGGTGAACACTCTCATCTCAGTGCTGTTCAGTATTTTCAGTAAGTCACCCGTGCAAATAATTACCAAATTTTAGACTGTCTTCCCTCATACTTTTTATTTTGTCATCAATTCAAACAATTCATGTTTACACAGATATTTTCCATAATAAAATAAAATTTGACCTTGCCTACAATACATCTCAGACAACCAACCACTGTGTGAGCCATTAACTACTGAATACTTCAGTGCAATATCTCTCAACACCATTATAGCATTTCATGGCTCAGTCCTATTTGTGGAAACAAGACCAACCCCGTGATTGTTTATTGCCTGAATTCCTCCACCAGGCACACAACCTGCCTGAGAAGGAGAATAGATCGTTATTTATAGCCCAGGGGTGTATAGGAATTTTTTTTTTACAGCTAAGGCATGAAAACAGGTCCTTTGGCCTACCGAGTCCATGCTGATCATCGATCACCCGTTCACTCTAGTTCTGTTATCCAACTTTTTCATCCACTCCCTGCGCAGTGGGGACAATTTACAGAGGGCCAATTAACCTAAAACCCCGCACATTCCTAGTGTGTGGGAGGAAATCAGAGCCCCAGAGGAAACCCACAAGGTCACAGTGAGAACATGCAAACTCCACACAGTCTGCATTCGACAGGGTGGAACCCGAGTCTCTAGCGTGGTGAGGCAGTTGCTCTATCACTGCATCACCCATTGTAGGTGATTGAAATTTCTGGTTTCTAAATTATTGCTTCCCAGACCTTTCTATTTGGATGGAATTGCAAGAATGAACTTATTTCCTTTGTTCTTGGTTAATTAAATCGGGTCCATTTAATACATATAATTTTGAATGTGAACGTGTAATCGAGGATGGGCATGGATTCGGTGGGCCAATTGGGCCTGTTTCCATGTTGGATCACTAATCTAAACCAAACTGGTCCTTTCCAGCAGTGCCAAACTTATTTTCACTCATCTTGATTTACTTCACATGACGAAGATTTAGCACTGTTTAATCATAGATTCCTTTTTTTCGACCAGTAGAATTCAATTACTTCAATGATAAAACTATTGATATTTTGAAGTAAGATTACATTATAAAATTAACCAATTTACTTTTTAGAACTATCCTTTAATCACAAACAATTTTTTTGATCTAGATTTCGAAAATCTCAAATGCTCGAAGCATCTGTAATGAAGTATGGAAACATAGTGCAAGGTACAGATCCACTGGACAAGTATGTTATCTAGTCATGTGTCCCTTTAGTTCACACTGGCCTTGGCAACAGGATGTCTCAACTTTGTTCTTACTAGACTACAACTGGGAACAAACACAAAATGTGTTAGCGGGGAATGAATGAGATAGTGTAGTTTAGTTTAAAAACACAAGTCTTCAGCCAGTTAAGGCTGTAGGTGATATGACTATAATCAATAACATTGTTTTGGAGAGAAATTAACAAATTGTTGGTAAGTGCTCATTAGAGATGGGTTTAAAACCGAGATGATTTTTATTCAAAGGAAAATTAGATAAACATTTTTCCACAGTTGATCGTTGCATAAAAACGATACTGAGATTGTGTGCTGAGGTGTGTAAGATCGTGAGAGGAATAGATGAGTGAATTCACAAAGTCTTTTATCCAGAGTAGTGGAATCAAGAACCAGAGGACGTAATGTAATATGAGATGGGGAAAGATTCACGACAATCCTGAGGAGCAATGTTTTCACACAGGGGGTGATGGGTATATGGAACGTGCTGCCAGAGGACGTAGTTGAGACAGGGACAAAAACAACATTTAAAAAAAACATTTGGGCATGTACATGAATAGGAAAGGTTGAGATAGGGGTATGAGCCAAACGCGGGAAGATGGGACTAGCGTAGATGGGGCATCTTGGTCAGTTTCCGTGCCGTGTGACTATAAAAGGTTCAAGAAGATAGCTAGTTCAGGGTGCAAAGAGAAGTATTTCAGTTCAGTACTATTCACAACAGTCTCATTTACAGCCAATGATAACACCTTTCAAAGTATAATCAATATTGTAATGTATATAAACAAGACATTCCATTAAAAAAATTACATAATGTCTTGGGGTAAATGTTCGTCAGAATGCTGTTAATAATTGTCATAGTGACTTTTACATCCAGTTGGAAGGAAAGGTAGAATTTAGTTTATTAATAAGGAGAAACAAGGAACAGCAGATGCTGGTTTTCAAAAATAAAGACAAAGTGCTGGAGTGACTCAGCAGGGCAGGCAGCATCTCCGGTGAACATGGATACGTGACGTTTTGGCCTAAGAACGTGTACATGTTCTCCAGAGATGTTGCCTGGCCTGTTGAGTTACTCCAACACCTTATGTCGTTTCTTTGGTTTAATGACATTCCTAAATGAAATCACTATATTTTGTAGCAATCCTCGATGTGGCATAACAAACACTAGCCTGGATTATTGTGCACAGGTCTTCCAAATACAATCTGATACAGATGAAGGTTATAGACCGCCAGCCAAAATTCCACCACTACCCAAGGTGACAAAGGAGGTTCAGATAGTGAGTCTGAAGGCTTGCTATTTTGCTGTTTGTCGAAAGTTCGGAAATTTGTATCAAAATCAAAAAAATCTGAAATAAAAACAGAAAATGCTGGAAATCCTCAGCAGGTCAGGTAGCATCTGCTGGAAATAGACACAAATAATGTTTCAGATCTGGGAACCTTCATCAGAACTGGGGAATAGAAAAGCACTGGGGTGGGGTAACTCAGTGGATCAGGCAGCATCTCTGGAAAAAATGAATAGGTGACGTTTCAGGTCGGGTCCCTTCTTCAGACTGGAATAGGGTCCTGACACGAAACGTCGCCTATGCTTTTTCCCCCAGAGATGCTGCCTGACCCACTTGAGTTACTCCAGCACTTTGTGTCAATCTTTGGTATAAACCAGCATCTGGGGTTCTCTGTTTCTACAAGAGAAAAAGCAAGTTCGTTTTCCGTAGCAGAGAAGGTGGGAGAGGAATGGTATGAACAAAGGGAGTGCTACCAAACAGGTTAATGTGGCTCGTAAAGGCACACTATGCCGTGGCTGGTTTGTGCATTCCTGTAGCACTGGATCGGCAGGCCAGACTGCTATTGGAGAGCAAATAAAATGATGACTGGCAGAAATGGCTATTTCTGACACAGACAGAAAGAAAAGAGAATACGAGTTAATTGGAGAATTCAATATTGAATTGTTTACTGCAAAAGGATTTTTTTTTACTGCGTATGAACAATTCTGATGATGTCGTATTGATGACGTTTTTTCCTAGGTGATTCATGGGCTGAAATCATCAATAACATGACCTCAGCTGTTATCAAGTTTGAACTACTGGCAACTTCACACCGCAATCCTGTAAGTAATCAATGTATTCTGACTGGAGCAAAAGCAGAGACTGGCAAGAAAATGTAGTAGACATATGAAACTGCAGATGCTGGAATCTTGAGCAAAACATAAAGTGCTGGAGGAACTCAGCGGTGTGTGGAGGGAATTGACAGATGACTACAGCACAGAAACAGACCTTTCGGCCCACCAAGAGCACACCGACCAGCGATCGTCCTGGACACTAGCACTATCCTACACACTAGGGACAATTTATACTTTTACTGAAGCCAATTAATGTATTTGTGGAGTGTGGGAGGAAAACTGGAGCATCCAGAGAAAATCTACGCTGTCACAGTGGGAACGTACAAGCTATGTACAGACAGCACCCGTAGTCAGGATCGAAGCTGGGTGTCTGGTGCTGTAATGCAGCAGCTCTACCGATGCATCACTGTGCCACCCCTGAAACTGAAATGTTTTGGTTTGGGACCTTCTTCAGACAGAAGGGTAGATGAGCTGAATGTCCATTTTCCACATCCCAGTCCTTTTGCATAATGGTATAAACTTTTTAACAGGGTGGCCAGTGACTAGTATTTCCCTGCATTATTCCTGAGGTTATTGATTGATTATTCCTGAGGTTATTGATTGATTATTCCTGAGGTTATTGATTGAAACAAACCCCACTGCCCACCCAGTCCACACTGATCATTGATCAGTTCTATATTATGCCACTTTTGCATCCACTACCTCCACACGAGGGGCGATTTTACAAAGGCCACTTCACCCAGAAACACATGGGTCTTTTGGATGTGTGCAGAAACCAAAGCATCCGGAGGAAACCCACGTGGTCACAGGGAGAACATGCAACTTCCACATGCAGACAACACCCGAGGTCAGGATTGAACCCGGGTCTCTGGCACTACCAATTGCATCACTGGGTTATTTTGCTTTAGCAGAATATCATCCATTTGATTTTCCTTTTAAAACAAATTATATTACTGGAGGAACTCTTTGATTACAAATCGACTGAGGTTAAGAAACTACCAGATATCAGGTTGAAAAATAAAATCTCACCCTATGTTTCTTTCCCAAACCCCCCAATCCGTGAATTTTAGCTGAATTTGGACTTGGCACAAGGTGTCAATATCTCGACCAAAGGAACGAGGAGTGGCGCATTTGTAATGTACAACTGTGCAAGGCTTGCAACACTGTTTGATCATTTCAACAATTCCGTGGAGAAAGGTAACATCAGTGTTTTATTATTACTTGGAGGCCACGTGTTAATTTTCTTCTATGGACACCTGTTCCTATTAAGTTGGAGTCATTTGAAACTGCAGATGCTGGATTCTTGAGTGAAAAAATAAACTGCTGGGCTAATTCAGCGGATCATGCTTCAATAGTGCTTTTATTGTCACATGTTTAAAGTGCAAGCATACAGTGAAATTATTTTTTCACGTACAGTCCAGTGGAGTATTACCATGTTCCCAATAAGCAAAGTGTACGGAAATTGTCTACTGATCCCGCCTGCAAGAGGAGCCGTGTTTTGGCACCATTTTCAGAGTCCAGTCCACGCTCTTTTATGAGGCGTGCCCGTTCCAGGCAGGGCAGACGACGTTTCGGGTCAAGACCCTTCTGCATCCAGGTGGGGAACAGGGAAGAGAAATGGGTGTTTACCTAAAATTGGAGAATTCGATGTTCATACTAAAGAAAGACAAAGGGTGCTGGAGTAACTCCGCAGGTCAAGCAGCATCTCTGAGGAAAAAGGATGGATGATGTTTAAGGTCAGGACCCTTCCGTCTGGCTGAAGAAGAGTTGGTATAAACCAGCATCAGCAATCTTTTATTTCTACTCGATGTTCATACTGTTGGGTTGCAAGCTACCAAACTGAGGCCTGCCATTTCTCATTGAACGAGAATGTTTCAACGAGGTGGGGGGTGATTCCAGGTTTTAGACTCATGCTGATTTGTGGCCTGTCGAACCCCGAGGCTGATTGCTCTCATCACCACTAACAATTGACAATTAGACAATTAGAAATTGGACCTGGCTCAAACCTCAGCTATTTAAAAATGCAGGAATTGTTAATCTGACAGCAGACTATTATTCTCCATCGTTGGTTGACTTGGAAACGGAATTTTCTGATAGCATGTTTGCAGGGGATAGACCTGAAACATTGAAACATAGACAATAGGAGCAAGAGTAGGCCACTCAGCCCTTTGGCCTATTCTACCATGATCATTTTCTCCACACATCCCTGGATGTCTATAGCATTAAGAAATATACTTGAATATATTTAAATGGTTTGGGTTTTTTTGTTTGACTTAGTGAAAACCATCAACAGCTGAGACTCCAAGCACTGTTTGAGAGGGAGAGCTACACCATTAGTTTTGCTGAATTTCCAATGTGATATTCATGTGATGGGTGCGCAGCTGGTAGTATTGCCTCACAGGGCGAGAGTCCCTGGTTCAATCCTGATGTCGGGTCCTGTCTGTATGCCGAGTGTTTACATCTTTAACATCCCGTTACACCAGCACTATCCTAAACACTAGGGACAATCTTACAATTTTTACTGAAGCCGATTAATCTACAAACCTGTACCTCTTTGGAGTGTTGAAGGAAACCGGAGCACCTAGGAAAAAACCCACATGGCCACGGGGATAACATACAAACTCCGTACAGACAGCACCCATAGTCAGGATCGATCCCAGGTCTCTGGCACTAAGGCAGCAACTCTACCACTGCGCCACCATGCCACCGTTACAGTCGGAGACTTGAGCTAAGAAATCAAAATTGAATTATAATAACAAGGAACTGCAAAAGCCTGGTTACCAGAGAAAGACATAAAATATTGGAGTAACTCAGCAGGTCAGGCAGCATCTCTGCAGAACATGTTTAGGTGGCGTTACGGGTCAGTACCCTTCTTCAGACTGATTGCAACCCAACGGTATAAAAATTGAATTTGCTTAATTTAGGTAACTAGCCTACAGACAGCCCCCTTCCCATACCCCTTACTTCCCAGCCCATCTCCTCTCCTCTCCTGAACTCTGGCAGATCTTGTGCTGATTTCTCCACTCTCACCTCTAATCTTTGTCCCTCTCACCTTAAAGGTATTACCAGGTGACAAGTTGTCAGTAATGCCTTGGAAGTATTACTGAGGTACATAACTGAATAGATTCGCTGAGCATCAGCTTATGGTCTACTGCAAATATTGGATAAGTTCTGTTGGCAAAAAGTAGGTACAAAAAACTACATACGATGGTTTACAAAAAAAGGACACAAAGTACTGGAGTAACTCAATGGGTTAGGCAACATCTCTGGAGAACATGGATATGTGACATATGTCAGGTCTGGACCCTTCTTCAGACTGATTGGGGACAAGTTAACCCTAACCATTTTTATAATCCTTCTGCCCTTTACTCATCACCTCAGATGCTGGGATAACAGCAAAGTTCAGAAAAATTAAGATCACGTGGATATATTCAGGGCATCACTTAGGATAGATTGGTGCCAAAATGAAATACAATTCTGTTTGGCTTTAGATGCTAGCATATTATAGAATTTTGCTGTAACATGCTTTCACCCCTTTCGATCTGAACACACAGATTCCCCAAAGACTGAATGTAAGATGACCATAGTGAAATAGATTTTTTTTTGTCTTATTTTCAGGATTGTACCCACGTTTCCCAGAAATATCCCAGTTGAATTTTCCTGTACTCCGGGAAGAGGTACAAAATCTATAATTAATGAGACTTGTTCTGTTATCAGGAGGATTAATAGGTGGCGCTGCAGTTAAGAACAAAGATTGTTGCAAAAAAGGGTCAGGACTTGCTTATGATAACTTGTTTCTTAATCCACAATGTACCTTTAAAATGAAGATGAGGAAGAATTTCTTTAGCCAGAAGGTGGTGAATCTGTGGAATTCATTGCCACAGATGGCAGTGGAGGCCGTCATTGGGTATTTTTAAAGCAGACTATGATAGGTTCTTGATTAGTAAGGGTGTCAATGGTTACGGGGTAGAAGGCAAGAAAATAGAGATGTGAGGGAAAAATAGATCAGCCATGATCGAATGGCGGAGCAAACATGATGGGCCAAATGGCCAAATTCTGTATATGGTTTATGACATTTGCCCATGTGGGGTTAACATGCATGTGGTGGGAGTGGAGCGAATGTACATTGGGACACAGGGTTGCTTCCAAACTTAATATTCTCAAGGGCATTGCCAGAATGGTGGAGATTTACAGTGTGCATGACCAGCATCAGGATTTTTCAGCCTACATAAAAATTGCCAAAGGACTGTGCCCATGAAGGCTTTGAAGCTTCTTTTTTGTTTTGAGTGGTGCAATTAAATCATCCATTAGAGATTTTACTTGCCAATAAATAACAGTTAAAAGACATTTGTACAGGTACGTGGGCAGGAAAGGTTCAGAAGGACGTGGGCCAAATGTGGGCAGGTGCAAACAGTGTAAATGGGGTAGCTCGGTCGGTATGGGCAAGTTGGGCCGAAGGGCCTGTTTCCATGCGGTATGACACAATAAATGAAAGACCAGATCATCATGGATTCACCTTAGTTTCAATAAAGTTTAACTGTTTCAATGTTTTTTTACAGTGGAAAGCAAGAAGGTTGAAAGTGTAAGGAGAGATAGTTGAGCAAGATGAATCCAGAGTCGTTAATTTTAAGACCATTGTTTGTTTAACATTGATTTTTTTTTTCTGGAAGAATAACCAGTTTTCTTATCTGTAGGGGGAGTGGCTGTTGTTATATAATTACATTATTCCGTTCCGAGAAGTGTTTGTCCAGATTACACATTCCATGAGTTCAACAAAAGATATCCATCTGAATGTCAACTCAGAAACGGTAAGATGAACTGATAAGGGATAAGGAAAGATTTTTAATTTTAAAATGTCTTTGGTCCTATTGTCAGGGAATCTTACCGAATTAAAAAAAGGCATCTATCCTTTGCGTCCAAGCTAGATCTTTCTATTTAATGTAGCTGCTTTGTGGCCAATTGTGTTCAAAGTACCCTGTACTACGTTTACATATCTGTTGTGTTGCTACAAGTAAGAATTTCATTGCTCCGTTTCAGGACATGCAGCAAGAAAGCACTCTTGAGTATCTTGACTAGTCTACTTGTACATTTTCACCAATAGAGCAAATTGTGTTAGAACACTAAGTACCTCGGCCATTTTAGGGAGTCAATGGATTTTAAGTACAGTTGTTATATACATAGATGTAATGAACAAAATAAAATTCAGTGCATAATGACAGCAACAAAAATAAATAAATTCCAGCAATTCTACAATTGATTTACTGATTATTTCTTTCACAAGTGTTTCCTATCTGGAATGCTCTCCCTAAAATACCTCCCCCAACTACTTTTTTCCCCCAGTGTAAAGCTTCTTACAAGCTCTCTTATTCCTCTCCCCTTCCTCCCAATTTTTCATCTCCCTAATGATCTCCTATAGGGGAGGACTAAATAAATGTAATTGTTTCACTCCCTTTCATTGACCATGGTTGTTCTGGCATCGTGGGTCCCACTCCAGAGAATGAGTTTCAGCTCAAGACTGACCTCCTTGGAGATGCCATCTTTCATATGAGCTGGTTGAACTAAGACCACATCTTGGTACATTAATACATCCACACTATTGTCCCAAAAGCAATTTGGTTCTTTCAATGGCATGGATCATAACTATTCATCAAGCAGCTCCTAAAACAAACATGTCACATTAAAGGAGGATACAAAATGCTGGAGTGACTCAGTGGGTCAGACAGCACCTCTGCAGAACATGGATAGGTGATGTTTCGGGTCGGGACTCTTCTTCAGTCTGATTGCAAGGGGAGGGGGGGGGGGGGAAGAGGACGCAAAGAAAACAAGAAGAAAGGGACAGAACAATAGGTGAACACAGGTGAAGGGGATTTTTGTGACACGTATTGTTGGACAATCTGAAACGTCACCTATCCATGTACTCTAGAGATGCTGCCTGACCTGTTGAGCTACTCCAGCATTTTATGCCTTGGGTAGACTAATAGCTGCAGTCCCTTTTTATTACAACATGTCACGCTGGTCTTTGATGGGACCCTACTGCCTGCAAGGCGACTGGCCATTTTCCTTCATTACATAAGTGACTAATCTTTAAAGATATTTCATTGTCTGTAATGTGCTTTGGGACATTGGTTGTGAAACCCACAGTTCTCACTAACTGAACACCCTCTTCCTGTTGTAACTTGTTTTGTAGCTGTGCAAATTCCTTGTAAACCTCAGCATGGATTTCAGCTCCTATTACAACCGTGTGCACATCTTGGGCGTAAGTATTGTTGTATGAATACAAACATAGTAATCCCACTGTGGTCCATTAGGGCTCTGTTAGGATCTAATTTTCCTTCCCATTTTTAATCCTTTCTCCGACTAGGTTTTGGATTATCCTTTTCTTTAATTCCCCACCCAACTTTAATGCCTCTAACTCCTTTTTTAATTCCTTTCCTTTCTTTTACACAAGGTAGACACAAAATGCTGGACAGGAAGAATCAAGTTCCATGGCTAAAATGTAGACACAAGGAACTGCAGATGCTGGTGTGCAAAAGGAGGCACAAAGTCCTGCTTTAACTCAGCAGAGGCAGCAACTCTGGAGAAAATGGATAGGTGACGTTTCAGGTCCCATCCATTTATTTCCAGAGATGCTGCCTGACCCACTGAGCTACACCAGCATTTTGTGGCTATCTTTGGTAATAAAACAGCATCCTCAGTTCCTTTTTATTACATTGGGTAAAACCATTGACTATGCCATTAAAAGATGTCATGTGAAGGCCAGATAGTTGGGGCAAGAGGAGATGGGGAAGCGGGAAAGCAGTATGTGAGAGTGACTTTCATCAAAGGCAGACTGCTGGCATGCAATAGGTATAATGCAGAAGAAAGGTTTGTCTGGGATGGTGTAGGCCATTCGTACTGTTAGTTGGTTAGTTTAGTTTATTGTCACGTGTACCAAGGTACAGTGAAAAGCTTTTGTTGCATACTAACCAGTCAGCAGAAAGACAATACATGATTACAATCAATCAACCTAGTGTACAGACACATGATAATGGGAATAACATATAGTGCAAGGTAACGTCTAGTGAACACCAATTAAAGATAATCCGAGGGTCTCCAATGAGGTAGATAGTAGCTCAGGACCACTCTAGTTGGTGATATGATGGTTCAATTGCCTGATAGCAGCTGGGAAGAAACTGTCACTGAATCTGGAGGTGTGCGTTTTCACACTTCAATAACTCTCGCCTGATGGGCGAGGAGAGAAGAGGGGGTGACTGGGGTGAGACTCGTCCTTGATTATGCTGGTGGCTGGTCCAGGTCACAGTGATTACTCCGTGTTAAAGGGAATGTTTGACTCCACAGGAACCCCTGGAACACTTGTTCAACCAAATGTTCACTCGCCTGCAGTTGATGAAAGGACTGAGAGAGGTTTTTCATACAGCACTGGGTACATTTCACATCCTACCGCCCAGCCAGCTCTGAGAATCCAGCACGCCCAGTACTCCATTCCACACCACCGGGTTGAAGGAACCTAGAATAACATGGACTTCTTCCACCTTTATCAGCAACAGATCCATCGACTGAAATGGAGCAACTGCGAAGTTTCTTTGTCAGTGCAATATCTCAGCCTGGGGCTTCTCCAGATGATCAGATGTGACTACGGGATGTCATACGCCTGGCAGACGGATGATAGAACTGCTTCATTCACCTTTCCTGTTAGCTATCACCCTCTGCACATCATCCTAAGGGTCTACTTACCCAAAC
This sequence comes from Amblyraja radiata, assembly GCF_010909765.2. Taxonomy (NCBI): domain Eukaryota; kingdom Metazoa; phylum Chordata; class Chondrichthyes; order Rajiformes; family Rajidae; genus Amblyraja; species Amblyraja radiata. Next base: position 29,356,253 of record NC_045973.1, read on the forward strand.
ATGAAACTGATCTCTGGTTTGGCAAGAAGGATAACAGAGGGACATCCACAGTTCTTCATCTTCCATGAAACCGGTTCTGGCCCCTGTGACCCTCTCTTGATCTGAACAAATTCCATTTCCTCTGTACTAATTTATCTCTGCTGTATCTTAAAATTAACTTTTTTTTTTTTTTATAAGATTGAATTTTGGTTGGAATCCATCAACAAACACACAAATTACTACTTGCTGTATTCTTTATAGCATGGGTTGTCAGTGGAACTGACCAATTGTTCACCTGAGCAATGAGATTAGTGTGACTCGGAAGAGATCCTCAACAGTTATGGGGCTGTCCCACTGTACGAGCTAATTCAAAAGTTCTCCCGAGTTTCTCCTGATTCGAACTCGGAGAATTACGGTAACTCCTCGTGGGTACTCGGGGCTCTCGTGGACCTTTTTCAACGTTGAAAAATCTCACGAGTCTTCACCAGCTTACCGCGTTTCCCGAGTACCTGCCGTTAGCGTTAAGAGCCGCTAAGAGAAGTACCGAGCTCCGACGTACCCGCAACCTACATTCTACGTGCTTAACACAAGTTTGATTTATTTTTAAACTAGGGAGAGCTCTTGGGTAAACTCGTATAGTCGGACAGGCCCCTTACTCTGGTCCTCAGCGGAGATGTGCTATTTTTTGAAGTGAGCCAGAGCATCTCCAGTCAGTGTAAACAATGGTATGCATGCGAGTCTCATTGAAAAAAAATTACATTTGTACGGTCTCCAAATGGTTTAGGACATTTTTAATTAAAATGAAATGTTACTGCAAACCATTCAACAATCTTTCTACAATTCACCTACAATTCTTTGAAATATGAATGAAGCTATCCTATTACTTTTTGCTTTAAACAAGACAAGTCATTGAATGTTACCTGGGGTGTTCAAAAAGGAACTGCAGATGCTGGAATATCGAAGGTACACAAAATTGCTGGGGAAACTCAGCGGGTGCAGCAGCATCTATGGAGCGAAGGAAATAGGCGACGTTTCGGGCCGAAACCCTTCTTCAGACTGATGTGGGGGGGGGGGGAGAAGGAAGGAAAAGGGGAGGAGGAGGAGGAGCCCGAGGGCGGGCGGATGGGAGGGTGGGAGGAGACAGCTAGAGGGTTAAGGAAGGGGAGGAGTCAGCAAGGGCTAGCAAAATTGGGAGAATTCAATGTTAATGCCATCCGGACGCAAGGTCCCTAGACGGAATATGAGGTGCTGTTCCTCCAATTTCCGCTGTTGCCCACTCTGGCAATGGGGGAGACGCAGGACAGAGAGGTCGGATTGGGAATGGGAGGGGGAGTTGAAGTGCTGAGCCACCGGGAGTTCAGGTAGGTTATTGCGGACTGAGCGGAGGTGTTCGGCGAAACGATCGCCCAACCTACGCTTAGTCTCCCCGATGTAAATCAGCTGACATCTAGAGCAGCGGATGCAGTAGATGAGGTTGGAGGAGATACAGGTGAACCTTTGTCGCACCTGGAACGACTGCTTGGGTCCTTGAATGGAGTCGAGGGGGGAGGTGAAGGGACAGGTGTTGCATTTCTTGCGGTTGCAACGGAAAGTGCCCGGGGAGGGGGTGGTGCGGGAGGGGAGGGAAGGGAAGAATTGACGAGGGAGTTGCGGAGGGAGCGGTCTTTGCGGAAGGCAGACATGGGGGGAGATGGGAAGATGTGGCGAGTGGTGGGGTCACGTTGGAGGTGGCGGAAATGGCGGAGGATTATGTGTTGTATTTGCCGGCTGGTGGGGTGAAAGGTGAGGACCAGAGGGACTCTGCCCTTGTTGCGAGTGCGGGGATGGGGAGAGAGAGCAGTGTTACGGGGTATGGATGAGACCCTGGTGTGAGCCTCATCTATGGTGGCGGAGGGGAATCCCCGTTCCCTGAAGAACGAGGACATTTCCGATTCCCTGGTATGGAATGTCTCATCCTGGGAACAGATGCGGCGTAGGCGGAGGAATTGGGAGTAGGGGATGGAGTCTTTACAGGGGGCAAGGTGGGAAGACGTGTAGTCCAGATAGCCATGTGAGTCAGTGGGTTTGTAATGTATGTCGGTCAGGAGTCTGTCCCCTGCGATGGAGATGGTGAGGTCAAGGAATGGTAGGGAAGTGTCGGAAATCGTCCAGGTGTATTGGAGTGCCGGATGGAAGTTGGTGGTGAAGTGGATGAAGTCAGTCAGTTGTGTGTAGGTGCAGGAGGTGGCCACAAAACAGTCGTCAATGTAACGGAGGTAGAGGTCGGGGATGGGGCCCTGGTACGTCTCGAACAAGGATTGTTCAACGTACCCGACAAAGAGGCAGGCGTAGCTGGGGCCCATGCGGTGCCCATAGCTACGCCTTGTGTTTGGAGGAAATGGGAGGTCAAATGTAAAGTTGTTGAGGGTGAGGACCAACTCCGCTAAGCGGAGGAGAGTGTCAGTGGCTGGGTATAGGTTGCTCCTCTGGTCGATGAAGAACCGGAGGGCTCCGAGGCCATCCTGGTGGCGGATGGAGGTGTAGAGTGACCGGACATCCATGGTGAAGATGAGGGGGTGAGGGCCCAGAGAGTGGAATGCGTGGAGGCGGCGGAGAGTGTCTGAGGTGTCTAGAACATAGGTGGGGAGGGATTTGACCATGGGGGATAGGATGGAGTCAAGGTATGTGGAGATGAGTTCGGTGGGGCACGAACACGCAGAGACAATGGGTCTGCCGGGAGAGCCGGGTTTGTGGATTTTGGGGAGAAGGTAAAAACGGGCCGTGCGGGGCTGGGGAACGATGAGGTTGGAAGCTTGGTCGGGCAGGGCGTGGGAATTGATGAAGTCGGTGATGGTGCTAGAGATGGTGGCCTGGTGCTCGTCAGTGGGGTCATGGTCCAAGGGTAAGTAGGAGGAGGTGTCCGAGAGTTGGCGCGTGGCCTCAGCTTTGTAGAGATCGATGCGCCAGACTACCACGGCACCTCCCTTGTCGGCTGGTTTGATGACCCAATCTGGGTTTTTGCGGAGTGATTCAATGGCAGTGCGTTCAGAGGGGGAAAGATTAGAGTGAGACAGTTGAGGCGGTTGACGTCGCGGCGGCAGTTCTGGATAAAGAGTTCCAGAGCCGGGACTTTATGAGAGGGGTTCCACGAGGAGGGGGTGAGTTGGAGACGGGAAAAGGGGTCATCATTGGGGGGCGAGGACTCCTTCCCATGGAAGTGCGCTGTGAGGCGGAGACGACGGTAGAAGCGCTCCAAGTCATGGTGGGCGCGGAACCCTGGGGTAAGGGCTTTAATATTTTAGTGCCACATTAAATGCCTTTAAAATTTATGCTTCGGTTTCAGGCAAGCAGGAAAAAGATTTGCACAGTTCTCATGGCAGCTTTCACAGCCTTGGGTGTCACAAAACACTTTTCTGCCGATTGAAGTGCTTTGGAAAAGTAGACACAAAATGCTGGAGTAACTCAGCGGATCAGGCAGCATCTCTGGAGGAAAGGAATGTGACTTTTCGGGTCGGAACCCTTCTTCAGACTGAAGAAGGGTCCTCACCCAAAACATCTCCAGAGATGCTGCCTGATCCACTAAGTGAGTCCAGCATTCTGTCTCTATCTTTGGTATACATTAGCATCTGCAGTTCATTTTTATTACATTAAGTGCTTTGGAAAGATGGGCATAGCTGATAATGTAGAAATCGTGGCATCGAATTTGCGAACAGCAATTCTCTCACAAACTGCATCACAACAAGGCCAGATGATGATTCCTCATTCTCTTTCTTGAATGGACACCACTCAGTTCACCTTGGTTTCGTGACTTGCATTTAATTCTAAAATAATGAATAAGGATTAAATATAAGCAAGGTACCAGGACAGACTCCTTGGTGTTCATTCAAGAAAGAGGATGGAAAATCAGTTGAACATTTCATCTATAAATAGTGCTCATTTAGTACTACACTTATGAGCGGAAGCTATGTGTTCAAGTCTCAGAATTGAATTTTAAACCTCAGCCACCAGAGATCTGCCCTCTTTACTATATATCACATCTTAATTACAGTTTTCAGGGCATGGTCAACAGTGGCAAGACACAAATTGTCCCAAACTACAACATTTCACCAACAGTGTTTTTTGGTAAAGAATTCCAAGGCTTAAACCCAATGATGATGGAACAGAGAGACATGAGGAGCTGCTGAAGCTGAAATCTTGCGTAGAACACAAAGTGCTGGAGTAATTCAGCGAGTCAGGCAGCATCTCTGGAGGACATGGATGTGACATTTCAGATCAGAAGGAAGAGTAACTTATTTCCAAATCAAGATTGTGTTCAGCTTGGAGGGGAACCAGTAGGTGGCAATTCCCAATCACCTGCCAGCCTTGTCCTTGATGGTAAAAGCCATGGGTTTGGCAGCTGCTGTGGGAGTAATGTGGGTGAGGCATTTTATAGATGGTTCAACCAAGCCGTGTTGGTGATGGAGAGAATGTTTACCGTGTGGATGGAAATTCTGATCAAGCAGCACAGGAAACCCCATTCAACTACCTTCCTCTTGGGTCTGTTCATTTAAGGGTGGATGGTTATTCATTGATCATTGCATCTTGTTTCCTTGTAGCTGTAGCAGAACTCCTTTGCTGCAGTTCAGCATGTAGGACTGGTGGAGAAGATACTTCATCTCACGTGGGTGCTGCGAGCTTGGTAACGCTGCAGTTGGTGCGGAGGCAGCTGGAAGAAAGAGAAGGTGAAGTTGCGGCTGAAGTTGAGGTTGGAGATGCTCTGGACCGGAGGCAGCTTCCCACCTGCCCGCACTTTGCCGAAGGGCTTCCTGCGACTCTGGTCTTCCCTCCCACTTCTCTGAGTCAGCCGTGCCTCGACCTCCTTGGGACCACTGCTTCCCATTCCTACCTGCCCACTTCCACCAATTTTGCTCTCTTCCTTGGGATCAATGGAATCGCTGCAGAGCAGACAGCAGCGAGACCCAGCGTGAGTGTGGTGCAGTTCCAGTGACTGTGGAATGGCACCAAACAGAGAGTCCAGGGGCGAATCCCCCACCCACGGTGTGATGTCCCCTCTGCCCACCTTTTTACCCGGTGCTGATCGTGGAGGTGGTTTCACCGGTTGTTTCTTCCAAGGGACTGGATCTGACAGAGTAAAGTGAACGAATAAATGAAAATGAATGAAATAAAAACAAGTGCCGCAGCATCCTCCCACATCCCAAAGACGTGCGGGTTTGTAGGTCAATTGGCCTCTGTAAATTGCCCCTAGTGTGTATAGGGAGTGGATGCGAAAGTGGGTAACTGAACCAGTGTGTACGGGTGATTGGTGGTCGGCGTAAACTTGCTGGGCCGAAGGACTTGTTTCCACACTATTTTTCTATCAATTGGGAAAAAATGTGGCACATATAGAAATGCTGTGATCTAGAACACAAAATAGAGCACAGAACACCATCCTCTGAGTGAAAAAGTCTAAAGTAAGCAATGTGGATTGGGGGCGCTAGACGACACACTTCCATATAGAGAAAAAGAAATGTGGAACACATCATATAGTGGACATTGTCCTCATTTTTTGGAAGATCTCCTGGTCTCAGTGTAATCTAATATTCTTACACTCTTGTACTTAAGTGTGATCATGCCATGTATAGTAGGATTTTAACACCACTCTATGCAAAAAAAGGAATAGTACTGCACCTAGGTACATGTGACAATAAAGGACCATTAAAACATTGGTCACAGAGACAACGGAAGAGCAGAAAGTAGTGGTATGGATCGTTTGCACAAAATAAAATGGAACTGTCTTGTTTTATTTTCCCCTGTGTTCAGACATTGCAAACATTTTTTTTTTTTTATTCACTCTTACCAAAATCAGTAGCTTTGTTTTTATCAATGGAAGGCAAGACGCCTCTCTCCAGTTTTTGTGGGTAACATCGATCCATTTCTTCCTGTGGTAATTTCCTGCCTGACAGAGACACCAAACAGGAAAGCAATATAATGCAAAGGGTAGAGATTCTCCTCAACCCATGAACTTCATCTAGGACTACAGGTAGGTGGCTATAAACTGAATAAATGTTATTCTTCTTACACGGGTATGTTGACTTTGTCCAATTACCTTTAATTTTTCAACATGCTTTCCAGTAACATCTTTAATATTAACTTCTACTTTAGGGGGGGCGCAGTGGTAGAGTTGCTGCCTTACAGCACCAGACACCCGGGTTTGATCCTGACTACGGGTACTGTCTATGGAATTTGTATTCTCTTCCCGTAACCACGTGGGTTTTCCCCAGATGCTCCGGTTTCCTCCCACATTCCAAAGACATGCAGGTTTGTAGGTTAATTGACTTTGGTAAAAATTGTAAATTGTCCCTTGAGTGTAGGATAGGGCTAGTGTACAGGGATCACGGACTAAGTGGGCCGATAGGCCTGTTTCTGCGCTGTATCTCTAAACTACCAACATCATTACGCTTTGTGACTCGCTTTTTGATTAAAGTACAGTTGCAATTTTTACGGAACCTTTGCCTAAACTAGGGAATTTTGGAAAATTAACACCAACATATCAATTCTCATTGAGCACCTCTTAATATCGGAGGATGATGTCCTGCTATAAAGCGTGTTTCCACAACACAAATTGGACATAGATGGCGATTGATAAATTGGGTAACGTCTTTACAGTCGGCAATTAGAGAACCACTTAAAAGTTACTTTGGAAATAAGCAATCAGAAAAAACCCTCTTGGATGTAAACGGTGTATGGGCGATAAAATCTCCCTATAGTAATCACACACCATTACTTTTTAAGAAAACAATCTGTCAGTTTCACCATGAGTGGCCATTAACATTGACAAATAATCACTTTATCCACACTTTTAAAATGATACTCTATTAAACAATGTAACAAACGGCCTTTAATGTTCATAGCTTGCAGTAACAAAGAAACTTAAAGCTATTAAAAGGACCTTTTAAAGAATTCTGTCGGAAAAATAACTTTGTTATTGCGAGTCTGAAACTTTTTAGCCCCAACTTTCTTTTCCTCATTGACACAATTATTTTTTATAAATCAATTTTTATAACTCAATAACGAGGTTTCTTAGAAAAACCAGTCGTGTTATAGCAGAACGACCGGTACCTATGCCAGGAACTCGTCACACTGCAGCTTAGTGCCGTATCACAGTTATTGCAACTTTCCCCGAGTTCCACCCTCTCTCATTACAGAGATATTACAGTTTCTTCCCAGCTGTTATCAGGCGACTGAACCATCCTACCAACAACTAGAGAGTGGTCCTGAGCTTCTATCTACCTCATTGAAGATCCTCTGTTTATCTTTAATCCGATTTTAATGGACTTTATCATGCACTAAACATTATTACTTTATTCATGTTTCTGTGCACTGTGGACGGCTCAACTGTAATCATGTACAGTCTTTCCGCTGACTGGTTAGCACGCAACAAAAAGCCTTTCACTGAACCTCGGTACACATGGCAATAAACTACTCTAAACTTTTTATAGGACGTTAACGTAATCCTCTCTGTTGATGATCATTGTTAATACGCGTTTATTTATCAGTTGCCTTATTTCCCAGAGAGAGAAACGTTGTGCCCAATTCCGGCACACAATCCAGCAAGGTTGAGAGTGAAGATTAGCTTCTGTAGAGATTTACTCAAAGTTTAGCAAGAGGAACAGGGGATTTCGATGACACAGGAAAAACTAGGAAAGCTGGAATTGTTCTCACGGTGGACAACCATAAGGAATTTAATGAATGTCTTTTGAAACCAGTGGGTTTATACGAATAATACTCCCCATTGCCAGGAAGTTCGCAGGGCCAGATGGGAAATTAGAACTAGTGTTCACCGGTGGGATATTGGCCTAGAATACATAGCCTGAGAGAATCACTTAAACAAATACAACGGTAACTTTGCAAAAAAGCATGCAAATAACTGAAAAAAGGAAAAAAACGTCAAGATATGTAGGGGAGAAAAGAAGATGGCCTAATTGCAGTAATTGATGCAGCCATTACATTATCAGGTTACTATCTAGAGATCCTTCCTCAAATCTCACCATGATACTACTAGAGTCGTATAGTCTTCGAACCCGGGAACAGGCCCTTCGGCCCAACTTGCCTATGCAAAGCAAGATGCCCCTTCTATGCTAGTGCCACCTACCTGCATTTAGCCCATTCCCGCTAAAGACCATTCGTATTCATGCATCTGTCCAAATAACTTGTAAATGTCATTATAGTACCTGCCTCATCTACCTGCTTTGACAGTTCGTTCCATATACCCACCACCCTCTGAGTTCAATTTAAATTCTGAAAAGAATCTGGACTTAAAAAAACCCGCTAATCTTATTAACTACCAGATTTGCTATGAAAAAAACATGCTGGTTCCCTATAACTAGCACCCTTACCCAGTTTGGCTTGGATGAGTGACTAAAGAGAAACATTACCTATCAGCCTGAAGAAGGATCCCAACCCGAAACATCACCCATCCACGTTCTTCAGAGATGCTTCCTGACCGGCTGAGTCCCCCTTATTCTGAGCTGGGGCTCAACGTTCAACCCACAGTAACCAAGGCACTGCCCAATGCCATGACCAACCCAACCACAATCCTCACCCTTCTTTCCTCCGCAGGACATCAAGTGACAAGCGGTGTTCAGAACCTCGAGAATCAATAGCATTCCCCCTCTTCTCCACTCTCCAATCGGGCAAGAGGTACAGAAATTTGAAAACACACACCTCCAGATTCAGTACCAGTTCCTTCCCAGCTGTTATCAGGCAACTGAAACATTCTATCACCAACCAGAGAGCGGCCCTGACCTCCCATCTACCTCATTGGAGACCCTCGGACTCTTTAATCGGACTTTATCTTGCACTAAACTCTTTATTCTGTATGGCTGATTGGTATCATGTATTGTCTTTCTGCTGGCTGGATAGTACGCAACAACAAAAAGGCTTTGCACTGTACCTCCGTACACGAGTTTGAGTTAAACTGAATAAAATTAAACTGGACATCCAGTATCCGACTGTCTCTTCATGTATTTATTCCTGCAGATGGAAATGAAGTTGATACAGTCCACAATCCTAAACATACCTAGTCAGGGAGATTGCATTCTTTTCTTCAAAATCACCAGCGGACCCTCGACATTATATTTCTTACTCACAGCCGACATCACGTCCCACGCGATTGTGATGATTACCATCGTCCTGTTTGCAGCTCTTGCATTTGTCTCCTAGGTTTACCTGCACAACAGGGTCATAATACTGAGTCACCAGGCTGCACAGACAGAGGCAGCCAGGTGCGGAGTGAACAGCTGTCATTCAGAGCTGGAGCAGGAGCTGGCTACAATATTGACGAGCAGGGTGGCATTAAACATTCATGACACTCCAGACAGAAAGCCCACCTGGCAAACAGTAAAATATTAATACATGATCCTGCATCTCTAATAATTTGTACCATGTGTGTATGTGTTGATTATATGAAGGCACAATGTTTCCTTATTTTCCATATAAAACCAGTTGAAGTACAAGTAGTAGTAGTAATAATTTCTTGCACAAGGAGTCATTTACACATCTTCATAGTCATTCAGAAGGGATACCGGCCATTCACCACATCTATGCCAACCAATTCCTATTAACCACATTTACCAGCACTTGGCCTTACTTTAGCTTTTAGAGATACATTGCAGAAACAGGCCCTTTGGCCCACCGAGTCCGCGCCGACCTGCGATCGATCACCCCACACACTGACACTATTCTACAGGAGAGACAATTTACAGAAACCAATTAACCTACAAACCCGCACCTCATTGGAATGTGGGAGGAAACCGGAGCACCTGGAGAAAACCCACGTGGTTCCAGGGAGAGCGCACTAACTCTGTACAGACAGCACCTGTAGTCAGGATCAAACCCGGGTCTCTAGCACTGCAAGGCAGCAACTCTACCGCTGCAGCACCGTGCCGCTCATGACCTACAGCGGCTGGGCAATTTAAGTGATTGTCTCGACACTTCTTAATTGTTGTCATGATAACATTCAACATTAAATATTTTATAAGAGCCCTTCCACGTGTAAACACTTGTCTGTTAAGTAATGTTGAGGAATCAATCAATCACTTTCCAAATGAAAAATCGCCTGCCGTTTTCTGCAAGTAACCCAGGGTTAAAATGCCAACAGAGCAATTCTTGAAGTTTTTAAAGTACTTTACAGCCAACAGATGTTGTAAAAGTGCTGCACCGTCGCCCAGACTGGGCTTAGCTAACTGGCCCCAGCCCTGGCATACGAGCAGAGACTGGGCTATTTCTGTGCCATGCTGGCGGCATGTTGGCGCAGCGGTAGAGTTGCTGCCTTACAGCGTTGGGCGCTGTCTGTACGGAGTTTGCACTTTCTCCCTGTGACCACGTGGGTTTTCTCCGGGTGCTCCTGTAACATCCCAAAGACATGTCGGTTTGTAGGTTAATTGACTTCTGTGAATTGTCCCCAGTATATAGGATAGAACTGGCGTGAACTGGTGATCGTTGCTCGGCATGGACTCGGTGAGCTAAAAGGGCCTGTTTCCACGCTGTATCTCTAAAACTAAGAACTAAAACAAAGACCACACTTATATTGTTTGCAATTCTGGTCACTCATCTAAAGGAAGAAAGTCATTAAGCTGGAAATGGTGTAGAAGAGATCCACTAGGATGTTATGGACTTGAGGTGTACGAGATCATGAGGGATATGGATAAAGTGAAAACTCACAGTCTTTCTCCTAAGGTAGAGGATTCTGAAACTAAAGTGCATAGGATTAAGGTAAGAGGGGAAGATATTTAAGAGGGATCTCAGGGGGAAACCTTTTCACTCACAGGGTAGTACATGTCTGGAAGAAGCTGCCAGAGGAGGTTTTAGAGGCAGATAAAATTGTGACTTTATAAGACATTTGGATAGATAATATGGATTGGGTTTAGAGAGATTTGGATGAAATACAGGCAAATGGGTCTTGTCCAATATGCCAATTTGCTCAGCGGGCCAAAGGACCTAGTTCCATGCTGTACAGTTCTATGATGAAGTGTCTATGACCAAGGGATCAAAGCAGTGGCTACAAAGACAAGGTCAAAAATAAATCCAGTCACAATGGGAAGAAGTTGCAATAATAAAACCACAAAAGGTAGAGAGGAAATATCGAAGAGAGTGATTTAATGGGCAGTTCAATAGCTGCCGAGTGGAAGGGGATGGGCTAGAGGATATTAGTTTAGTTTAGTTTAGAGTTATAGCATGGAAATAGGCCCTTCGGTCCACCGAGCTCAACTATAACCCGTGATATTATTTCTATCCTATACACTAGGGACAATTTACAGAAGCCAATTAACCCACAAACCTGCACACCTGGGATGCGAGAGGAAAGCAGAGCATCCGGAGAAAACCCACACGGTCACAGGGACAACGTGCAAACTCCATACAGGCAGCACCCGTAGTCAGGATCGAACCCGGATCTCTGGTTCTGCAAGGCAGCAACTCTACCGTTGCGCCAATGTGCAGCCCTATTCTGGTAGGGGCGAGGATGGAAAGAGGCTAGTGAGGAACACCTACCAGCATGGAGCGAGGACCCATGTGATAGGTCACCAAATTGAGCTTTAAACTAACCAGCACACCTCCTTTAATAGTTGACCACTGGATAAATGGGTAGAATCATACAGCATATAAACAGGACCTACAGCCCAACTCGTCCAAGATACCCCAAAGAAACTAATCCCACTTGCCCACGTTTGGCCCAATATACCGCACACTGAATATTGAGAGCAGCATACATTACACACAAACTGTTAAATCGGTAATGGATTTAGCACAAGCTGCCTGACCTGCTGAGACTTTCCAGCATCTTCTGTCATTATTTCTGATGTCCAGCATCAGCAGTATTTTTTTTGGTACTTGGGGCGCTGGTTAATCACTAGTGCCTTGTAGCATTCAGAATTGTCAGCTCTGTTCCCTTCCCCGCAGATTCTGCCCGACCTGCTGCATGTTAAGCATTAAGCATTTTATCTCGGACCTCTGGCGTCTGTGCTGTCTGTCTCTGGGGCCGGGCCGTCAGTTCCCGTTTGCCAGCTCTTCAGGACTTGCAGGCCGTCACCACAGAGGGCGAAGAGGTGTGTGCCCGCGGGGTGCCCCTCCCAGCTCTCGAGCTCGGCGATATCAGCCACCTGGCACCACCTGCTGTGTATCAGTGTCAGGCAGCGGCTGCTCAGGGCCCAATGGTTCAGTCGCTGGTCGATGGAGGCAGAGACCAGCATCCGCGAGCTCAGGAACCTCAGGCCGGTCACGTGGGCTGCGTGGGCGCTCTCCGCGCTGGGCCCCTTCAGCACCCGCAGGGCAAGTCCGCCGTCCAAGCTCCAGCAGTCGGCCACCACCCCCAGATTACTCCAGCCCCTCGAGTCCTCGGCAGCCTCGTCCCCTCGATCTTCGCGGCTCCCGCTTCCCGCCTCCTCCTGCCGTTCGCTCGAGCTGGGGGACAGCGGGCCGTCAGACCCCGCCCATGGAGTAATGCAGATCACCCAGATACGGACAGCGTTGTCATCACCACCGCTGGCCAGGAGGAATCGTCCATCGTCCAGGGACCTGACGTCCAGCCCGTTCACGCCGCACTGATGGGCCACAAACACCAGGCAGGGAGTTCCCAGCTCTGCAAGAAACACAGGAAGAGTCGCAGTCAACATTCTTTAGAATAAAGGGGTAGCCATTTAAGACGGAGGTGAGAAAAAACGTTTTCACCAAGAGAGTTGTGAATTTGTGGAATTCCCTGCCACAGAGGGCAGTGGAGGCCAAGTCACTGGGTGGATTTAAGAAAGAGTTAGATAGAGCTCTCGGGGCTAGTGGAATCAAGGGATATGGGGAGAAGGCAGGCACGGGTTATTAATAGGGGACGATCAGCCATGACCACAATGAATGGCGGTGCTGGCTCGAAGGGCCGAATGGCCTCCTCTGCACCTATTTTCGATGTTTCTATAGTTTAGTTTATTTTTGTCATGTGTAACAAGGTACAGTGAAAAAGGTTTTTGTTGCAAGCTATCCAGTCAGCAGAAAGACAATGGGGCAGCATGGTGGCACAGCAGTGGAGCCGCTGCCTTACAGCGTTAGAGAGCCGGGTTCAATCCTGACTACGGGTGTTGTCTGTATGGAGTTTGTACATACTCACTGTGACCTCTTGGTGCTCCGGTTTCCTCCCACACTCCAAAGACGTAGAGGTTTGTAGGTTAATTTGGCTTTGTTAGAAATAGTAAATTGTCCCTAGTCTGTACGGGGATTGGTGGTCAGTGCCGAGTCGGTGGGCTGAAGGGATTGTTTCCGCGCTGTATCTCTAAATTAAAAAGCAAAACTATACACAAGTACCATCCAGCTCTCCACGTTGGGCCAAAGGACCTGTTCCTGTGCTGCACTGGTCTAGGTTCTCTGACTGTAACCTGCCATTGTGCCTATTGTGTACCTTGGCCTCTGTCTCATTAAAAAAATAAAACTAGAAAATGCTGGAAATACTCAGCAGGTCGGGCAGCAATCACAGAGAGAGAAACATTGTTTAGCTTATAATTGTCACGTGTGCCATGTAATGTGCCGCCTAGGCCGTGTGAAGTGCCAGATCCCTACCTAAGCGGGACTTCCGCGGCCAATCAGCAGGTGGAATATGCCCCCCGCGCCCAGGCCACTGGAACTCCGGCAGATCGATTGCCACAGCTGCCTTCTGAAGCCGACTATCTGGGTCCTTCAGCGGCCCAGGCGGACTGTTCCGGTACAGTTGGCCTCCTCTCAGAAGCCGTGACCTCTGTTAGTCCGTCAAAACGGATAATCCAGAATGGCTCTGGAACCAAAGGTGCCGGAAAATTGATGGTGGACTTGTAGTTTGTTGGCTGCAAATCACTATGGCACATCCTGAGATTATGAAATAATGTTTGCAGCCTCCCATTCCACAATCTGTGCATTAACACTGGTGAGATCTTAAAATGAAGCAAATAACTTCAACATCTGCAGTAGTGACTTTCTTATCTGTCTGCTTACGTAACCATCTGTGCAAGCGGAGGAGATTAGTTTATCCTAGCATCATGTTCGGCACGGACATTGTGGGCCGAAGGGACTGTTCCTGTGCTGTACTGTTCTATGTATCATGTCATGGACTGAGGCTTTGCTGAGCTGTGTGTCGTAAAGGCCTGGATCAGGCGTAATGTAGCAAGGCCAGTGTGACACTCTGCCAAGGGCCTGGAGCTTTACCGAGCTCTGCGGGACGTACCCAAAGGTTGGCGAGTTCTCTCCTGGCGAATATCTGCACCTTTGGCCGTCTCAATTATCCCCGAGATGTTCCAAAGTGCAATCCTTCCATCTGTGGCAGCGCTGCACAGGAACACCACCCTACAGGCAACGAGACAGCATGTGATTTACTTGTTCCAACTTATGAATACCAATTCCCGGTCACGTACTAACAGCTTTGCCAAAATAAATGCGGAGCACGGATTCATCCGCGGGACTTACCTATTCACCCGGTGGGGTCACAACATCGGAGGCTTGGATTGCCTCAGCGCAGAGGGAGAGCAAGGAGGGAAGAGACAATGACTTTGGGACTTAAACTGTGTTGAGTGTTTGTTATTTATTCTATGTTATGACTGCAGGCTAAACCATTTCGTTGCACTGAAAAGTGCAATAACAATAAATTGAATCAAATCAAATAAAAAGCAATAAATATTCTTCTGCAAACCTGTGTGAGTAAGGTGTTCAACTGAGACATAATGAGAAAGGAGGTGAGAGAGAAGAGCATTGGAAGTTACAGAGAGGGGGATTGAAGGAATGCCGTTGGAAGGTAGGGCTTGGAAGTGTACAGCACATGAACAGGCCCTTCAGCTTACAATGTGGCAGGGAGAGAAACAGAAGAAGGATAGACAGTCACAACCTTTTTCTCATTGTGGAAAATGTCAAAGACTAGAAAACATCGTTTTAAGGTGTGAGGGGCAAAGTTTAAAGGAGATGTATGGGGCGAGTTTTACACAGAGGGTGGTGAGTGCCTGGAACACGCTGCCATGGGTAGTGGAGGAGGTAGAAATGATGGTGACGTTTATGAGGCTTTTAGATGGGCACATGGAAATGCTGGGAATTGGGGGGGATATGGATTGCACGGATTTGTTTATCTAGGCTACAAGTTCAGCACAGACATTTTGGGCCAAAGTTGTTATCAGGCAACTAACCAGCCTATTACCAACCAGAGAGGGGATCTGAACAATCATCTACCCGATTGGAAACCTACAAACTATCTTGAATTGGACTTTACTAGACTTTATCTTGAACTAAATGTTATTCCCTTCATCCTGTATTTGTAAACTGTGGATGGCTTGATTGTAATCTTTAGATTTTAGACTTTGGAGATGCAGCGTGAAAACAGGCCCTTCAGCCCACTGAGCCGGCACCGACCAATAATCACCCCTTATCCTACAGGGATAATTTACGATTTTACCAAAGCCAATTAACCTACAAACCTGTACGTCTTTGGAGTGCGAGAAGAAACTAGTGCGCCCAGAGAAAACCCACACGGTCACAGGGAGAATGTACAAACGCCATACAGACAACACCCGCAGCCTGGATCCAACCCGGGTCTCTGTTGCTATGAAGCAGCAACTCTACCGCTGTGCCACTGTGCTGCCACTAGTCATTTGTAACATTTCCACTGATTTGATAGTACACAACAATAAAGCTTTTCACACTTGACAATAATAATAAACCAAGTTAAACTAAACTAAGCATCTAAACTCTCCAATAAGACACTCACTGGCTTCCGGAGGCCGGCTGGTGTGTGAACGTTTGCAGCTTCAGCACACACCGCTGGTGGTAGAAGGACTCGGCAAGCAGCAGGATTTTCTTCTCACTCTCGTCGATGATAAAGAGTCTACGCAGCAAAAACAATTGCACTAAACGTTACAAATGGAACGGATCAGCAAGATGGCCTGGCTCTCGACTGCCTTTTCAGTTAAGGACACATTAATAAGCTTTAGACAAACCATTTATGTGTGGGCAGGATATTAGACAGACTTCTATCCACACACTTTATATTTAAGTTTGGAGGTACAGCATGGAAACGGGCCTTTTGGCCCACGGAATCCATGCCGAGTATCGATCAACCGTTCACACTAGTTCTATGTTATCCCACTTTGTCATCCACTCCCTACACACTGGGGCCAATTTTACAGAGGCAATTAACCTACAAACCTGCTCGTCTTTGGGATGTGGGAGATGCGGGTTACAGGGAGAACGTGCAAACTCACTGATCATCTTGAGCTCAGGATCGGACCCGGGAGCTGCCTTAGACGGACCATTGCTACCGTAATGTCCACTGTATAGTCACTGAATCTCCTTCCCAGCAATAACACAAGAGGGCAATGGAGGAGAAACTGTTTTTTTTTTAATTAAATGGTAGCATATTTGAAATTAATTTTCAAAAGACTAAATATTCCACATGGAAATTATGCAGGTCTGTGGAGGGAGAACAGAAGATTGCATAGGGAGCTGGAGGGGGAACTTTATCAAAGGGACAACGGGACAAATAGCAGGATGCAGTAATGGTTCGACAACATCAGTTGAATTGCTATTAGTACAGCTCATCCTGATGGGTTGTGGCCAACAGCACTGTTATTAGCAGCATAGGAGAACTCTCTCTCTCTCTCTCTCTCTCTCTCTGACTGCTACATTTATCCATTTGGTCTCGTCCTGTCAGAGATGTACTTTAAAGATGCAGTGTGGGAACAGGCCCTTTGGCCCTCTTTTGCATCCACCAGCTACACGTTAGGGGCAATCTGCAGAGGCCCATTATAATGTAAATGAGGTGCCCAGTTAAAGAGGAGACACAAGTGACTGCAGTTACAAAACGCAATAGTGCTGGAGGAGCTCATACACTTCTTCAGAAGTCTGAAATAGGCTCCTAACTCAGATGTCACTTGCCCAGTAGCTCCATGGATGCTGCCTGACCCGCTGAGTTTCTCCAGCACTGTGGGTTTTGCCCTGATGAAGAGACGGCTCACCTCACGGCTCCGTCACTGCAAGCTGCCGCCAGGTAATGCCATGAGGAGTGAGGGTTCCCTTCAGAATCCATCCCGCCGTCCACCACCACAATGGACATGTACCTAAAGGAGAGATGTGAAAGGTGACAGAGCAGGCAGGATATCCCACAAATCCATTAACTGTAGAGACTGGTTCAAAACCCACCCAAAATGGCACAGGAGCGCGGCAAATCTTGGCATGCACTTCCCAGAGGAGGAATCACACGCGGTCACGGGGAGAGCGTACAAACTCCATAAAGACAGCACCGGTAGTCAAGATCGAACTCGGGTCTCTGGCACTGTAAGGCAGCAACTGGACGAGTAGTGAAAGGCATGGATAGGGTGGATGAGGAGAGGATGTTTCCACTATTAGGAGTCTAGGGCCAGAAGTTATAGCCTCAAAATTAGAGGACGTTCCTTTAGGAAGTAGCTGAGGAGGAATTTCTTTAGTCAGATGGTGGTGAATCTGTGGAATTTATTGCCACAGAAGGCTGTAGGCGGCTGAGTCAATGGATATTTCTACAGCAGAGATTGATAGATTATTGATTAGTACAGGTGTCAGGGATTATAGGCAGGAAAATGGAGTTAGGATGGAGAGGTAGATCAGCTATGATTGACAGGCTGAGTAGAATTGATGGGCTGAATGGCCTAATTCTGCTCCCATCACATGGACTTTACCACTGCGCCGCTGTGCGCCCAAAGAAATAACATCACCGTCCGATATAGTATTAGTGCAAAAAACATGGTGGGACTGCTGCAACATACTGCATGACTTTGAGCGCATCCAAAGTAGAGGCCAACAGAGAGGAGAAGAAAGATTTACCTGGTCTCTGGGTCCATCTTCAGCATCCTGTGTCGGTTCTTCCTCCGCTCCCAATCCTCAGACAGCCTGTGGGATCCCAACTGCTCCACCCGGCACCTCAGGCCGCTGTTGGTGTCCTCGGGCCCGAAGAGCAGGCGGCTGCACCGTAGCTGGGCCCGGCCTCCGGCGGTGAAGAGCAAGGCCGAGGGGCCTGGGCCTCTGACCACGGCCATGGCCCTGACGCTGGAGAGGTGGTCGGAGATGTCGGCCAGCTTGGTCAGCCGGCCCGATGCCGTGTGGAGGGCCAGCACGTTGACAGAGGTGTCCTCGCTGGCGGTTGCCAGCACGCTGGTGTAGGCCTCAAGCCTGCCCAGCAGCCTGACACTGGTGATGTCCCGGCCGTGCGCCCCCTCCTTCACCATCGCCCCGGCCTCCCTCCTCCCCCGCCACTGGCAGGCGTAGACTCCGCCCGACTTGATGTAGGCGAAGAGGCCGAGGCCGGCGGGGGATACCGAGCCGCTGAAGCACCAGGAGCGGTGCCCGCCGCCACAGGGCACTCGTAATACGGGCCGCTGCTCCGACTCCAGCCCCCAGGCCACGAAGTCGGCAGCTCGGAACCCGATGCCTAGGAGGGGTCCATCGTGGTCGCTGGGCTCCAAGGGCAGCAGGCGCTCCACCCAGCCGCAGGCCCGCTGGCACCGCAGTAGGCCCAGCCGCCCAGCCTCCACCCTCAGTTGGCGGCAGAAGCCGTCCCGCCCGCTGCTGTGCAACAAGCCGCCGTGGAACAGCACCGAGGTCACCCCCGACTTGCCGTGCAGCCCCGGCAGCTCGGAGACGGGCTCCGGGCCTTCG
Source organism: Amblyraja radiata (assembly GCF_010909765.2). NCBI lineage: Eukaryota > Metazoa > Chordata > Chondrichthyes > Rajiformes > Rajidae > Amblyraja > Amblyraja radiata. The sequence goes on from NC_045973.1 coordinate 29,374,865, forward strand.
TCGGTCGAGTAGAGCAGCAGCGAGCCCCGGCGGTCGCCGCACGCCAGGTAGGGCAAGCCCGGCGCGAAGGCGGCACAGGTGTGCCACCGGTGCTTGCAGGCGGGCAGGAGGAAACGCCCTCTGCCCACCCAGCTCAGCCTGTCCTGGGCCCAGCTCACCTCCCACCACAACATCTCCCCCTCGGGCCCAGAGGAGAACAGGTTGCACTGGTCCGGGCCTTGCCCGTCCAGCGAGGCCCAGCTCAGACTATGCACCTTCCCCCGGTGCTCCCGCCGCTCCACTGCCAGCTCCGGACGGAAAACTGGGAAGATCTTGAGGCAGCCTTGGATATTACCCAAGGCGCAGAGAACCGAGCCACTTGGCAGCGCAGCGGCGGAGAGCAGGCCGTAGGATCGGTAGGCCTGGTCTTCCAACAGGAGCTTCCACCTGCCAGAGACCAGGCAGCAACTGTAGACGCCGCCAGAATCAGTCATGACCAACACTAGGGTCGGGTCGACCGATGCCAATGCCTTAGGGCTGCCCACACCCTCGGCATCGCCCAACTGGAGTCGAATTACGGTCACATCCTCTGGCTCCTCGTCCCCGATCTTCCACAGCCTGATGGCTGAGTCCTCGCCTCCTGTTGCCACCCGTTGCTGGTCTTCACTGACCGCCAGCGCTCTCAGGCTGCCTCGGTGCCCCCGAAAGCTGCGCGCCACCTCCCCGCTGTAAGTCCACAGCAGACAGGCGGAGTCTTCGCCGGCGCTGACCACAAAGTCCTCCAGCAGCCACACCCGCCACACCCTGGACTGGTGGCCGTACATCCGCAGCAGGCACTGCGTCTCTCCCTCCGCTCCCCGGCCGAGATCCCCGACCCTCCACAGTCCCACACTCCTGTCGTCCGAGGCCGAGGCCAGCACGCCACTCTCCTGCCTGTAGTCGATGCTGAAGATGACCCCGCTGTGGCCACTGATCCTCCTGCCCGCCCGCACCCTGCCCTGCAGGTCCAGTGGCCCTTCCATCTGCCACAGCACCAGCTGATTGAAAACGGTGCCCGACACCAGCACCAGCTCGTCCCAGCAGCCTCCCACAAAGTGGGCAGAGTAGAGGATGCACTTCTCCTCGCAGTGGACCTCCCGCAGGCTCCTCTGTGACCAGTAGTCACACAGTACCACCGAGTTGTGCCCGAGTGCCAGGGCCAAGTGCCCGGCAGGCTGCTCATCAGCCCGCAGCCACCGCAGGTCCCAGATCCAGTCGTGGAGCTCGTACAGCGGTCCCACCCGCCGCAGCTCCGGCTCCTCGCCCCCAGCGTCCAGCTCGATCACGGCCACTCCCTTCCCGCCGTACACTGCCAGCACGGTGGGCTCCGACCCGCCGCTGCCGCCTCGTGTCTCGATGCCGTGGACGCGGTAGTTCTTCAGCACGTCGCCAATGCGTTTCTCGACGCGGCCGCTCGTTGAGTTCAAGAAGTGGAGCGAGACTCCGGCACCTTCACCTGTCAACAGAGAAGGCAACAAATCAACTGGCAAATACTTTACAGATACAGCGTGGAAACAGGCCCTTCATCCCACCAAGTCCACACCTACCAGCGATCACCCCATACACCAGCACTATCCTACACACTAGGGACAATTTACAGAAGCCAATTAACCTACAAACATGTCGAAGCAAGAAACTGCAGATGCTAGTTTAGTGTCACGTGCACCGAGGTACAGTGAAAAGCTTTTTGTTGCTTGTTAACCAGTTAGGGGAAAGACAAAACATGATTACAAACCACAGTTTATGCCAAAGGTTGACACAAAATGCTTGAGTAACTCTGGACATACTGATAAAGTCCACTTTTTAATACCGACAATAACACAAAGGGTTAAAGGTAAACCATGCCAAGCTTTACTCATTTCGTCATGACGGGTGTGGCGGGGACTAGTACAGAGAGTATACCAATATACTCAATGCTCCCTGAGCAGCCACTCAAAGATAGTGTTTCACAATTTCTTATCTAACTATCTATCTATCTATTATATAAAAGTCTGTGGCTGCCGCCTGCCGTCCGGCTGCCTTTCTGCCTTTTGATTTGTTCCATCGTGTGATGTCACAATGCCCAATACTCGCAGATGTCCAATCGGAATGGATCCATTTACATGGTCGGCTGCCGGCCGCCTTTCTTCCTTTAATTCCATGCAACTCCGAAACCAGACGCAGAATCGCCGACATCTTTTCCATTTCGGTAGAGATTTCACTTTTCTTTCTAAGTATCCGCTCCTCATTACATTTCGTCGTGTTTAAGTACATGTTTTTAATCAAATCCTTCTCGCCCCCCCCCCCCAATATTTCAAAAATAAACTGGCTTCTCACCCATAGAAGCAGCCCCAGCCCCTGGTGAACGTTCCATCGTGTGATGTCACAATGCCTGATGCTCACAGATGTCCAATCGGAATGGATTCATTTACATATGCCTTTGCAGGAGCCCCAGCCCATGGTGAACGTTCCATTGTGTGATGTCACAATGCCCAATGCTCAAAGACATTCTTGCCATAGAGGGAGTACAGAGAAGGTTCACCAGACTGATTCCTGGGATGTTAGTACTTTCATATGAATAAAGACTGGATAGAATGATTACATTTCGTCGTGTTTATGTACACATTTTTATCAAATCCTTCTCCGGTTCTCTGCAACTCATTCCTCCACTTTTTCGCTGATAAAATCAGCACCATCAATCTTTATCCCCTGTACCCGACTCCCCAGCATCTACTCCACCACCTACCAAGGCCCCTCCTTTCAACATCTCCACTGACCTCCTTACCCCTCCTCTACACTGCTTCCTCTCCCAGTTTGACCTGGTCACCCCTATTGAAATCTCCAAACTCATCAGCTCTTCCAAACCCACTACCTGCTCCCTCGACCCTCTCCCCACTCCCCTGTTGAAGTCCTGCCTCCCCGTTCTCTGCCCCTACCTCACTAATCTCTTCAACTCCTCATTGTCCCAAGGAATTGTCCCCTCCGCTTTCAAAACTGCTGCCGTTACACCAATCTTAAAGAAACCTGGTCTTGATCCCTCCTCTCTCATTAACTACCGCCCAATCTCAAACCTCCCCTTTCTTTCAAAAACCCTGGAGCGTATCGTTGCGTCGCAAGTTCATTCCCACCTCCTTGCGTATAACCTACTTGAACCCCTCCAATCTGGCTTTCGCCCCCTCCATAGCACAGAAACTGCTCTCCTCAAAGTCCTCAACGACCTCCTCACCTCTGCTGACACTGGTTCCCTCAACATCCTCGACCTGAGCGCAGCCTTCGATACAGTGAACCATAACATCCTGCTCACCAGACTCAAAGACCTCGGCATTGAAGGCTCTGCACTCAGCTGGCTCCGTTCCTACCTTTCCAACAGATCCCACTTCATCTCTCTCCACAACCACACCTCTGCTATAGCCGCAGTCACTCAAGATGTTCCCCAAGGCTCCGTACTCGGCCCCCTCCTCTTCATCATCTACATCCTCCCCCTTGGTCAGATACTCCGCCACTTCAATCTGGACTTCCACTGTTACGCTGATGACACCCAGATTTACCTTGGCACCAAATCCCCCCACAACCCCCCCCTCTCCCATATCAACTCCTGTTTATCAGCTATAAAAACCTGGATGCAACATAATTTCCTCAAACTCAACAGCGATAAGACAGAATTCCTCCTCATAGGCTCCAAAGCCACACTCAGCAAAATCAATAACCCCACTCTCACCATCGACGGCACCACTGTCTCCCCATCTCCCCAGGCCCGCAACCTTGGCGTGATCTTTGATTCCACCCTCTCCCTTGAGCCTCACATCCGCCATGTCATTAAAACCTCCTTCTTTCATCTCCGCAACATCGCCAAACTCAGACCCTCTCTCACACCTCCCGCTGCTGAAAGACTCATCCATGCCTTCATCTCCTCCCGACTGGACTATTGCAACTCACTTCTCCTTGGCATCAGCTCCACCTACATCAACCGACTCCAACTGGTCCAGAACGCAGCCGCCCGACTCATCACCCACACCAAATCCTGGCATCACATCACTCCAGTCCTCAAACAACTTCACTGGCTTCCCATCTCCCACCGGATCACCTACAAAATCCTGGTCCCCACCTACAAAGCCCTCCACCATCTGGCCCCCCCATATCTCACTGACCTCCTCTCCCCCTACCAACCCTCATGGTCCCTCAGATCCACATCAGCCGGTCTCCTCTCCATCCACAAGTCCAACCTCTGCAGTTTTGGGGACAGAGCCTTCTCCAGGGCAGCTCCCAGGCTCTGGAACTCCCTCCCCCAACTGATTCGCAATTCCGTGTCCCTTACCGTCTTCCAGTCCCGCCTCAAGACCCATCTCTTCACCTCTGCCTATCCTTCGCCCCACGTCCCCGTCCCTTTTCATCTGTGCATTAATTGCCTCATACTGTGTTTTGTATTGAATTCTGTCTTTACTTTGTGTACTAGTCATGTCTCTACTATTTATTTCATTCCCCTTACATGTTTTTCCTCTACATGCTCAATTTTTGTAAGTTGTCCTTGAGACTCTTGAAAGGCGCCCATAAATAAAATTTATTATTATTATTATATTGAATGGTGGTGCATGCTCGAAGGGCCGAATGGCCTACTCCTGCACTTAATTTCTATGTTTCCCTCTCTTCACCCCTCTCCCTCTCCCACCCATCCCTCTCTCCCACCCCCCTTCCCTCTACCCCACCCCCTTCCCTCTCTCCACCCTCCCCTTCCTTCTACCCCTCTGTCCCTCTTTCATCACTCCCCCTACCCTCTCCTCCTCCCTCCCCACTCTTCCACCTCTCCCCTTCCCACTCCTCTCCCGCCCCACTCTTTCCCCTCTCTCCCCCCACCCTTCTCCCCCTCCCTCCCTCCTACCCTCACTCCCCATCCCCCCCCCTCCCCCACATCTCTCTCCCCATCCCCCTCTCTCACCCCCTACCCTGCTCTCCTTTCTCTCCCAAAGCTGTCCCGTTTCCTGCTCTTCCTCTCCCATCCCTCCCCTCTTCTCACCCCCCCTCCTCCCAACTATGTGGGGGGTGGTTAATGTGAGTGTGATGCCGCAGCCCCCCCCCCCCCCCCCCCCGCAAACGCCGTTGGGGAAACAGACCCAACGGGTCTGCACTTGGTCTAGTATACACTTAAAAGTCAAGTAAATGCCTTAGTCAGTCTTCCAAAAACTACTGCCGAGGAATATTTACAAGAAACAACTGCTGACATCCATTTTCTGTGACAGTGACTGTTTTCTTATCTTCGGAGGAGCGGTGATCTACGTCAGTTCAGTCAACTGCCGTTCTGTGCCTTGATTATCCCAGGCATATTCTGTTTGGTGGTTCGTCCAAGGATTGCAAGTTCCGCTCACATCCACACGAGTGCAGTATTTGTTCAGTTACCCCCATACGAGGCACCAGCAGTATTTCAATTTTCAACTACATGAGTCAACAGTATATTTCCTCTGTCAGTAGTTTTAAAGCGGCGTAAGCATTTAAGTAAGAATACAGAAATGGCCAAGTATCCCATCATGCAAGGTAACCCTAGCTAATAGCGATTAACTCTTTCAATACAGGATGGGTGACGTTTCGGGTCTGAAAAAAGGTCCCAACCCAAAACAGACCCATCCTTTTTCTCCACAGAGATACTGCCTGGCCTGCTGAGTTGCTCTTTAACCTACAAACATGTAGGTCTTTGGAATGTGGGACAAAATCAGAGCATCCTGAGAAAACCTACACCATCGCAGGGAGAATGTACAAACTCCATAAAGACAGCACCCGTAGTCAGGATCGAATCCGAGTCTTTGGCGCTGTAAGGCAATAGTTCTACCGCTGCGCCACTGTACTGCCTAGTGACTATTCCTTGCATTCTCCCTAAGGCAAGCACCTCAATTTCTTATAAAAGGAGAATAAATTTCCCATGCCTAGTCTTAAAGCCCAATGAGACAATTCCAGAACGTCTACCTTACTGTAATCAAACCCTTTTGCAAAAGGCTAATTACCCCCTGGAACCGCTTGCTGCATATGTGCGACGTTTTTGACTTGTGCACACTAACCAATCTCTCCTCATGTGAGAAATACTCTACTTAACTGCAATAAAACGGATGATCTTACATTATATTCCATCTGTCTTGTTATTACCACCGACTCATACCACTGTCTTGTTCTTACCACCAGTCTACATCTCCTTGAAGGAACCAAATATCCTTCCAAGAATATAACCTCACAATCCCACCTAGTTTAGTATTATCATCAATCCATATATGGCATATTTGATCTGTATGGATGGCATGCAAAACCAAGTTTTCCACTGTGCCTTGGTGCATGTGACAATAATAAACCTAAACATATATGTAGATTAATGATGCATGTGAACCAATCACACATAAGCCAGCATCACTAACTCCACCCCACTATAACACATATACTAACACTCGTTCCCGGCACTGCCAGTCTGAGCAGCTAGGATGTACTGACAACCAACCGTCCTTAATGCTGTTAAGTTTCAGTGCAGATTAAAGATGTATCTGAATCATATACTGTGTCTGGTGCTTGTTAACATGGCGTCAGAAGTGGTCTGATCCACTCCTTCTGTATAACGGTTTTTGTATTGTATTTGTAACGATCTAGCACTGTATAGCCATACCTCAGCACAGTCTCGATTAGCAAGTGTACAGATATAGTCTACTGAGCCTGCATGCAAGTGGCACCGTGTTTTGACATCATTTTCAAAGTCCAGTCCACGCTCTAGTTCTTCTGTTCCAGGCGAGCCCCAGGCTGCTGCAGGGCATCCAACCATCGCCTACCTTGGATGCCACGTCCCTCTCCTCGCCCGTCCACCTTTGTGCCTCGGGGGCACCTCCTGTGGCCGACTTCAAGGGCATGAGAGGCCAAACCCCGGGTTCCCTCTCCTCTCCTACCTGCCTCGCTCCTCGCCCGTCACGTCCATCGTTGTCATCATCATTGACTACATCCTTCCAGTCCCTCTGGTCTTCGGGGATGAGCTGGGGCGGGCTCCGCAGCTCTCTCCCTGCAGGCCACGGTCTGCCGGGTTCTCCGACCAGTGGCCGGCTCGGCGGCTCTCGCCCTGCAGGCCGCAGTTCTTCCTGTATAAACCCTGTCAAATATGGTATTTGGTCCCTTCAGCCAACTTCGATCTAAATGAAGGGTCTGGACCCAAAACAACATTTGTGCATTTTCCTCAACAGGTGCTGCCAGACTTGCTACGTTCCTCTAACAGGTTGTTGTTTGCTCCAGATTCCAGCATCTTGTGTCTCCAATAGAGAAAAACGACTAGATGATCTTGGATTCTCTGGAATGGTTGACATACGAATATTGTTTTCGACACCGAGAAGCACTCAACGTGCCACGGTTTCTATTTTTTCCCCGTGAGACATTAGCAAAGGCCTTGGGCAAACAGAGAGCACCTCCAACTCGGCAGCATAATAATGATTATATAACATTTTATATTAACGGGATATTAATACACTCAAGTATCTGGAGTAGAAATTGCAGACAGTTGTGGATGTAGAGCATCACACAAACCAGCCTCTCCTTCATCAACACTTCACGTTGCCACCCTAGAGTAACCAACATAAATCACATTTACACCCTAGATGTTCCCCCTTCTCCCCTCTCCCCTCTCCCATCGGGCAGAAGATACAAAAGTTTGAAAGCATGTGCTACCAGATTCAGGAACAACTTCTTCCCACAGATTACTGAATGGACCTCCCATTACTAGAGTACAATCCAATCTCCCAACCTACCTCATTATGGCCCTTGCATTTTATTTTATTTGCACTTTCTCTGTAACTATAAATACTGTATATTCCGCACGGTGGTCATTTTCTTTGTATTACTTGTGCTTGTATGACGATTGTGCTCAGAGTACACGTGACAATAAGGCATTACCACAACTTTCTGACTTGAAAACGCTGCCCATTGTAACTTTGTTCAAACAAACTTTGTTTAAACTAACATCATTCTGTTTATAGTGTCATTAGAGCAAGCAGCCCTTCCAAACAGGGTTAAAGTATCTTTGGTTAAAATAAGTCTGTAGGAAGGAAGGAACTGCAGATGCTGGTTTAAACCGAAGATAGACACAAAATGCTGGAGTAACTCAGCGTCCCGCTGAGTTACTCCAGCATTTTGTGTTTATCTTTAGAATAAGACTGGACCGTTTGTTCGATGAAAGAGATTAAATGAATTATTGCATTCAGATTGTTTAAAGTGCAGAACACTTGAATGGTTACCTGAGAGGATAAAATCTCCCACAAACTGCAAGGCAGTGATGGGCGACTGCAACGAGAGGGACTCGCACTGCATTGTTGCTGCAGTTTCTTGCATGCACCGCTCCAAGATCTTTGGTATGCACCGACTCCTGGATCTTTCATCTGCAGTCTCTCTCTGCATCTGTCTCGGTTTCAGACCAATTACACCGCGCGATACTGCAATTGCAACCGGAAGACAGTCCTTTCCAAATAAACCCTGCACTCATTGGTGGCTACATTGCTACAAACGTTGCTACATTGCACAAGGCGAGAGTTCGCGGCTCCACAAAGCAACTCAAAACAAACCAGCAAAAGAAATAGGACACGAAGTGCTGGAGTAACTCAGCGGGTCAGGCAGCATCTGCGGAGTGAATGGACAGACAGACAGTCGGGACCCTTCAACCATTGGAACATCACTTTTGGAGGAGTGTATAGATTTCAGAGGGGTTTGGGAGGGAGTAGATTACAGAGACGGGCAAAGCCAGGAAGGGATTTGAGGACAAGGATGAACGATTTAATAGCTTCTAAGATATCATTTGTAGGCCTGCCTCCGCGAGCATGTAGTTCGAGCCAAAGAGATCTTTGGTTCGAGCGAGCAGTTCCGTGTGAACTGGGACACAGCAGCAGAGGTTTGGATGACCTCAGGTTTATAGTTTGCCATCCAGTAGTGTCTCGTCTCAATAATGGGGGGAGAGAATGACCCTCTGCACTGTGCTTTATACTTTGCATCCACCCACCCCCATCTCCGTGTAACAGTAAGCAAAATTGCTGTTGCTGCAAATAGTGTTATACAGCACAGAAATGGGCCCTTTCGTCCACGCGGACCTGGGTGGCTCCAGGGCTCATCCTGTCTGTTTGCCCTCATTTGGCCCACGTCCCTCTAAATATTTCCTATCCGTGTACCTGTCCAAATGTATTTTACAAATTGTAATTGTACCCAGCGTTACCACTTCCTCTGGCAGCTCCACATACTCACCCACCCTCTGTGCGAAATACTTGCCTCAGACTCCCGTCGGTGACCATTCATCCTATTATACCCTCATGATTTTATAAACCTCCAGAAAGTCACCATTCAACCTCCTTTGCTTCAGGGAAAAACAGTCCAAGCCTATCCAATCTCTCATAACAAAAGCCTTCCAGCACAAGCCTCCATCCTCAACAGATTTCGAGAGAGGAGTCAGATGTTACTGGTGGGAATATTTCCAACAGTGATCATTTTGGATCATGATTTCCTATTATTGGGAGTCAAAAGTCACAATGTAGTGGCAGTCTGTGGACACTAGATGTGCTCTGAATCCAGTGTCTGATTTTCTTTAATATAGAACTCGTATTTAAGGGCAGAGTCTTCACAGGGCAGCACTTAATGGAAGATCAATCTCCCAAATGGTAGGCTTTCCAGCTTTTGTTTGCAGTAATCTGTGAACAGAGTGAATGGTTAAATCAACATCCCAGTCTGAAGGGCCCTCTACCCGAAACGTCGCCGATCCAAGTCGTAGAGTTAGAATCATTCAGCACGGAAACAGGCCATTCGGCCCAACCAGTCCATGCCGATCAAGATGCACCATCTAAGGTAGTCCCATTTGCCCACATGTGGCCCATTTCCCTCTAAACCTTCCCTCTAATCCATGTACCTGTCAGAGTGTATTTTTAAATGCTGTCAAAGTATCTGCCTCAACTACCTCCTCTGGCATATCGTTCCCTATACGCACCACCCCAAGTGAAAAGGATTCCCCTCGGGATCCGATTAAATCTTGCCCCTCTTATGTCCTGGTTTTTGATTCCCCTCCCTTGTAAAAGACCGCATTCATCCTATCTATTTCTCTCCTGATTTTATACCCTCCATAACATCACACTTCAGCCTCCTGTGCTCCAAGGAAGAAAGTCCTAGCCTGCCCAATCTTTCCCTGTAGCTGAGCCCCTCAAGTTCCAGGCAACATCCTTGTAAATCTTTTCTGCATTCTTTCCAGTTTAATGACATCCTTCCTTGAGCAGAGTGGCCAAACCTGAACACAGTACTCCAATGGCGTGTCCTCAAGAGATGCTGCCTGACTTGTTGAGTTACTCCAGCACTTGGTGTTCCAGGCACGATTCCAGCATCTACAGTTCCTTGTGCCTCCCAATTCACTTGCTGACGCCCAAAGAATTACCGGTGTCCTGGAGTCCTGTTCGAGGGTCCCAACCCGAAATATCGACCAGCTCTCTGCCTCCAGCGATGCATCCTGACCCGCTGAGTTTAGTTTAGTTTTGCTTAGAGGTACAGCGCGGAAACAGGCCCTTCGACTCACCGAGTCCGCGCTGACAAGCGATCACCCTACACTAGCACTATCCTACACACTAGGAACAATTTACAGATACCAATTAACCTACAAACTTGTATGTCTGAAGTGTGGGAGAAACCCGGTGTTTACGGAGAAAACCCACGCGGTCATAGGGAGAACGTACAAATTCCCGTAGTCAGGATCAAACCCGGGTCTCTGATGCTGTAAGGCAGCAATTCTACCGCTGCACCACCGTGCCGCCAACTAAATAAAATTGAGTTCCTTCATTAATTTGCTTTTTGCTTGTCCCAGTAAATGGAGTTGCCTATATTATGACGGTGTAAGTTCACTATGTGAATATGGGCCTAGGTGGGCAAATTGGAAATCCTGCTCCAGGTTTGTGCTGAAATAATTGTTTATGAGTTTGTGGATGTCACTGACAACAATTTCTTGCAGATCCAGACTTGTATCTTGAGAAGATGGACGTGAACCATCTTAGTGAACGTTACACAGCGATGGAGAGTGGTCTCATCAATGATTCCTCCAGAGTTGCCGGCTGACCAGAGATGAGTGACCAGACAGGGTACCGTGAACAAAGGGGGACCCAGTGGGGGAGCCGCCGAGAAGGGACGGGGACTCGGCGGGGGAGCCGCCTATGGCCACGTGCTACTGCAGGCCTGGTTGTAGATAAGACTGTTTATGAACTTTTGTAACTTTGTTGCCGCCAGAAACATGGTGGTAACTCTGTCTACTGCCTAGGTGAGAGGTCTGTATGATTTTATCAGGCTGTAACAAAGAATTTCACTGTACCCAAGTACATGTGACAATAAAGTAGCATTAAATCATTGACCTGCACTTTGTGTTTTACATGCAAGAGTGCCATTTATGGCATGGTCTAGAATTTGGGCTCAAAACCAGAAAGGTGCTTGTGCATTTAAAAAAAAAAGAAAGTGCATTAATCCAAGCAACTTCAGTTTGAAAAATTTATTTTGATTATAGTTTGTGAGGATTTCACAGCAGTTCTCAAATCAACACAGAGACAGGCAGACAGAATACAATACACATGCACTATGAAGAAGAAACATGGTGCCCTTTATTCAGACCAAGCTGACACATGTTACCTGAGTAACCCAAGAGGATCTTGGGGGAATTGAGTGCAAGATCTACAATTAAATAATAAAGGCTTTGGGAGACAGCCAGCTATAAAACACATTCCTGAAGAACACAAATTAAATAGAAATGAAGAAATCAATGACGCACTTTAATAAATAATTAAACTTCAGGGTACAATAATTTACAAATATTAGAACTAACTTCTTTAAAACAATATTAAATATAATAGATATATATGACAAACCAATTCAAAATATAAAAGATATGAAGTTCTTAAGATGTCGTTCATAAATAAACAATCTATCACAGCGTGGACAACAGCTATTAAATAGAATGATTTGTTTTTAAATATAATTTTTTTTTAACTCAAAAAACCTATGATTTTAATTATTTGCAAAATTTTGGTTGATGAATGTAGAGAGGAGAAAGTCAAGGGGATTTGGATAGGATGTTTAGGAAGGAACTGCAGATGCTGTTTTACACAGTAGACACAAAATGCTGGAGTTACTGAGTAATTCAGCAGGTCAGGCAGCATCTCGGGTCAAAAGGAAAAGGTGACGTTTCGGGTCGAGTCTGAAGAAGGGTCTTGACCCAAAACATCACCTATTCCTTTTCTCCAGAGATGCTGCCTGACCCGCTGAGTTACTCTAGCATTATGTGTCTATTAAGAAGATTTGGACGTTCAAAATGATGAGGGCATTTGATAATAGGGAGTAACTGTTTTACAGGTAGGAGGATCAGTAACCAGAGGTTACAGATACAAGGTATTTGTCAAAAGAACCGGAACAAAGGTGAAAAATAGTACTTAGTTTGCACGCAGAGTAAATTGTAGATATCTAAAGGGGGAAAAATTGTCTAGCAATAAAAACAAGGGAGCATATCCCTCAGCAAAACTTCCACCGAGCTGGCACAGGCAATAATGACCTTGCTCACTGCTCATGATTCAATTGCAAATTGCGACACAGCATTAAAACTGCCAACTGCTCTTTTGTCTGCATGCTACAGTACGAAGGAGTGGCTGCATGCTAAATGCAGGAGTCTGCCATGATGCAGATGAAACCAGTGTCTGGGTCACCGCTGCTTTGACTCCAAATTACCACTGTACAGTAAACCAGACATATTCACTGTACCATTTTTCCAGTTAACAAAAAAAACATGCAAACTCATCTCAGTGGGGCTCAGTGGGCAAATCCATCATGTTATGTGTTGAGAGAAGCAAATAGAATGCCGATGATTTTGTTCCCAGGCTCAGTAAAATATAGTCAGGCCAGCAACTAATGCCCTTGGGCTTGAGTGGGAGAATGAACAGGAGAGGAGAGTAACGTAACCTGCAGTGGTTCTTAAACATGACTACGAGAAACCAGGTGATAAATTTATATAAAGGAAAGATTCAACCACAGGTGTGATGCCTTCCTTTGCGAAACAGCCCATGAATACATCGGATAAATTACTATTTGAATTAAACAATAATATAAAAGGTAAATCAATAAAGTTAAGGAGTATGAACAGCGGGTAGAGACACTGATAAAATACCTATAGTCTCTTGCGTTTTATTTGATCAGGCTGAACGTTGTATCCTGTCCCCATGTACCCAGGCAGTTGGTTATCTGATCCACTATACACTACTGTGTAGGAAGGAACTGCAGATGCTGGTTTACACTGAAGATAGGCACAAAAAGCTGGAGTAACTCTGCAAGTCAGGCAACATTTCTGGAGAAAAGGAATAGGTGGCGTTTCGGGACAAGACCCTTCTTCAGACTGAAGACTGGTCTCGACCTGAAACGTCACCTATTCCTTTTCTCCAAAGATGCTGCCTGACCCACTGAGTTACTCCAGCATTTTGTGTCATTCTCCACTGTACACTATTGTTGTATCCGTTTAAATACAGAACAAATGAAGCAGCACAAAGAACCGATTATGTTGAACAATAACGCCTCTATGTGACAGCTTCAGTTACCTTGAAGGTTCCAGCTATTCACAAAACGACAGGTATCATGTTCCAAAGTCCTCTGCAGAAACCTTTCAACTTTCATTGTGAATATTAAATATTTACGAGAATGATCCGGGGGCTGATTGGGTTAACCTATAAAGAGCGTTTGATGCCTGGGCCTGTATTCACTGGGGTTTAGAAGGATGGGGGGGGTCTCATTGAAACTTACCGAATATGAAAGGCCTAGATAGAGTGGATGTGGGAGTGGGAGAGTCTAGGACCATAGAGCCAGAGGGCAGATGAGAAGAATTTATTTCAGCCAGAGGGTGGTGAATCTGTAGAATTGCATTGGGTACGTTTAAAGCGGAGATAATCTTGATTTTTAAGGGCATCAAAGGTTATGGGAAAGAGATAGGAGAATGGAGTTGAGAAGGAAAAATAGATCAGCCATGATTGAATGGTGGAGTAGACTCGATGGGCCGAATGGCCTAATTCTGCTCCTATGCCTTATGGTCTTATAAAACACTGGCTAGGAATGACTACCGATCACTTGGACTTGTATTTGGCCACAGAGGTCCACTTGGAAGTGAAGGGCTGGGAGAATGGGTGGGAGAATGTAGGGTGGCTGGAGGAAGCAGACACGTAGTCAACCTATTCCTGGAACAATGCAAGGAAGTGAAGAGGAGGAGACTGAGCAACGCAAGAGTGCACTGACCATGCGAATCCTGCAGCAGCAGCAGCAGCAATAACTCTGGAGATGTCCATCAATTGATACCAAGGAATGACTTCAAGCAGTTTCTGTAGAGATGTCAGGAGCAGCCTCTCAGCCCCAGATTGCCCTTTAGTGGATGTGAACCTGTAGTTTAGTTTAATTTAGAGATACAGCATGAAAACAGGCCCCTCGGCCCAGGGCAACCATCGATCACCCATTCACATTAGTTCCATATTATCCCACTTTTGCATCCACTCCCGACACACTATTGAAATTTACAACGGCCAATTAACCTACATGTCTTCGGGATGTGGGAGGAAACCGGAGCACCGAGAGGAAATCCACGCAGTCACAGGGAGAATGTGCAAATTCCGCACAGATAGCACCCGAGGTCATTATTGAACCCAGTCTCTAGCGTTGCCTAGCTGTGCCATTGGAAGGGAACTGGAAGGAGTGAATTTCCAACCCAATCTACAAAACAAGAATTCTTGTGCAGAAAATTTGCTGCATGCAGATTATTGAATGTACCTTGTGCAATTAATATGCATTTTGGACAAATAAATATTATTTTAAAGACTGGAGACACAAGGAACTTGAAGAAAACATGAAATGCTGGAAGAACTCAGCAGGTCAGGCAACATCTGTGGAGGGAATGGACAGACCAAACAGTCTCGACCCAAAATTCTGTATGTCCAATCACTCCACAGATGCTGTCTGACCCGCCAAGTTCCTCCAGCAGTTTGTTTTCTGCTCAAGTTTCCAGTCCTGTTTTTTACACAGTGTGCCTTGTTTACAGACATCAGTCAGGACCAGAACATATTCAGCATATTAACCTTGCTTTAATAACCCACTGGACTGCGTAAACAAGACATCAGAAGATATCTGGCAGCTTCTAGCAAGACTGCAATATTAAACAAAAATAGCATAAAAAGTCTCCTCCTAGCATCGTCTACCCCTCCTTGACCTTGAGTGCAGTTCCACAAGCACTACTTTCCTTTAAGTATCTCATACAAGCAGATAGTCTTTATCCGAGTACAGGATGTGTAGGCAGCTCAACAACCAAAGGAGAAACAAGTAACTGCAGATGCTAGAATCTTGAGCAAAACACAAAATGCTGGAGTAACTCAGCAGGTCAAGGAGCATCTCTGGAGGACATGGATAGGTGACATTTTTGATCGGGACCCCTCCGGACCCATTTACGTTCTGGGACTGAAGAAGGGTCCCGACCTGAAACATCACCAATCCATGATCTCCAGAGATAGATACAAAGTGCTGAAGTAATTCAGAGGGACAGGCAGCAGCTCTGGAGAAAAAGGATGGGTGACATTTCAAGTCGGGACCCGTACCATCACCAACACTTTATCTCCACAGATGCTGCCTGACCTGCCGAGTTACTCCAGCACTTTGTGTTTTGCTCAACAACCAAAGGCCCTGCTGCCTCGTTTGATTCTTGCCCAATCTCCACACCAATATGTCTCCCCAATACGTCACCATGAAGTGTAGGAAACTTACCAGATTTCTCCTGTAAAAAATGCTTATTCCAAGGCCAGTGGTAGTTATTCTCAAACCACTCCGACAAGACCAATGAATAACAACATAGTATAGTGTAAAGCTGGCACCTCACTTGTCAGAGCTCCGTTAGTGCCTGGGAACACTGACTGGGAAAAGTAGGAAGAAAAAATAATTTAAAAAAAGACCAGGATCTGGAAATCTAAAATAAAAACAAAAATACTGGAATGCAGAGTGAGTGAAGGGTGTTAATATTTTGGGTGTGATCACACATAAACAAGCTCACTCTTATGCCCCTCTTCAAGCAAGAAGACTAGGAGTTGTCGTTCCTGCCTCTTACCCTGCAGTTGGGCAGGTGAGAGGTCAAATAAAAGGGTAAATAACACGGAGAATACAAAGTTGAAGATTGCCCTTCCTAATCACTAGCCACTGATCCAACTTCCGAACAGACATCCTGGCTGGACCTGGCGCAGCTGAGGTGATATGTGCTGCCAGATAGCCTGCCAGTGCTTGCAGACAAAAGCTGACGGAGGAATGAAGTGTGGGTGAACAAACGGTATCCACCCCGACGTTCTCTTTTCGTTCTGAACCCTGATTTAAGGATGGGATGAATATAAATGGGGCAGTTTGTCCTTGCAAAGCATTCAACGCCATTCATTATTCTGGAACGGATTCACAGCTCCACATGCAGATCGCGGAAAATGGTGTCGACAGCCCACTCGGCAGGAGCATCGTCACTGGCGTATCTGGAGATTGCCTGCTGGAATCGCAGCTGCCGCTGGATGTCGGGGTCGATGTTGATCCAGTTGTTGGCAATCCATTTGGTCCCCCGGATGACAATGCAGCCGCCGTGCAGGGAGTATTCGTCTTGCTCTCCCACCCAGCCTGCAGGAGTCCGGAGAGAACAATGAGGAACACATTTCCCAGGCTTCTCACACTGATCTGACAGATTGAAATGTTGGCTTCACACAGCGAGTCCCACTGGGCAGACTGCACTAGCATTTATTTTGTGAGGACTAGAACATAAAAACAGGTATGTAATGCTGAGGCTTTATAAGGCACTGATCAGACCCCATTTGTAGCTTTGTGAGCAGTTTTGGGCCCGATATCTGAGGAAGGAGAGAGTACAGAGGAGGTTTACGAGAATGATCCCAGGGACGATTGAGTTAACATGTGATGAGCGTTAAATGGCACTGGGCCTGAACTTGCTGGAGTTTAGAAGGATGCATCTGTGGAATTCTCTGCACAGAAGGTAGTTGAGGCCAGTTCATTGGCTATATTTAAGAGGGAGTTAGATGTGGCCCTTGTGGCTGAAGGGATCAGGGGGTATGGAGAGAAGGCAGGTACAGGATACTGAGTTGGATGATCAGCCATGATCATATTGATTGGCGGTGCAGGCTCGAAGGGCCGAATGGCCTACTCCTGCACCTAATTTCTATCAGAGGGGACCTCATTGAAACTTACTGAATGGTGAAAGATCTGGATGGAGTGGGATGGGGAGAGGATGTTTCCACTGGTGAGTGAGTCTAGGACCAGTGACCATAGCCTCAGAATAAAAGGACGTATCTTTAGAAAGGAGATGAGGAAGAATTTCTTTAGTCAGAGGGTGATGAATCTATGGATTTCATTGCCACAGAAGGCTGTGGAGGCCAAGTCAATAGATATTTTTATAGTTGAGATTGATAGATTCTTGATTAGTACGGGTGTCAGGGGTTTATGGGGAGAAGACAAGAGAATGGGGTTGGGAGGGGAAGATGGATCAGCCATGATTGAATGGTGGAGTAGACTCAATGGGCCGAATGTCCTAATTCTGCTCCTACAACTTATGAACTTATTGCGACAGGATGCCTTAATGACCGTCGTCAAAGTTTATGCTTGCAAGGCAAGTTCCAGCTTATTGACTGGAGGTTGCGATGAGAGGATCTGCAAACAAGCAGGTGGAAGGGGAGGAACTAAATCAGAGGAGATACAATCAGCTTGGCTCTCCAATGCACCCTATGGCTGGTTCTAGAATAACAACGGAACAGGAGAACGTCAGAGCCATAGATAAATAATGTTGCCGTACAGTAATGGAAGGGGTCATAGATAGGGTAGACAATCAGAACCTTTTTCAGTGTGGAAATTTCAAAATAGAGGACACAGGTTTTGTTTAGAGAGGTAAAGTTTAAAGGAGATGTGCGGAGCAAGTTTATTTATACAGAGAGTGGTGGGCTCCTGGAACACGCTGTCAGGGGTGGAAGTGGAGGCAGATGTAATAATGGCATTTCAGAGGCTTTTACATAGGCACAAAGATATGCAGGGAATGGAGGGATATGGATCATATGCAGGCAGAGGAGATTTGTTTATCTTGGCATCATGTTTGGCACAGACATTGTGGGCCCCTCTCACCTGAAGCTATGCCCTCTGGTCTTTGACATTGAAAGGATTTGACTGCCTTAGCTATCTATGCCTCACATAATTTTATATACTACTCTCAGGTCTCCCCATAGCCTCCAACGCTCCAAAGAAAACAATACCCAGTGGCAATGACTCGCTATTTAGTTTCGAGATACAACATGGAAACAGGCCCTTCGGCCCACCGAGTCCACGCTGACCATCGATCACACATGCACACTAATTCTATGTTATCCCACTTTTCCACTCCCTACACTCTAGGGGCAATTTACATAGGCCAATTAATTTACAAACCCGCACGTCATTGGGATTGGGTTAACCCGAGCAACTGGAGGAAATCCATACCGTCAGGCACCCGAGGACAGGATTGAATCTGGATATCTGACTCTGTGCGATGGCAGCTCTTCTAGCTGTGCCAATGTATATGCCACAGGCAGAGCAACCATCGTCGAAGTCAGGAGAGACTCCCAAATGGTACTTCCAATTGAATAAATGCAATTTTCAGAAGAAAAAACAATTTCTGAATAAAACAGCAGCAGTGATTTCCATCTCCTCTATCCAGGTTAATTTGAAATGGCAAATAGAACAGGAGGGAAATTCAGGAGGAACTGCAGTTAATGGGTTACAAACAAAGACACAAAGTGTTAGAGTAACTCAGACAGTCAGGCAACAACGCTGGTGCGCATGGATAAGTGATGTTCTGAATCGGAACCCTTCAATGGATCAGGCAGCATCTGTGGAGAACACGGATAGGGTCGATATTTTGGGTCGATAGCCTTCTTCAGTCCGATTCCATCTCTTGTCCAGAGATGCTGCCTGACTCACTGAGTTACTCCCAGCATTTTGTGTCTTTTTTAGGAGGTAAATTCAGTTAGCAAACACAAGGGGCACCTTACTTCTCAAGCAGCGAGACTGTAAAATACTGTAACTCCAAACTGGAGCAAGTACCTTCGCCGTTGGAGAGGTAGTTGTACCAGAAGAGAGCGGTGCCTTGCACAGGCTTCACCAGCAGGTTTGCTCGGTTACAGTTTTGCCGTGTATCTCGTAGATCCACATCATTGTGCATTAAAGACTGCGGAAGGAACCAGAGACAAGATTGCAGTGCATGTCAAGAGATCTCATTCAATATTATTTTCTAGTCTGTCTATTTATGGAATCCGACATAAATTATCTGCACTGACTATCCGTGGATTAGCTTGTTGGAGTGCTATCCAAACTTAGCACTGACAAGTCGACCACTAATCCTTCACTGGTGGAACGATATATTTAAAGTTCACCTCATACTATCAAAGGCTTCCTCTCACCGTCCCTGTAAATAAGAGCGATGATTAATGATAGAGAATGGTTTCGAGAGGCCTGCCACCTCATCTCTCTGCAGCTATTCCACATGTGCAGACATTGAACGTTCTGCGATGGGGGAAAAGGCAAAAGTATAGCTGAGCACAATCCTGTCTGCACCGAATGTCTCATAGAAGTCTTTCCAGCAGGCGTCACTGGAGAGTGATCAGAGCAAGACACAATTGGCTTGCTTTCACTTCCCGAGCCCCAAGAGCACTGGGAACTTCCTGACCTGATGTGTTCTAAATCGGGCATGTGCCTTTCCAATATAATCAAAGCCAAAGTGATAAGGGATTCACAAAAATAGCAGCTCGCCCTGCCACAAATACATCATGTTAATTTACAGAATACTGTTAGAAGCTTCTCCTCACTGATAATATGAACTGCTATTTAATGTACGGTAAGAGCTATAATTAAGTGAATGCAACAGGGATTGAAAGCCAATCAGCACCGTGAAGCACTTTGAATACCACGTCAGCCTGGAACGTTTCCTCTGTGCCAAAAGTGGGAGATGGACATTGTGTAAATAGATGCTCTAAGTCATAGTGGCGCCAAACAATGTGGGCCGCTGCCAATAAAAGATGCCACCACAATGATATCACCCTCTTGGGCTTAAAAAATCACGGTAAAGCCTCAGCAGACTGATTTCAGCTACCGTCGAATTTGAAGATTATGAAGGCAACACAATGTGCTGCTGTTTCAATAATCAATTGAATGCATGGTTTTGTATTGAATTATTATCATAGGAGTCTGGAGTTCTTTTGGGTTATTTACATCAATGCTATTCCTGGTATCTGTCTGAACTCTCTTCATTTATTTATTACCTTCACTATTCTGCATACACCTCCCCCTCCAAGTATACTTATCATACCATCGGCTGCACTATATTAAAGGTCAGCCATGTGTCAGTGAACGCACTTTGAGAAGGTTATCGGGGCTTCTAGGGGTGACACAGTGGTGCAGCTGTTATAGAGTCGTAGAGAGATGCAATAAGAAACAGGCCCTTCAGCCCAGAGTCCACGTTGACCATCAATCACTCATTTACACTAACCCCACATTAATCCCATTTTTTAATCCCTCTACATTCTTGTCAATTCCTCCCCCACACTGGATAATATCACTCAGGAAAAAGGCTCTGCTTCCGAACAACAGGGCAGTACTTTCACAATCTGGCTTCTAATCAACAGCACTTTATATTGTCTTGTCCAATAATTTTATCACCATGACTTGGAATCACATATATGGGTGTTGGTTAGATAATTGATGGCTGGGCTGATCTGATCTGCTCTGACCTCTATTATCTAAAAGTTTGTTGTCAAGACACATGCAAACAATGGTATTTACAAGTACATTGAAAATGTACCCCACTAACGAGGCCAGAGTTCCAGGAAACTGGGCAGAAATGGAAAATAAATCAATTTGTCACGGCGTTCATTTAGGGCAGGATGAAATCTCGGTACAGGTGCCTGAAAATCATTACCACCAGGTTCAAGAACAGCAACTATCAAGCTCTTGAGCACTACACGATACTAACCTTTCATTATATACTTCCTGCATGTTATTGCACTTACGAGCCTGTTAAGCTGTCGCAAGTAAGAATTTCAGTGTTCTGTTATTGATATATATTAAACTCTCTTGACTTTTGAATACTTAGATAAAATCAAAAATGGGCAGCTCAACAAATCAGGTAGCCAACACCCTAAGCCTAGTCTGCAAATCCTGGGGCTAACATACCAGAAATAAAGTTAAATGCTGATTGTTCTCTGATTGTATAATAGCTTGTCAGAAAAACAAGTTTTTCTTTACCAGTTCTTCATACGTCCTGTTGTCTGCCACAGGAAATGCCGTCTCCCCTCCTTCAGAAACATTGTTCAAATAAAACAGCACTGTCACATATCTGCAGCAGGAGTGGGGATGAGGGTTATGCACAGAGTGAGACATCATTTTCTTAAATATTGTAAGAGGTACAAGTCAAAAAGGCTTTAAAAATAATTTGACTTCCTTAATTGTATAAAATAAATTACATAATTAAGTATAAAATGGAAGACTGACACAGTTCAACCCTAAACATAGACTATCCCTTTGCCTCCACAGATGCTGCCTGACCTGCTGAGTACCTCCAGCAACTTGTATTTTGCTCCAGATCCCAGCATCTGCAGTCTCTTGTGTTTCCATAGACTACAAGAATGGGGCATCATGATTCATGATGGTACTGCACTTGGAGTATTATGTGCTGTTTTGATCCCCTAGCTATGGAAAGGTTTGGAGGGATCTGGACCACAGACTGCCAAATGGGAACACCTCAGTTAAGTACCATACTGGGCACGGATGAGTTGGGCCGAAGGGCCTGTTTCCCTGCTGAACAACTCAATGACCTCCAGACATATAATTTGACAAAGTCTAAGGAGCCCCAACAACCCCCAATCTACCTTTAAAAAAGTGTAAAGCGGAAGGAGTAAAAGTTTATGCTTTGAAAAACCATATGCTGATGTACAACATCCTCAAGTTTTCTTTTTCAGTTTGGAAGGAGGTGCATGGCTTAACTTTGACAGCTTTTAGAAGGACACATTAAGCACATACATTCTTTGCACTGAGAGTTTGCCCTTGGCATGTCAATGATAATTTGATAGGGGGCAGGGGGATGGGGAGCTGTGCCCATTTCAACCCCCTCCATGTTTTCATGAAGCTTAACTTCAACAGGTTAAGAAAAGACTGAAGATAAAAAGGAGAGTTAGACCTGTCACTTATGTGCACTTTGAAGTCAATAATGTTACAGCACATAAAGTGAAATGCTGACTTATCGAATTGTCCATGACACAATGGAAGAAGAAAAACTTCAGGGCAACAAGGAAATAAAGGCTCCTATCTGATGTTAGCCTCTCAAAGCTAACATTAATTGGATGATGACACATGAAAATGCAGCTGCTGATATCTTGAGTAAAATCCATAATGCTGGAGTTACGCAGAAGGTCAGGCAGTGCCTGTGCAGGGAATGGATAAGCGATGTTTTGGGTTGGAACCCTTCTTCAGATTTGGTCAGCCCCTTTAAAGAAAAGACTGGAGAGTAAAAGGAGGAATAGACCTATCACTTATGAGCACTTTGAAGCTAACAATGTTGAAGAGTCTGGAGAAGAGTCTTGACCTGAAACGTTGCATATCCACGCCCTCTTGAGGAAGTTCATTGTCCCAGATGGTGGTGGAGGCCAAGTCATTGGATAATTTTTTTATTTATTTTTTTGATAATTTTTAAGGCAGAGATTAACAGATTCTTGATTAGAAAGGGTGCCATGGGTCATGGGGAGAAGGCAGGAGAATGGGGTTAAGCGGGAAAGATAGATCAGCCGTGAATGAATGGCCTAATTCTGCTCCAATGACTTTTGAACATGAACTTCATAGATGGTGCCTGACCTGCTGAGTTATTAAAGGACTTTGTACTTTGCTCATGAATGGGATGGCAGTAGCTTTGAAAGGAAAACACAGAAAGCATTCTGTAGAGGAACAAAGCATAAACTTGCTAGAAGTGGTCACTAACCGACAGGAGGTTTCTAATGGAGTGGATCCATTGGTTACTAGCTTTGTATGGAAGCAGCTGGTCTCTGCGTAGATTGGACCACTGTCGTGATGAGCATGGTAGTGCCCGCCTTGATCATACTTCACCACCTGTAGTGGCTCACTGTGCTCCACTATCTCCGGAGGTAACTGCGTCAACCTGATCACTCTAACAAAAGATAACATTTAAAGATGGTTAGAAACATCACCTGAGATCAGTTTAGTTTAGAGATACAGCACTGAAACAGGCCCTTCAGCCCACCGAGTCCTCTCAGACCAGCGATCCTCGCACACTAACACTATCCTACACACTAGGGACAATTTACAATTTTTACCAAAGCCAAATTAACCTACAAATCTGTATGTTTCTGGAATGTGTGAGGAAATCGGAGCACCTATGTGGTCATGGGGAGAACGTACAAACTCCGTACAGTTAAGATCGAACCTGTGTCTCGGGCGCTATAAGACAGCAACTCTATCATTGTGCCACCATGCCGCCCCTGATCAGTGGATAATACTCTCACACCTCAGTCATCTGCGCTGACCACCCCAGTGCAGTGCTGAGGGAAGGCTTCACTGTCAGAGGTGCAAAAGTATGAACAATTATTTTGGATTAATATAAATGATCCCATGCAATTATTTTGAAGTAAAGCAGGAGTTCTTCTCGATGGCAGCAGCATTTTGCTCCTCCCATCGGGAGAAAGGTACAGTAAAACTGTGACCTCCAGGTTCAAGAACAGCTTCTTCCCAACAATCATCAGGCTCTTGAACGCTACAAACACCAACTAAACTATGAACGCCCAAGGACTTGGGTTTTTTTGCACTAATATTAGGATTTTTAATTAACTGTATTTTATTTTGTTGTCTATGAGTGTGTTTACAAACCTATCATGCTGCTGCAAGTGAGAATTTCATTGTTCTGTTTTCAGTACATATGACAATTAAGAACTCTTGATTTGACTCTTGAGTTATCGCCAACATCAAAAAGCTGGAATAAGTGCTGGAATAACTCAATGGATCAGGCAGCATCTGTGGGGGAAATGACATTTTGTATCAGGACCTTTCTCTCCACTCCCTCCAGATACTGCTTGACCTGCTGAATTCCTCAAGTACTTTTGCTTAAGATTCCAGCATTTGCAATTCCGTGTGTCTCCAGTTATCCAGTAGGGAGTGGATGAGAAAGTGGGATAACATCGAGCTAGTTTGAACAGGTGATTGATGGGTGACATGGATTTAGTGTATCTCTAATCTAATCTAATACCTAACCTAATAATGTTCTCTTCCAATGAATACAAAGGAGCAGGTCCTCATTTAAAAATCTCTCAAACCTGTCACTGATGGAATATTTGGGAATGAAACATTGATGTTATGTTGATATAATCTAAATATGGTTAGTAGATGTAATATCTTTGGTACAGTAAATGCAAAGTCTCATAAATGTCATGAATAAAATATATTTTCGGAAAAGAACACCCCCTAACCTCCACGTCACCTCCATTTGAGGCCATGGCTATTTTTACTTCAGGACTGCCTTCCTGAACTAACCCAATAACTCCCCCCCCCCCCCCCCCCCCCCCCAACCTTCAGTCTGAAGAATGGTCCCAACCCGAAACATCACCCATTCCTTATTCTCCAGAGATGCTGCCTGACCCAATGAGTTACTCCAGCATTTTGTGTCCATCTAAGGTATAAACCAGCATCTGCAGTTTCTACATCATACAGGTACTGCCTTTCTAGTTTCTTGGTACATACATTTAAATAATTAAACACTTTCTTCAGGAAGATAACGTGATACTGTTTGAGTGTCAAATAAGTACCTGTAATCTCATAAGGAGTCACAGAGCAAACAACGAATAATTACTTTGCATAACCATGGACTCCCTTTCAATGCATTTCCAGTGGTCAATTCAATGCATTGTGACTTTTCTGTTCACACCCCATTATCAATTGGAGCTGCAGAAATGTTTGCATTTGTAAAGTTCTGTAGTGTGAGTATAATATTAATCTTACTTTTGCTTTACAGACCATTTTAAGGGAAAGCTTCTATTCTACCTTACACTGGATTTAGAGTGCACTTTGGAATATGACCAGAAAGACAAATAGGTTGAAACATAAGCAACTGCAGATCTTGCCCAGAACACAAAGTGCTGGAGTAACTCAGCACGTCAGGCAGTATCTCTGGAAGATATGGATTCCTCCAAAAAGGTATATGTGACAGAATAGAATCCTGCCCTAATATCTACTTCTGAGATCTGGACGAGTCAGAGCAGACATCTCAAGGCATAGCATATATAACACCAACACCACCTCAATTAAAAAACCTCAAAATTAACAGGAACAATAAACAACCACTGGCAGCTTTGCCCAGGCCATTATACACTGCCTTGAGCCTCTCGTTATCAGACCAGATCCATCAGGAATAACTGAATCCATTAGGAAGGCATTTGTTTATTCCTTGGAGCATACAAGACAAAGGGTTGATAGAAGTGTATGAAATCATAGAAAGGATACATGAACATAGTCTTTCAGCCACGATAGGGTAGTCAAGAACTAGAGGGCAGACATTTAAGGTGAGAGGGGAAAGATTTAAACTGAGGCAACTTTTTTTTTTTTTTTTTTTTAAAGAGGATGAAATGTATATGGAGTGAGCTGCCAAAGGAAGTGGTTGAGGCAGGTACAATAACAACATTTTAGATACATTTGGACAGGTACATGGATAGGATAGGTTTAGTGGGATTTAGGTCAAATGGAACCAATGAAGATGGGTATCTTGGGTGGCATAGATGAGTTGAGCTGAAGGGCCTGTTTTGAACTGTCCGACTCTATAACTCTGTGACTCAATGTTCAAACTCACCTTGAAAGAAATGCCTCATTCTAATTTGACTTTTGGGAATTTCTGGCCCATAGTCTTTCAGTGATGTAGCTGCGATTAGAATGGTATTGCAAGCCTTGGTTATGCAATGGGTCACAAACAAATCCTACATAAACAGAGAAAAAGGCACACCTACCTACCCACCCTCAACAGATATCTCATACCCTGCTGTGGAAGCATCTGCAGTTTCCTCAATGACCACATCACTTACCCCAAATTCAGAAAACTGGACTGAAAGCAGGTCACCCTCAAGGGACTGCCAAGAAGAGGAGGAATAGAACCAACAGAGGCCCTGAATTTGCAAATGTGCAAATGCATCTCACATTCGTGATAAGTTCGGAACACAAAGAAAATGTAAAGTCCTTTTCCCTGTTCAGCTATTCAACAAAATCACAGCTGTTTTGATCTTTGCCCTCAACCCAAAAATGGTCCAAAAATCCACTTCTCAAATCCAAATATATTTAATGTCAGCACACAAGTCAATTTAATTGTGTCCCAACTGAGCAGCTCTATCCTTCCCTAGGACTGACGCCCATACCCAATGAGTCAAAATCTTTTTCTCTTGCATCACCCTGAACTGTACATTAAATTCCATTCCCCTCCAGCCCCAAGAGATGTCCTATGCCATGGCGTAGTGAAGGCTTCACAGGTTTAACAGCTCACACTAGTGGCTGCAGAAAACAGTAAGTAACCCCTGAGTACACTGTACCATACAGCTACCACATACCTACCTCTCTACCACGTCGATGAGGTCACTTTGCTCATCCCGCCCTTGCAGTCTCTCTATATCTGCAGGCTGCACTATCCTTATTGACTGCTGAACAAATGCCAGAGCTGAAGCTCCTCAACCACAAAGTCTTGAGTAATCACATGAGCCTGATTTGATTATACCCTCCTTTCTTTGACCGACGACAGAGCGGCACAGTGGCGCAGCAGTAGAGTTGCTGCCTTACAGCACCAGAGACCCGGGTTCGATCTCGACTATGGGTGCCGTCTGTACAGAATTTGTATGTTCTCCCTGTGACCACGTGGGTTTTCTCCAGGTGCTCCGGTTTCCTCCCACACTCCAAAGATGTACAGGTTTGTAGGTTAATTGGGTTTGGTAAGTTGTAAAAATTGTCCCTAGTGTGTGTAGGTTAGTGTACAGGGTGATCGCTGGTGGGCACAGACTCAGTGGGCTGAAAGGCCTGTTTCCTCATTGTATCTCTAATGTCTCTAAAGTTAAATTTTCCCTAGTCTGTAGAATAGAACTAGTGTCCGGGTGATCACTGGTCACCACCACAGTGGGCCGCAGAGCCTGTTTCCACACTGTATCTCTAAACTAATCTAGTTTGAAGAAGGGTCTCGATCAAAACGTCACACATATCTTCTCTCTGGAGATGCTGACTATCCCGCTGAGTTACTCCAGCTTTTTGTATCTATCTTCAGTTTAAACCAGCATCTGCAGTTCCTTCCTAGACTATAGCAGTGACTGCCTCTGTGCATCTTCTCCATTCATGATGTTTTACAGTGTCTGCAGCTCCTTAATCCCAAGTCAAACAGCCAACACTTTCTGATGTGCAAGGAATAGAGGGATATGGATCATGTGCAGGCAGGAGAGGTTGATTTGGCATCATGTTTGACACAGACATGGTGCACCAAAGGGACTGTTCCTTTGCTGTGCTGTCCTATGTAAGATGCTATTGCTGGGGCTATGACTGGTCTCCAATAACTGTCACACGCTGTAACAATGACCTCTCACCAGTCCGATATCTCTACTTTGTTTCATTTATAGCTTTAGAATGTTATTATTCATTCAACTATTTATAGTTTCATAATCCAGCTGACAATCCTTGTTTAAAAGACTGCCAGCTGGACAATATGTCAATATGAGAGGTGTGGATAGAGTAGACAGTTAGAACTATTTTCCCCAGGGTGGAAAAATCAAATACTAGAGGGCATTGCTTTAAGGTGAGAGGGGCAAAGTATAAAAGAAATGTGCAGGACAAATTTATTTTTACACAGAGAGTGGCGAGTGCCAGGAACGTGCTACCGGGGGGTGGTGGTTGAGGCAGATATAATAGTGGCATTTAAGACACGTTCAGATGGGCACATGGATATGCGGGGAATGGAGGGATATTTATTATGTGCAAGCAGGTAAGAGTTGGTCTTGACATCATGTTCGGCACGGACATCGTGGACTGAAGGGTCTGTTCTTGTGCGGTACTGTTCTATGTTCTAAAAGATAAATATGTGAATATTAATTATTTATTTGCTGCCAAAAATATTCATAAAACCTGGTAGCTTTTTCCTGCCCTGACCTCTGGAAGCGTTTCAGGGATAGCGCTTCTTCAATGCAATGCAAGAGATCCTACCACAACACAAGCCTCATCTCTGGTGTTTGGATGCTTTGAGCCAGTAAATGAGGCACTGCTATTCCGGGCCATGCAAGCTCGGGCTTGATATACAGTTCCCTCCATAATGTTTGGGACAAAGACCCATCATTTATTTATTTGCCTCTGTACTACACAATTTGAGATTTGTAATAGAAAGAAAAATCACGTGGTTAAAGTGCACATTGTCAGATTTTAATAAAGGCCATTTTAATACATTTTGATTTCACCGTGTAGAAATTACAGTTTATACATAGTCACCCCATTTGAAGGGACCATAATGTTTGGGACATATGGCTTCATAGGTGTTTGTAATTACTCAGCTGTGTTTAAATGCCTCCTTAATGCAGGTATAGGAGAGCTCTCAGCACCTAGTCTTTCCTCCAGTCTTTCCATCATCTTTGGAAACTTTTATTGCTGTTTCTCAACATGAGGACCAAAGTTGTGCCAATGAAAGTCAAATAAGCCATTGTGAGACTGAGAAACAAGAATAACACTGGTAGAGACATCAGCCAAACCTTAGGCTTACCAAAATCAACTATTTGGAACATCATTAAAAAGAAAGAGAGCACTGGTGAGCTTACTACTCGCAAAGGGACTGGCAGGCCAAGGAAGACAGCCGATGACAAAGGAATTCTCTGTATAATAAAGAAAAATCCCCAAATAGCTCTCCGACAGATCAGAAACACTCTTCAAGGGTCAGGTGTGGATTTATCAATGACCACTGTCTGCAGAGGACTTCTTGAACAGAAATACAGAGGCT
Organism: Amblyraja radiata; assembly: GCF_010909765.2. NCBI lineage: Eukaryota > Metazoa > Chordata > Chondrichthyes > Rajiformes > Rajidae > Amblyraja > Amblyraja radiata. Next base: position 29,403,930 of record NC_045973.1, read on the forward strand.
ACACTGGAACATGTAAACCACTGGTTAGCCGCAAAAATAGGATGGCCAGGTTACAATTTGCCAAGAAGTACTTAAAAGAGCAACCACAGTTCTGGAAAAAGGTCTTGTGGACAGATGAGAGGGAGATTAACTTGTATCAGAGTGATGGCAAGAGCAAAGTATGGAGGAGAGAAGGAACTGCCTAAGATCCAAAGCATACCACCTCATCTGTGAAACATAGTGGTGGGGGTGTTATGGCCTGGGCATGTATGGCTGCTGAAGGTACTGGCTCACTTATTTTCATTGATGATACAACTGCTGATGGTAGTAGCATAATTAATTCTGAAGTGTATAGACACATCCTATCTGCTCAAGTTCAAACAAATGCCTCCAAACTCATTGGTCGGCAGTTCATTCTACAGCAAGACAATGATCCCAAACATACTGCTAAAGCAACAAAGGAGTTTTTCAAATCTAAAAAATGGTTAATTCCTGTGTGGCCAAGTCAATCACCCAATCTAAACCCAATTGAGCATGCCTTTTATATGAAGAGCAAACTGAAGGGGACTAGCCACCAAAATAAGCATAAGCTAAAGATGGAAATGTAATGGAATGCTATTTATTGTCATTTACTACTAAAGATGGCTGCAATACAGGCCTGGCAGAGCATCATCAGAGAAGAAACCCAGCAACTGGTGATGTCCATGAATTGCAGACTTCAAACATTCATTGCATGCAAAGGATATGCAACAAAATACTAAACATGACTACTTTCATTTACATGACATTGCTGTGTCCCAAACATTATGGTGCCCTGAATGGGGGGACTGTGTATAAACACAATTGTAATTTGTACATGGTGAAACCAAAATGTATAAAAATGGCCTCTATTAAAATCTGACAATGTGCACTTTAACCACATGTGATTTTTTTCTATTACAAATATCAAATTGTAGAGTACAGAGGCAAATAAATAAATGATGGTTATGGAGGGCACTGTGACCATGGGTAGTAAATGTGGACAATGGGTCCATGCCATCTGTGAAGTTATTAATTTCTAGAGTTAATCCAGCTTTATTCAGAGTTAATAGAGCTGTATTCATCAATCAATCAGCTATCAGCCTGCTTTTTTGCCACTTTTAGGAGATAAAACACACCCTCATCAGATCCCTACAAGATTGCAGAAAAGTTGGAAGAGCAACACTATTCCATTGCCTTGAATGGAACTCAATAACACTCATGTCAGCAGCTTGCAAAATACATATTCAATTAGATCTGCACATCAATTCTATTTGCCTTCTGTCCTTCCACCGCCTTCAACATTCCCTTCATTCTATGTCGCTTTAATTAGCATAATATAATTAACAAATAAGAGACTTGCATTAGTACAGCACTTTTGATGTGAGTTATTTCTGTTAAAGGCATAAGCTTGGCCTCACCAGCATGGACATCAGTGCTTTAGCATTATTGCTGCAGTGTGGGTGTTATTCAAGCCAATTCAATTCTTGCACAGTGGCACAGCAGTGAAAGCTCACAGCGCCAGAGACCCAGGATCGATCCTGAACACGGGTGCAGTCTCTGTGGTGCTTGTGATCACTTGGGATTCCTCTGGGTGCACCGGCTACCTCCAATATCCAAAACACTTGCGGGTTTGTAGGTTTATTACCCTCTGTAAAATTGCCCCTAGTGTGTAGGGAGTGGATAAGAAAGTGGGATACGGATGAACGAGGGTGATCGATGGTCGGTCTGGACTCATTGGGCTGACAGGCCTGTTTCCATTGTGTATCTTTAAACTAAACTAAAATGAAAAGCATTACTGTAAGCTGTCAAAAAAACACCAGTTGCACTTAGCCATTTGCGACTGATATTCTAGAAAAATGGCCGACTGCACAATTTCCTGGCTTGCAAATCACTTCAATATGAACAGCAATCTTGCCAAATGCAACAGAACCCACGGTTGGAATCTCACCTATGCCGAATGGTCCTCAGGATCCGGTGTGCCCCTTCGCCCTGGTACAGCCACGTGTGCTTGCTGTTGCGAACCAGCTCGGTCTTTTGCACCCCACGGTGCCGTAAATATGATTGGAAAGCATTTGTGTTAAGTTGCTTAAATTCCTCCAGGCTTAGCAAACCTGAAACACAGATCGTTTTTAGTCCTTACATTTATCTACCCTTCCCTGTTAAGAAACAGCAACTTATGCTGAGATGTGCACACATGGAAATGCAGATGCTGGTTTACAAAAGAAGACAAAAAGTGCTGGAGTAACTCAGCCGATGAGGCAGCTAGTCTGGAGAACATGGATAGGTGATGTTTCAAGTCGGGACCCTTCTTCAGACTCACGTTACCTATCCACATTCTCCAGAGATGCTGAATTGTTCCAGCACTTTATGTCAGTTTATACTGAGCTACATTATATAGGCCAATTAGGGACAAAAGCAGACTATTTTGCCTCCTAACCTGTTTTACTATTCTATTAGTCCTGCCCTCTATTCCACATCACTTAACAGACTTAGCAAAAAAATCAATCAGTAAAGAAAGAACTTGCAATGGTACAGCACTTTCCACAATTACATGATAGCCCAAAGCATTTTACAGCCGACTCTGAATTATAGACACAATCGTATTGCAAGAAAAGAGCAAGCAATCTATGGACAAGTAGTTCAGACAAACTGTAATGAATTAAAGGACAGATAATTATTTATATTTTTTTACAATCAGCTTGATGGTGAGGCCAACATTTATTAGCTAACCCTAACTGTTTGCAAGAAGATGGTCATGAACCACCTTTTTGAACCGATGTGGCCTTTCAGATGCAAATATTCACGCAGTGCTGTTAGTTTCCGGGATTTAGCCCAGCGAAGGACTGGTGAAAGAATTATAAGTCAGGATGATAAGCAATGTGTGGGTGGTATGTTCTCTTGGGTCTTGATGGCAGAGGTCACAGGCTTGGGAAGTGCAGTCACGGTGAATTTAGTATGTAACTGCAGTGTATTTTGTAGACAATACTTGCAACCCACTGCCGGGGGTGGTGGTTGAGGCAGATACAATAGTGGCATTTAAGAACTTTTGGATAGGCACATGGAAATGCAGGGAATAGAGGAATATGGATTATGTGCAGGCAGTTAAGCGTTGGTCTTGGCATCATGTTCGGCACAGACATTGTGGGCCGACGAGCTGTGCTGATCTAGGTTCTAAGTATGTTTGTTCAGTAACTATTTTCAAATAGATATAAAATTATCGATTGATACCCTTTTTAAAATTAGTACAATATCTCTTACCATGTAAGATCTCAGCTGATTTTCTTTAACTCCACAAAAAAAGTTTAATTTATGTCCCAGCACATACAAGTGCAGGTGGTGGTGAGAGCCAAGGATTGCAATGTTGGACATATCCAGCCATAATGCATTGGTGGTCGGGGGAAAGTATTGACTAAGATACTTGATAACTCCGACCTTTCTGTCCTGGGCCTCTTCCATGGCCAGAGTGTGTCCCTCCTCATATTTCGTTTGGGTATTTAACACCCCAACGGTATAAACATTGAATTCTATAATTTCAGGTAGTCCTTGCTTTCTCCCTCCTTCCCCTCCCCTTCCCAGCTCTCCCACAGCCTACTGTCTCCGCCTCTTCCTTTCTTTATCCCAACCCCCCCCCCACATCAGTCTGAAGAAGGGTCTCGACCCGAAACGTCGCTTATTTCTTCGCTCTATAGATGCTGCCTCACCCGCTGAGTTTCTCCAGCATTTATGTCTACCTTCGATTTTTCCAGCATCTGCAGTTCTTAAAGATAACAATCTTGCTGCATTTCAAAGGGTTTTGTGGGATATTTATGCCATCTGAAAGGGTGGGAAATGCCACAGTTTAACGTGTTATCTTAAAGATTGCACTTCTTAACGCTTTCTTAAGGGCCTGTCCCACTTATGCAATTTATTCGGCAACTTCCCGGCACCCGTCATAGTCGCAGTAGGTCGATGAAAATTTTCAACATGTTGAAAATCCAGCGGCGACCAGAAAAAGGTACGACTCTTTGGGCAATATAGGTGTCACCCCGTGACATGTCGACATGTGACGCCAGTATGCTCGTACCTTTTTCTGGTCGCCGCTGGATTTTAACATGTTGAAAGTTTTCAGCGACCTGCTGCGACTATGACGGGTGCCGGCAAGTCGCCGAAAAAATCGCGTAAATGGAATGTGCTGCAGAGGCTAGTATGTGTGCTCAAGTTTCTGGAGTTTCAATATTATTAAAAGTCCATTTGCAATGCCTTCCTGACCAATTTCAACTCCCATGCCTCCCCACACCCCTTCCCACCAATCCTTCTAACACTTCATTACACCCTTTCAACCGCTCTGCCTGAAGTGAAATGACAGCAAGCATTGAAAAGTTTACAATGGTAAAGGGAACCACAAGTGAGCACAATACTGTTCACACTAATGTAATAAGAAGGAACTACAGAAGCTGGTTTATACCAGAGATAGGCACAAAGTGCTGGAGTAACTCAATATCAGGCAGCATCTTTGGAGAAAATGGATAGGTGATGTTTTGGGTTAATTCCAACCTGAAATGCCACCTATCCATGTTCTCCGGAGATGCTACCGCTAAATTAAGTCGGCACTTGTGTCTATCTTCTGTTTACATTAATGTCTGCTCTGATAAGTTGTCGTATTCCAGGGAATCTGGTTATTTTACTATCTGTCGCTTAGGGTGCAATGTGCTCTTCTGAGCCAGATTACCCAAAAGTGGGCTCCTTCCAATTCCAAACCAACAGCCTGGTTTCATTCATTTCCGACACTTGCAAATCTAGAACGGGCAGGATGTGAAGTAATAACAAGCAGCTGTAAATTGGAATGTTATGTTGTTCTTTTTTTTTTTAAACTCCCCGAACACGTCAGGGAGAGGGGATAGTGTTCATGATTGAAAAGAATTGGCAAAATTTCTCTGCACATTGCAAACCCTAAAAAAAAGAGATAATCTGTAACCCAGCAGGAAAGAATTTGCAGCAGAGGATTAAAGCAACGTGCTACTGGGATGTACACCCTCCCTCGGTGAAATGAAAAGTGGACCCTCTAAATGCCACAATAGATGTGGTGCCTCCTATGGCTGAAACTCACCATGGGGCCTGAAAGCTTAACATGGACTACCGATTCCACCTAATACCTTATTTACATTAAGCTCCCTGCATAACTATTCGGTTGGGATGAGGATGATTAACGCTGAATAGGATATAGATATTCAAACTAGTTTGAGTGCTGAACCACTTGCAAATATTGCCCCACTTGAATTGTGCCACCCTGTCCTAACTTCCGAAGATGTTCTTCAGAGAAAAACAGCAAAAAACAACTTTTGTTTATTATAACGCATTAGAAATTTAGGGATTTAGAAATTGTAGGGAAAAAAAAAATCTGATGACATGTAGAACCAAATCTCCTCACCTCAAAGACCTCCTCCATACAGCAGGCACTTCTTGGACAACTATTGTTACTTAAAATATAATAGTTCAGTATATGCTAAATAAATACTATACATTATTATATGGAGACATCTATTGTGTCAATGAATGTGAATATAGACATATATTATATGGACATATTTGGAAATTTGAAAAAATACAAAAGGAAAACACTGGGTGTTTGAAAATCACATTACATAATCAGTGTATTTTCCACCATTCATTAAAGTCATGACAAAGTCATTAAAGTCAAAATCATGACCCCATTGCCATATTCTTATATATTTCCCGTATTCCTTGGTTCTCAAAATATCCAGAGACAAAAACAAAAAAATGATATATTCAGGTCAGATAAAACCAAAACGCATTGAAATTTGAAAACGTCCAAATTTGATGAAAGGATTCCATCTCAACAAGAGGACCGGCTTTTAATCTGGAGAATAAAATAATAAACTTTAAATAACTGGCCAACTTGGAGTAAGGCCACATTTGGGGTACTGTGTTCTGTTTTGGTCACATTGCTACAGGAAAGATGTTAAGCCAGAAAGAGTGCAGAGAAGAATTACGAGGATGTTGCCAGGACTTGAGGGCCCCGAGCTAGAGAGAGGAGTTGGGCAGGCACGGACTTTATTCCTTGGAACACAGGAGGTATGATCTTATAGAGGTGTATAAGATCATGAGGGGAATAGACAGAGCAGATGCACAAACTCTTTTGTACAGCAGGAGAATCAAGACCTAGAGGACATTGGTTTAAAGTGAGGGGAAAGATTTAACAGGAAGTTGAGGAGCACCTTTTTCCTCACAAAGGGTGGTGGGCATTTGAAACGAGCTGCCGACAGGTACTACAACAACATTTAAAAGACACTTGGACAGGAACATGGATAGGAAAAGTTTAGAGCGATATGGGCCAACGCGGACAGGTGGAAGTAGTGTAGATGGGGCATCTTGGTTGGCATTAGCATATTGGGCTGAAGGGCCTGGTTCCCTGCTGTATGACTCTATGACAATAGAAGGACTGATGTGGGAAAGTGTGGATGAGAATGTTACAAATGAAGACAATGTAATTAATGCAACTTCCTAA